>NW_026020048.1:233122-592036 GCF_900185275.1 Solanum verrucosum
TCGCTCTAATTTATCATGATGAGGCATCTTCAAGTGATTGCACAATATATATAGAAATATAGTGAAAAATCTACAAAGAAAGAAACATAACAAAATATTGTTAGTGCTATCAAGCATATTATCGAATACCTTGAGTGCGCAAAGTGCCATAGCATAGAGAAGTAGTGAAATATGAAATTCAGTTGCCAAAACTTCTCCAAATATTAACCCCTGCAAAAGAATTAGATTAGGAACAATACAAAGGCATGGAAAAAGTCTTCTAAAAACAGAGAAATTGAATCCAGAGAAGAAGAAAGCAGATGAAAAATTTAACATTCAATCAGTAAAAAAATGTATTGAGATGGAGGAACAAATTCGCCATTGAAGAGGTCAGAAGCAGAAGGAAGAGTTGAGAGAATACAGCGGGTTTAGGAAGCAGGAGAGAAATTAGGGTTTAGAAAATTGTGAGATATATAGTAAGAAACTTCTAGAGGAAGTGTGTTTATGATGTACAATTAGTACTACCTTTAGTACAATGCAAAGATGCAGTGTTGGTCCTTTGTAAATGTACAATTACTACTGCCTTTAGTACAATGAAAAGATGCAGTGTTGGTCCTTTGTAAATGTACAATTACTACTGCCTTTAGTACAATGAAAAGATGCAGTGTTGGTCCTCTTTAAGTGTCATTTCTACATAAGGGTAATATAATATAAACTTTATATTAAATACACATATATACATATTTATTTAGCACACACAACCTAAGTGTATATAATATATACTTCAACTATATTGATAAACAAGAATATCAAAGATTGCGAGTTCCCTATTATTGATCGTCTCCATTCGAACTATTGGCACAAGCAAAATAATCACTAGTTCATTACAATCAAACTTGGCCCAAATTTATGTGACCCGTCCCACCCATGACTAATTTAGGGAAAATTGTATGAAATAGCAAACTATTAATTCAAATTAAATGTTATAGCTATAGTTTATTTTATTTGTAATTCGTAGCAAGCATCCCATTTTTTTGTTATCTGATTCGGTATACAATTTGCCATTTTCGGTATACAATTAGCCATTTTATACATTTCGGTATAAAATGTATAAAATGCGTTTGTGTTTGTATAAAGCGAGAGAAAAGTGTATATACAATTACATATACATATATTTTCGTCATATACACTTATAATTATATAAATACAGATCTTATTATACAAATTACAATGTATAATTTATACAAAACTGAACAATTTGTATAAAATTGGATGTATCTAGCGAATTATACAAATCAGAAGCTCCATAGCAAACATAAAATTTGTTATGGAGCGCAATTATACAAACTATAGCTATAACATACAAATATAATTTTTATGTTTGGTATATGTGAAAGTTGCTCAATAATTTAAGGGAAAATTGTATAAAATAGCAAATTATTATTTTAAATTAAATGTTATAATCACAGTTTGATTTAATTGTAACATGTAACAAACAATTGTCACTTGCCTCTCTCCTTGAATTTCTCGCTCGCCACTCTCGATTTCTCGCTGGGCAGTCTTTCCCTCGCCTCTCACACTTTATACAAACACAAATGTATAAAATGCATTTGTGTTTGTATAAAGCGAGAGAAAACTGTATATATACATATCTTTTCGTTCACCTCTCTCCCAGAGAATCTCGCTCGCCACTCTCACTCGCCTCTCCACTTTATACAAACACAAATGTATAAATTGCGTTTGTGTTTGTATAAAGCGAAAGAAAATTGTATATACAAATACAAATACATATATTTTCATCCTATACACTTATAATTATACAAATACAGATCTTCCCCTGCCTAGTTTTCTTTTGTCTTTCTCTCTTTATGCAAACACATATTATACTATTGATTCTTTTGTATATGTATATACCAAAACAGATTATACAATTGATTCTTTTGTATATGTATACCGAAATATACATATTAATAGTCATAGCAAACATAAAATTTGCTATGGAACGCAATTATACAAACTATAGTCATGACATACAAATATGATTTTTATGTTTGTTAAACCTAAAATTTACTCATAATTTGAGGGGCCGTGCATGAGATGATTTACTGATGGGCCTGCTCAACGAAAGTCGCTCAAAATAGCCCATATTTGCCGCCCAAATCAACCCGTAATTTTGGACGGCCCAAATCAGCCCAGGAATCGCCCAATAAGTTATGAAAGAAGAGGATGTGGGCTTAATCTATTTCATCTTGGTTAACTTTGAGTGTGTTAGCAACTTTTTCATCTATTGGTTTGTTTGTCGAAAATAATCTTTTTGTCCCCCCAAAAAAAGGGATAGCATTTACGTATATTTTATCATTTTGACCTTATTTATGAGATATATATTATTATCGTAATCTTGCTGAAAATTAGTTGTCATATCGATTTAGGTGGGTAACGTAAACAGATATGATAGGCTTGAAAATAGAACAATACCATTCTTGAAAAATCATCAACCAAGAAAATGAAGTGTCTCATGTATTAAGTTTGGAAATCTTTCTAGTCACATATATCATGAATCTATTGAGTAAATTTCTTAAATGGTCATCCAACTACAAGAAAAAATCCAACAAGGTTTTTTTTGTTTTTGTTTTCCACTTAGTGTCTAGAGTCCACAATGAAGCCCTGACTAAATCCGGATCGGGCATTGCAAGACCCATTCGAGGGTGTTACTCCCAACAAAATTTTCTCCATATCAAAGACTCGAACCCGAGACGTATAAGTAAGGGTGAAACCAAACAAAGTTATTCTTGCATTATTTAGGATAACAAAGTCATCCAATTTATGTAAAATAACTTACCAAAGTCTTTTTTTTTTATGGAACAACAAAATCACTCAACTATTACTGTTTTAAAAAAAAAAAAAAAAAAACTCATTGTGAAGATAAAAATCATTTAATTCATATCCTGCGTACCCGTATTTATTGTATCTCTCAATTTTCTTTCAATTCTTGGATCTAGATGTGATTTCTTTATGTTATTAGGTTATAAATTATATCATAATACGAATTAATTGTACATAAAATAACTTTTGTTTAGTAAAATTAAATAGGTCATCTAATTAACCATCATATCTATCATCGTATGCGATTTCCTGTATTTGCCATCATCACATTATTTTGTTATTCTTATTTAATATTCATTTTTTTACTATATAATATTATTATTTTTACATGGGGATGATGAACTTCTTGATAAAAATTTAAAGAAAAAAAATAGAAGAACAGTGAATATTGAATTTCTAATTGTTATGCAAAAAACTCGTATGATATTAGAAATTGTATGGTATAAACCTAGCTCTAAAAGGAAAAAAGGTTATCCATCTAATTTTAATAAATATTTGTTTTAAATAAATGTTTATCATTTCCTTTTTATGTATGCTTATAAAAGTTTTTTTTTTAACATGTGACTTTATTATTTTTTGTTTTCACCCTTTAAATCTATTTTAATATGTATTATTTAAATTAAGGATCTTTTGAAAATAACATAAATATTCATTGGTTTTTATCTGTATGCTTTAAAAATTTCCTCTATTATCTATGTTGGCTTTATTATTTTTATTTTCTTTCTTTAAATTCACTTTAACATATGTTATTTGCGTTTCGAAAGTAACACAAATATTCAGAATTTCTTTATTTTAATAATACTTTCGAATGTTAATATCTCTATTAATTTTATTTCCTTTTTAAATCTCTTATATAATACTATATATATAGTATGTTATTTGAGACTATCCAAAAACAGTTTTCTAATTTTCTTTCCGAGATTGTACACACTAAGGTTTTAGTATATTCTTTATATAAATATATTAGTCTCTTTTTTGTTTCCGAGAGTCGACAAAGAACCAAGTGTGTAGCGGTGAGTTCCCCCTTCTTCTTCTTCTTCTTCTTTTTTCTCTGTACACTGAATTTCTTTTCATAGAATTTTCTCGTAAAATTTCAATCTTAATTTTGCAGATAACGAAAAGCAATATCAATCTCTGTTCTTCATCAGGTGTATAATCTCTTGCTATGGCTAAAAATAAAGAATTGTTGATATTCCATGATTCTGCTTTGAGAATTTCCCAAAATTATGTTGGTCTTGCTTTTTTGCCTGGTGCGAATCGCTAGAAATAATTTTTTAGTTGAACTCTAGGGTTTCGTATTTTGGGAAATTTTATGAATTCTGGGAATTGCCTTATGTTATTTGTGTTTTCCTAGAGAATCTGTTGATTGGAGATTGCTCGACTTTTCGGACTTGATTGTGTTCCCAAATATGGTGTATGATTATTTAATGGCACTTGATTTGACGTTCTTGTAATTCACTTCTTGCCTCTTGGAATGGTTCAAGAGAATTTTTGGAAGTTTCATGCTGTTTATGGTCTAATGTACCTCTTTTTATTTTCCTGGGATTCAAAATAACTGGAGCAAGTTTTTGATTGAAGTTTGATTGTATATTCTGTGATCTTGCAAGTTGCATCATGTTGCGAGTGCTCTTCTCTAACTTTTGAAGCACATACCTAATGGATTATTTGAGGAGTCATTTATTGATTATGATACTTATCCATACTTGTTTGATGGGTCATCACTTTGGCAGTTACTGAATCTTTAGTTAGATAAGAACACAAGTACCAGCTTACGGCTTTCCTTATTTTATGAAACACATGGACAAAAAGGAAGAAGGTCGTAAAGGTGGCACAAGTAATTCTGTGGGATAAGATAGAATAACTAATTTCTTCTGTTTGAATATCACACCCTTTTGTTTTGCAAAATATTTAATGCTATGTAAGATCAGCATAGTTGCTAGGATCTTCTTTGTTGCTATCATGGTGCAATGAAGTAAAGTAATTCAAATTTGATGGTTATTAACTTATTATTCACTGAGATGGAACCAGTTAATACAGGGTGCAGAAGAGCTATAAGTGTCACACTCCCCATTAATAATTTGCCTTGGCTTCTTGTTGCTGATTTGTGTTCCTAAATTTGTATCTTACAGTTGCTTGAGCTATGGGGAAGAGGAAGTCGAAATCAAAGCCGCCTCCTAAGAAGAGAATGGACAAACTTGACACTGTCTTCAGCTGTCCTTTCTGTAGCCACGGCACCAGCGTCGAATGTCGCATGTAAATTAATTACGTTAGCATTTCTGTGTCCAAGTTGTTTTCTGCATATCCATTGGCTAGATTGGGCAGTTCCCTTCTCACCTGTGCACCATTTTAGACATTTTCTTTGTGGCTAAAGATAGAAGGATATTTAATTGTGATTCAACACCAGTATGTGTTTACCGTTATATACTTTCCTTTCCTTGCTAGATCCTGTCACTTAAGACTTCCTTAGAAGACTATCAATCCTTTTCCTTGGGGATTGAATTTGTGCACATCAAAATACCCCTCTTGGAAATAGTGTATTCTTTGGAGGTATACTTGTAGATGTGGGTGATAACTCCTAAGTCCAATAAGGGTGAGCTATAGTCCCTGCAGAAGGTGCTTGATAATTATAAACACACACAGCCAAATCAAAACCATGAATCCCATCGTTACTGTAGCCAAAAGTAGCAGAGGAATAAGCTGTGTGTTCCTCTATAGGTCAGATGAATAAGTTTAGTAACCCAGCTAAAGTGTGTACTACCATTCAATTTTGGTTGGACGTTTATTTACTCTGTCAATGCTCAAGTTTGCACTTTGCCTGTTTTCCAGTGATATGAAGAACTTGATTGGGGAGGCAAATTGCAGGATTTGTCAAGAGAGCTTCAGCACCACTGTTACAGGTATATCTAGTGATTTCTCATTTATTAATTTATTTATTGTTTCACTGAATCTGATTCATTTTGAAAAAGATGGTTCAATTGGTTTGACAACATAAAACATGGGAGGGACCAACTCAAAGAGACGGAAAAAGAAACTAAAGATATTTCCTTTTATGTTCTACCTCATTGTTTTTTATGATCAAATCAATTATTATGTTCAATTGTAGTTCTCTGCATGATGTGCCTTCTGTAAGATAAAAGAGTACAAGATGTGCTCTAAGGCCTTGTGTAAGATAAAGAATACAAGATAAGATGTGCTCCGTGGGCTAATTAATACCTACAAATTTTGAGCTGTGCTGTTGGGATTTTTTAGTTATCAAAAGGACAAGATGACAAGCTGCATATAATTGTTTCAAGTTTGGTTTAGCACATTATTCTGTCCTTAGCCTGCATACTGGAGTAGATAGAGGCGTGTTACAAATCTAAAATAAATGATAAAAATGTCCCCCTCTCTTACGACATAATCTTTTAGATGAGCGTTACATGCTTCATAGAATAGCTTCTTAATTGAACATTAATGGCTTTATTGTTTGGCTAACAGTTACTTTTTTATCCTGCAGCACTGACAGAGGCCATTGACATGTAAGTTCATCTAGCATTGCTTTGTGTCTTGCTCTCCTTCCTTCGTACCCCTATCCTTCTCATACTCTTTTTGCTGAAAACTTACAGATACAGTGAATGGATTGACGAGTGTGAACGTGTGAACAACCTTGAAGGCGATGATGGTCCTTAGGTTCTAGTGACAGTCTGCTTTAGTTGTGTAGACAGTAGCCTGAGATGATCTGAAGCTGACTTTAAGCTTTGATGTTAGTTCTGTTGATATTTCTATGTTTCATTACTAAAGTTGTACCTGAAGTTACGAAAGCCTCTTGGGTTTGATAAATAAGCTCCATGTGTGACATGCTTTCTATGTTCAAATAGTTTGAAATAGATATGGTTGTTATCGTGTATTATATTCTGAATGTGCTATTACAGGTCGTGTGAGATTGAATTTTACTCCATATGATCAAGTAGATTTCAACCGGGGCAGCTAATATTCAAAGCTTACTTGATAATCAACAACTTATTTATGCTATAAAATGCTTGTGTACAATTTGCTTGTGCTATGTACCATCATCGATAGGAAACTTTGTTCAGATATCAAAAAGGATACACAAGTTGGTTTAGAATAGCTATGTAATTTTTTAGGACATTAAATATAATGACCTATTTGTCATAACGTAAATGGCAGTGTCACGTTTAATTAAAGCTAGTAATTAGTTTTTCTAAAAAAATAAAAAAGAAACATGTAAATAAGTTGTAATGTGCCACAAATGTGTATAAAATATTTTATTTACCTCATGTACTTGATAATAATACCAAGACAGCGCAAGATCCTAATTGGACTCTATTTCTAATCTCCTTGATAATAATTATCTCTTGGCTCGGTTGCTTCCCAAATGGGCACAACAAAACCTGTCGTAAAAACAAATTTAGTCTTTTTCGGAAATTCTCAACTATTCCACTAGAAGACCTACTATCTTCCACTAACACAAGTACTAAGTAGGGTGTAACTACAATTTTATTTATAATTAATATACAGAAATTATTATAGTTAATCATCTCTTATTTGTATTATTATCTCTCGTTTGTTTCTGATAAATGTCATCTAATTTTTACATCAAAACTGTCGATAAAAGCTATATTCATTTGTTCATTTACTTATCACATCCATGGATACTTTATACTAAAAATAATCCAACATATTACCATCCACGAATTGTAGGCACCATATAAACCTTTTCACTTACTACTGCAAAGTTCCACACCGAGTAGAACTCTTAAACCATGCATATGAAACTGTCATTCCTATGTAAGTCATAACTACAATGGACGTCAGGTGAAAACAGAGGCAGATCAGTAAAGCTTTATGACCATTCCTCGTCGTCACTGAATCTAGACACAAAAACCATTAACTTTCATAACTTGGCTGGTATGTAAAGTGAACTGAACAAGTAAACTGGGATTATCCACCTCATCTTCAAGCAGTTAAAAATGCTTCGAGGTTAGACTGTAACAACACTTAGATGACAATGATGTATTGACAAATATACCTACGGAAACAGGAGGGGTTCCACAGATGCCTCCGCCTTATAAGGAGGAAACAAGAACCTCCGTTTAACTCCAGCCACCAGTGGAGGTTGAGTCAAGGATGAGAGTGATGTATAATACACAGACAAATTGCAACTTATTTTAAAAGCATCCAACTGCTTATCCAGTCTACGTTATGTAGTAGCCACCTGTATTATCAACAAGATAATCAGGGAAAAGTGCACCGGCCACATAATCAAACCCTTCAATAGCGGGAACAGTTTGATTTGGAGCAGGAGGCCCGTTAGTACCAACATCCTTTGAGTTGGCCTTTCCTCTGCCTTTAGCAGAGCGCTTGTTCTCCAAAGGAAATTCAGCAGAGAGCCTTCCCATTTGCTTTTGCAAATCAGCAACTGATTCATTCGTTACTTTCCCTTTTGGACTCTTCTTCCCATCAACAAGTTTCAGCTCCAATCTGTACAAGGCCCATGCATCATACTTGTTGATCTCATATTCATACAAATGCCATTCCAGATTTTTCATTGGCTGTGGATCCATATAGTAGGATCTCTTCAGCCCTCCATAATCATTTATCACTTGCTTCCTAGACTCATGCCAACCCCGCCCGTTATAATCTGGCAGTGACCTCTGCTTTCTGTTTCCACTTTCAAATGCCCTTCGAGGCTTATCAAAGAAAAGCCATTCCCTGATTGTTTCACCCTCAACAACTTTAAGGTCAAAGAGCTCTGCAGAAGCACAAGCAAACGAATCGATATCAGATTTTACAAGTAAAACAAAACAAGAATAAACTGATGTGGTATGACATTCAGCAATCAGAAATACAGAACTGTCTTAGCACACCAACCTGGTGCATTCCAGGGGGACTTTGCAGTGGCAGCACCCTTACATTCTGGAACACCAACATCTTTCCCGTGTGCTTTAGCACTTAGAGCTTGGAAAAGTAAACTATCCTTTAAGCCAACACCCATTGGTCGAACAACTGGAGGTCTTCCAAGATAGCCTTCATTAGGCGCAAGAGCAGCATGATAGTCACTGCAGTAGTCATGAGACTTCTGGCACCAATCTGACCCCATCGCAGGTCGAGGACAATCCCAAAGTGCACATTTAGGTCCCAGGAAAGCAGAGGGTGGAGGGCTAATCTGAATAGGAGACAAATCATCCTCTAGACAAAGATTTAAAGCATCAAATCCAAACTGATCAAAGTCTTGCTGCAGATCAAAAGAATGGTAATCTAATTGTGTTGCAACGCCTAGGTTGTTAATCCCTGCATTGTTGACGACTAAAGGCGTATTTTTGCATTCATCAACCAACTGGTAACCTTGCTCCTGCAGCACCGGAGTTGCATTGAAACCCTGCAGAAAACACATCACTTAACTGGTGAGGATTCATTGCTAAAATTAGTGGGTGAAACTGATAAGAGAAAAAAGAATTCAAAAGAAGAGCTAATTGAAAAAGGACGTCTCTACAAGGAGTGACATTCATTGGAGAATGAGGCTAGAAAAAGAAAATGTCGGCAAACGGATTATCAAATTGAAGCAAGAAGTAAAACTTCAACAAGATGGTCAGTCATGACACAATACATTATGAGGACACAATTTGGAGGAAAGCATTTCCAAGTCCACAATACCACACCAGCTATATCAAAAAGAAGATTAAAGTGGTCACTAGTCAACTACTATCTTGAGTCCTTTAAGCAAAAAGGAATTAGACACAACCAGCAAATGGTACGAATAAATTTATGTAACATATGTAACAGAGCGAGAACTCAGCATCTGTGAACTTTGCAAAGCACAACTGGTCCCAGCCGGGATTAAAGGTAAAATATCCTGATGGGTTTAAGGCCAACAGGAAAATAGTCTATCTATGCTGATCCTTTGAATAGAGCAGAATGGATACAAAGGATACATAACACTGGCCCTAACTAATTTGGTGCGACAGTTGATTGATTATTAATGTGTAATGAGGGACTAAGGAAAACTGAATAACATTCACAGTTTCCAAATTTTGAGATACTTCCAAAAGCACTTTCTGGGACCAAAACCAAAGAGATGAAAGACCAACTTAATTGGCTTGGTTATAACATTTGAAAACCCGACTTAATAGGTTTGGTTTCCTTCTAGAGGAAAACCTATCCAAACCAAACCATGTACACTCTTGTCTGCAAGCTTCCAGGGGGCAATAGATCGAAGAAACTAATGAAGGCAATAGTAGAGAAAATTTTATATAACAAATATTAGATTCAATTTACAAGAAAACTAACATGTTTCAGATATACCAAATTAAGCACCTACGACCAATAAATGTAATGAAATTCCACACTATGTTCTACCAGGACAAGAAAAAAGAGTATTTCACATATCAAGAGATCACTTTTCTGTTGATAAGGTAAATAATGTTACTTACATTGGAAAAGCTCCTGCATACAAAAGGTATACCAAAAGGCAGAGACTCTACAAAAGAATATGATTCTCTACAAGTGACACCCAGTCGTCTATACAAATAGGAATTTAAGGGTGCACAAAAGAGCAATCAAAGACAAAAGGCTATTCCTCGAATGTACAACATCATTTACTACCCACATAAGAGCTAGACGTGCACAACCTCCCACCCTATGTTATCTTCCCTTGCTTCTAACTAACCAGCAGTATAACGCATCTCTGAAAGTGTCTCGCATCAACCACTGCATCCCAAAATAATTCAATACCACCCTCCACGGATCCAACGCATATAGCACCAGCTAACATTAGTAATACTTCTCTCCGCAGATTCTCAGCTATCAAAATCGCATCAACAACCAATGATTTCAGTTTGCATTTTTTTATTTTTAATCCATTTGCAACAAAAAGTCAACTATTAATTAAGCTGGGAAAATAAAAGATGGAGACTGGGTCAAATAAAACAAAGATGGAGAGTCTAGCAAAACACGAACTACAATGAAATTGAAACTCCTAAGATGAATAACCAACCAACCGTATTCTAAAATGGATTCGGAGAAGGTTCATTCTGTTAGAAACAATAACAGTCAAGAGTCCATCACATGAACAAGATAATCTCAAGGAAAATAATTACCTCCTGGAAACCAGTAACATCTTGTTTTTTAGCATCAGGCTCAGGCTTAGGAGCAGCTAATGCACTGGTAGCATCATCTTCCTCCTCACCATGCAGCAGCCTATAGAGGTCTGATGAGATACGGCTTCCTCCCTGCACACCATGTATTAAGATAAACACTACAACTTCATGTGCATTAAAACTATAAACAAAGGCTTGAACACAGAACATACTTAAAACAGTAGCTACCATGATTGCACACAATTACACCATAATGGAGACCGACACAATTACTCTTGAAGTGATTCAAATTTGCACGTGTAATAAATCCAAAAATTTGTAAGCATTTGTTCAAGATGCTTCAATCAAACATAACATTAGACATCACAAACACACTCAGATAAAGACACATGCAGGTCGACACAGAAATATCAAAATTTGATCACATTAATTTAAGACTGATGTGTACCGGCCAATATCACAACATGGACATTGTGGACAGTAAAGGAAACTAAAACCACTGCACACCCCTCTAAAGGGACACAAGGTTAGTTCTTGCCTGCAAAGAAGAGGCAGGGGAAGGCTCATTGAGCTCAGCTTTCCACTCACGAAGCATCTGGTGGACCTGCTCTTCCAGCACCCCAGCATCATAAGTTCGACTTTCTTTCCTTGCAGATTGCAGGTTCATGAACATACCCTGCAGATCATCAACGCGATTTTTCGCCTTGTCCTTGAAGAGCGCACCATTCTTCGAACCCTTCCCCATCTAATCAAACAGAAGAAACCCTCCAATTCTTCACCTGCAAAAAGCCAAAACATTCTCAGTTTTAAAGTAATCATCATTATATGTTCCATTTCACCATCAAGCACAACACATAAACCCAAGATAACCAACAAGATCACATTCCAGATTTCATGTTAGAAAAAGAAATTAAAAACCACAAAAAAAGATCCAACCTATGCACACAAAATCAAGTATTAAACCCGAACCAAAATTCCCATATAATCAAACATAAGTAACAACCACCAAAAGTAGCCAAATTGCACCTCAAGAACCAAAATTTTCACAACACCCAAATCAGAAAAGACACAATCTTGCTCGATTCAACAAAAACCCAGGAAATAAGGCGATCTTAACGGCGGTAGAAAACCCATTTACCTAACCCTAAATCTGGGAATCAAAAGAACAATAACATCATCACAATCAACTAACAATTCTTAACACATAAAGCAAGATTTAAAAGAAAAAGAATAAAACATGGCAAAAAAGTAGACAATTACTCACAAATTAGTCAATCGAAAAAAGTTTTAAAAAGCCGAAATTGGTAAAGTAAAACTGGAAAATTCCCAACCGGCAAGAAGAATAGGGTTCTTACTGGTTATCGGCGGGTGGGTCGGAGGATACAGGAGTGATTGCGGCCTCCGAACAGTGAAGAGAGAGAAAGTGTAAGAAGTGTTTTTGGGTTTTGATTTCCTGTCTGTGAAATTTTCTCTCTCTATATTGAAAGACTGGTTTATATATATTTCTATCCAAACCCTTGAGAAATCTACGTGGCAGTTGTTAATTAAGATAAAACTAAAACATTAAATCCAACTGAAATTAAAATATTCGTGTGTGGTCTGATTTCATGAAGTCTTGATTTAAATATATTAAATAGAAAATGTATACTAATACTAATCAACTATATATGTGTTGTGTATGGTTGATTAGTATTAAATAAAATTTATTTATTTTTTGAAAAATCAAAGGAAGCATTAGTATACATTATACTTTTTTTTTATGCAATGAATTTATCACATTTTAATTTTTGTATATAAAAAATTGAAGATAATAGGTGATTTTAAAAATATATATATATTTTCAGTTTTTTGCATGCTTATTTTTTGGACATAAGATCTTAATTTGCAATAAGTTATGACTTTCTTACTGGTTTTTGACACACTTGTAAATTGTAATGTTCAACTCTAATTTTTCTTTAGTGTAGTTGCATTTAACATATAGATTTCTTTGCATAAGTGTCGAAATAATTAATATTGTTTTATATATATATATATATATAATATGCATCATTATATCAGATGTGGCTGCATTGTTGTAAGCATTAGATAATAGTAGTACCGACTCTATAATACATACGAATCGTAGTTAATGAATCTAGGTTTATATCTATCAGTGGAACCATCAGAGCTATACTTCCTTTTAAAAAGTATTTATTTACCACTAATGAATTTAGTTGTTCAGGTAAACCAATAAATCTTAAGTATTATTTTATAGAATATAATTTGTTTTAGCTTTTACGATTTCTTTATAAGAGGCGTGCGAAGAGAAAAAATTGTGTTAGAAAACATATAGAATCAATATCAATAAGATAAATGTTCTTTTACTCCTCCTTAAATTCTCATTTTCAAAATCATTGTTGCACGGGAAATATTATCTCTTATTTTAAAAAATATTATCAATTGTTTTTTTTATTTCAACTGTATTATTACGCTCAATCATATCACTACTAACATAACAAGAAATTTATATGCATCAACAAATCCGAGAAATAAACAATTCAATATATTACTTTATTATGGATTTATTGCAGGATCATATATTTATAAAATACGCAAGACTCCTCCAACTTTCTAATATTTCAAGTTAATATATAATTTTTCCACAACTCATAAGGTTTTTTCTATTTATTTTTTTAAAACAATAAAGCATCCTATTTTGTAAATGACTCAATAAAATGGCTTCACCACAAAAATAAAAAAACTGTTAGGAGCATAAGAACTGACAAGCATACATTGAATTCTTATTTTTATTTTTATTTTACTTTGAAATATACATTAAAAACATATGAAAGATCCATTTACCCTTTAAAAATGCCTTTTGAATTATGAATCTGATTATTAATATGTATTGCAGTGGACCAAAAAGTTAAAGAAGAATGAAAAAAGACACACTAAAACAGGACTCCATTTTTAGAATTGGGGTGGCACAAAGAGATTGGTCCTTTTTACCCAAATTGAGAAAGAAGATAGAAGCCTTTGTGAGCAAAATTCAGATCCATCAGCAAAAAAGGTCCCTTTTGGTGGGTAAGTAAAAAGAGAGAAACAACAAGGCAAGGAAGGCATAAAGGCACACCCCACTATCCATCTTCAAGATTCCCTATGGGCTGTAGTCAATTCATGATGCCTCCCATTCATTTAATGTGCTAAAGTATAAATATTGGTGTTACATTTGTATTTATACATAACTTTTGCAGGTAAGGGGCATCTGGTCATAATGTCACTTCACTAGTATTGAGCATTAGAACATGGCTGAACAACATTTCACTATTTAGCACCCTATGATGCTAAGTACACAAGTCTCTTAAAAGCATGTGGTGTTAGACATATGTAAAATCAGTATAGTGCCATAAATCAAAGGAGGAAACAGCAAAAATTCAGGCTATGGAACTCACAATATTGATCACATCAATGGAAATTTTCATAAGATTCAACTTCATTTTCAGCAAGGAGCCTAGGCTTCTGGTTTACAGAAGGCATATGTTTCTTGGCTCCAAAGAATGAGAAAATATCTGATCATTTTGCTGCAAAAAACATCACACAAAAGATCATGCTGGTGTTGGTACCTTGCCTTCTTCAACTTGAGAAGGTCTGAAATTGAACACTCCAGCTAGTCCTCGTCCCCTTGCTAACTGTTCAAGCTCTTGAATTTTGCTTTTCAGGCTCTCCACCTCTCGTGACAGTGAGTCATCTCTTTCCCTCATTTGCTGAGAAAACGAATGAGGATCTCAAATATAGCTCAAACAAATTTCAAGAAGGATGAATTTCAGTTCATTATAAGAGCTAATAGGGGTTTTTGATCTCAACTCATGATGTAATAGAACATAATTGTTTAACACCAGAATCAATAAAATTCAAATTAGCAAATTACAACAGTTCCTTCTGCTGCTACAAAGAGACAGGTAAATCAGGGTGCATTTTCAGGTTTGGTAATAGAAATGATATGTAATTAAAGGGATACTTGGTGAATCCACCTATCTTCTCTAAGAGAAGTATGCAAGAGCAATGATGGATGTGGCACAAAATTGGTCCGTTATGTTATCCAAAAAGTGCTCGCTATACTGGGCCCATTCCATGAAATTACATTGAGATAGAATAAGTAACCATAACCTAATTTATAATAATAATAATAATATTTATAAGTAATAATAAGAATACTTAAAAAATGGACCTTGTCAACTCAACCTCAAGAGTTAGCTCTTGAGAATTATAGTCAGTAACCATAAACTTGAGAAAGAGATGCAAAGGTAGATGTTTACTGAGATAACATCACAGGAACAAACATATACTTTTAGGAATGTTCAGTGTTTTTGGTTTTGGGTGATATGAAAGAGTTTGTCAAGACCAAACAAGTAACCGAAGAATTCGAGAGACTACCTCCAGCTCTTGCCTGCGAAGTTCCTCCTTTTTGGCTTCTGATCGAGAACTTCTTTGCACCTCAAAGGAAAGTGCAGCAACTGCAACCTGTTTCAGCAATTTAAGGAAGTAACCAAAGCAAAAAATTAGACAACATAAAGGTGCTAGATGCAAGATACCAAAGTTAAGTGTTATTGCATCACTCCAAACTAACCACCATTATTAATAGATTCAACCAAATATAATGATGTCCTCTCCAAGCTGTATTATTCATGATTCATTACTGTCTCACTCACAAGAAATTCACAAACAAATGAAACAGATTATTTTTGTTACTACCTGTTGTTTCCTATGCTTCGGTTATCACATTATTTGATTGTTGTTACCGTTCCTTGTTTTCTGAATGCTATGTAGTGTTTTCCCTATTGTTTGCTATGTCCTCATTACTTTTGGATTTTTCTCTTCAAACAACTTTGATATACATTACTTGAGTCGAGGGTCTTTCAGATACAACCTCTCTACCTCCACGAGGTAGGGGTAAAGTCTGAGTACACTCAACCCTCCCCGGATCCCACCACCTGTGGGATTACACTGGGTATGTTGTTGTTGTTGGATAAAGCCAACTGGTAGCCCCTCATTCTAATTCATATTGTGTACGATTATGAAATGCTAAAGTAAAGCTTCCAGATTTGCAAAAGAATAATAGACTTTCAGTGATCAAATCATATGTCACTTATGTGAGGCGGAAGATTTTTTAACACCTATAAGAAGGGGAAGGTTTTTTAACTAAGCAGAGAAAGAAGATTAGAGTGGTTCCAATTGAAGATGCTAACTCAATCCTGTAAGCCCGAGACATAAAAAGCACAGATGGAAGTAAGAAAAGGGTATGAGTTCATGTGGCAGCTGGTGACTGTTAGTGGTCCGAAGATTTGAGAAGTCAATAGAGGTTGATGAAAAATGCAGAAGAAGTGTATAAAACATATTTACTCCTAACAGAAGGATATAACCTTCGCTATTGACAGATGGATAAACAGTAAAAACCGTACACTTCCTACTAAACTCTAAGGACCCGTTTGGTAGGAGGTATTAATCAAAATAGTCCATGGATTAAAATTTAGTCCATCAAAAATATTGTTTGGTTACTTTATTTAACCTAATTCATGGATTAGTTATACCTTATACAAGGTCTTATCTAATCCCTAGAAAAGGGAGGGATAAGTAATCCAAGGTTTAACAATCCTTAGATAAGACCCCTAAATGACTAAACTATCCTCAAATCTTTCTTCCTAATTTATTTTTTTTGTAATTTAATGTTTTTTTTATTTATATGAGAATATTTATAAATATTCTTTTAAATTCTCCAAATTCGTTCCATGTGATTTGATGATTTCACAAATTAATATTTTTTTCTCCATGTTTGATTTGTTATATTCGGTTGGTTTTTTCATTTTTTTAAAATGTAGTTCGTCGATTGACCACTTGAACTATTTAAAAAAAAAAAAAAGCTTTGTGTATTTGAACAATTTAATTAGCCTTAAATCTATGTTAAGTTCAAGGTATATTTAACCAACAAAAAAATTAGAAATATACCGTGCTATCAAGGATCTCTATGGTGGCATATCACATCTCAAAATTAATAATAATTTTTTAAATATATTTTAGTAATTAACTTGACAAATTAAATGAAATATAAAATCTCATAATAACTCAAGGGTATAATATGAAACTTTTTCTAGAATTTTAAATCAAACATAAGATTAAATGGGAAACAATAAACCAAACACTTGATAAAAAATAATCCCTGCATTACTAAACCATGCATTACTAATCCCTGCATTATTAATCCATGCATTAGTAATCCCTGCGTTATGCATCTTTGTACCAAACGACCCCTAAAGACATCCAGAAGGTCAAGGAAGTTGGTGATGTGATGACAGGGGAGCCGGCGACCGAAGCCTGGCTGAACGGCGGCCGTAACTATATCTGTCCTAAGCTAGCGAAATTTCTTGTCGGGTTAGCTTATAAGTTGCAAGTCACAGTAATGTTTTAGGTATATTTATCTGAAAGTGAGATATTAGAGAACTATCTAGACATGTCATTACAGAGTCAAGTGGGTAGAAAATGTTTGCAGTTACTGTAACCGTTACCTCATCCTAAAGAAATTTTTCGAAACTAAAATCGATTTAAATCTTATTTAAGATCAACAATGTCTTAAGAGAGATTGAGTGGATTATTAATTTAAAATGAATTATTAAACAAATCGATTATAAATAGTAACTAACGATTTCACATCTAAAAAAGCTAGAAAAATAGATTTTGAACAAAAGTATGTATAATGAAAAAATAAAAGTATTAGGGCCCTATCTTATATTTCAATTTAGTCCCCAATCTTATTGAGTCGGCCTTAGAGCTCGTTCATATTGATGGTCTCAAACTTGGAAGTTAGAGGGTCAATCAAAAACAATCTCTCTACATCACAAAAGTAGGTGTAAGGCTTTTAATCTTACCCTCCTCAGACTTTACTTATGGGATTACATTGAGTTTGTTTTGCTTTGTCATGTCCTCAACAAACTTTGGTATCACTCACTTGTGCCTCCATAGGGTCAAAGGAACTCAGATTCCTCATAAACAGAACTCTCTGTGAAAAAAAATATCCACAAATAAGGATATCAAAAATTCAAAGAACAGCACAAGAAATCTGCTTTTGATATCATCGCTTACTCGTCCACAATGCTAATCTGATCAAATGAATGAACAATGTGTACTTATACAAAAATTAGTCACATAATGTATCAGCAAATGTTTACATTAGTGCTTATAACCAATTATAACACAGACTTATCTTTTAAAACGACATCGTTGTACCCAAATATTCTTACAAAACAAGCGATCAACTGCTCTTGTATCACATCTTCAGCAGGAAGCTCTACATCTGTCTCATTCTTCAAAGACGTAACACCTTTATCGACGATCCCACAAGGCACAATATGCTTAAAGTAGTTTAAATCAGGGTCCATGTTGAATGCTAATCCATGAGATGTGATCCCAGATGAAATTCTAACTCCAATCGCGCCAATCTTTTTGTCCTCAACCCAAACCCCAGTTTCGCATTTTTGTCCAGCCTGTGCTTTCACACCATACATAGATGCCAATTCAATCATGGTTAGCTCAAGTTTCTCAACGTACATTCTAGCCCCTAAACCAATATCTCTCAACGAAACAATGGGATATAAGATCGCTTGGTGAGGACCATGAAAAGTAATGTCACCTCCTCTTTGCGTATAGTGAAGTTCCGCCCCTATGGACTTGAGCTCGGTATCAGGAATGAGTAGATTATGAACTGTTTCCCTTTTGCCAACTGTATACGTCGGTGGATGTTGTAGAGATAATAGGGTATCAGTAATTTTTAGAGCTTTTCTATGAGATGCCAACTTCTCTTGCAGCTTCAATGCCTCCAGGTAATTTATCGTGCCCATCTTCCAAACCTCAAGGCTGCGCCTCATTTGCCTGAACATCACGAAACAATCAATCATTCGTGTAAGTGAAGAATACTGAAACAAAATGACAAGCTCACGATATCAGATTTGGTGGCCGGAGCAGTTTCTCAGGTCACAAACTTGTCCCAAATGTTATACTCTACATTTTCTCAAAGTAAAGACAAAGATACGCCTTACGCGCATAGAAGAGTTTAAATCAAATCTGTCCACAAACGCCCTCCATTCTCACATTTGTTTTCTTCCAGGAAATGGATACATGATATTAGAAAGTAAATAAAATCACACAAGCAATCAAATGTGTCTCAAATTTTGCCTACCTAAACCTCATTCAATAGACTAATATTGCAATAAAACCTGTTCCATAATTTAAACAAAACTTATTCTAAATCATTAATCAATTAGGCTTCTTTAATCACACAAATCATCTTTCATCCCAAATTCACCTATTTAGCAAACCATTATTATTCCTTTTAACTAGTCTTCATTCTAAACAAACAGATTGTCCATTCCATGAATCACAGAATCACATCGCCAACATATCAAATCGTAAAGGAAACGAAAATGAACATACAATTGAAGAATTGGAGCCCACTTCTCTTTGCGATTTTTGGCTATAAACAGAGAGCTCTGATTGAGAACACATTCGGAGTGACCAATGACCTCAAATAGTACTCATCATTCTCAACAGAGACTCACACCAGGGATATATACATTTAAAATCCAATTTTAAAATTTGTCTTTGAATCTGATTATTCAATGTAATGCCAAATCAAGATCTGGGGTTTTCCTTTTTTTCCTTCTGTTATTGGATAAAGTAATCAATTTCATAATTTAGTTTACAACAACAAGAAACACCCCTTTTACAAAATACAACCCTATATGCTCAAAACTCAAAAGTTAATGAAGCTAACAAAGCAAGATATGTTTTTTTTCCCTTCATTGACCTACCATACATCAAATAGAAAAGCCCCTTTAAAGCATATGAGTGCATATGAGTGTTACATCAAAATATTCACCAAAAATGGATTTTAAGAAAAAGGGAAACACTCAAATCAATTCAAAGAAAGAAAAGTAAGTTGAGGAAATATATATAAAGATAAATAAGGTAGAGAGAGAACCTACAAGATTTTTCAATCTTATTTTTTGTTAATTTTCCACTCCATTTCTTTCCACCATTTGCTTCTCACAGTTTTTCCATTATTGGGTTATTGGTTGGATTTTGAGTTTGTAATATGAGTTATTGGGTAAATTGATAATCTATTAAAATTATAATAATTTATTATTTTTAGCCTTAGATAAATATTAAATTCACTATCTTACTTATTGATCACTTTTCCTTTTAACTTCAATTTCACACTATATGTTACTTTGAGTTTGCAATTTCACATTATACTTTGTTTCTTTTAATTTCTTTTTGTGTTGCACTTGAATTTTTGATATCCTTATTTGTGGATATTTTTTCACAGAGAGAGAGTTCTGTTTATGAGGAACCTGAGTTCCTTTGACCCTATGGAGGCACAGGTGAGTGATACCAAAGTTTGTTGAGGACATGACAAAGCAAAACAAACTCAATGTAATCCCATAAGTAAAGTCTGAGGAGGGTAAGATTAAAAGCCTTACACCTACTTTTGTGATGTAGAGAAATTGTTTCTGATTGACCCTCTAACTTCCAAGTTTGAGACCATCAATATGAACGAGCTCTAAGGCCGACTCAATAAGATTGGGGGACTAAATCGAAATATAAGATAGGGCCCTAATACTTTTATTTTTTCATTATACATACTTTTGTTTAAAATCTATTTTTCTAGCTTTTTTAGATGTGAAATCGTTAGTTACTATTTATAATCGATTTGTTTAATAATTCCTTTTAAATTAATAATCCACTCAATCTCTCTTAAGACATTGTTGATCTTAAATAAGATTTAAATTGATTTTAGTTTCGAAAAACTTCTTTAGGATGAGGTAACGGTTACAGTAACTGCAAACATTTTCTATAAGCAATATGTATATTCTAGATGGTAGGAAACTTTCACAACACCCAAATCAGAAAAGACACAATCTTGCTTGATTCAACAAAAACCCAGGAAGTAAGGCGATCTTAACGGCGGTAGAAAACCCATTTACCTAACCCTAAATCTGGGAATCAAAAGAACAATACTATCTTCACAACTAACAATTCTGAAGGGAATATACACATAAAGCAATATTTAAAAGAAAAGGAATAAAACATGGCAAAAAAGTAGACAATTACTCACAAATTAGTCAATCAAAAAAAGTTTTAAAAAGCCGAAATTGGTAAAGTAAGCCAGGAAATTTCCCAACCGGCAAGAAGAATAGGGTTCTTACCGGTAATCGGAGGGTGGGTCGGAGGAGACAGGAGAGATTGCGGCCTCCGAACAGTGAAGAGAGAGAAAGTGTAAGAAGTGTTTTTGAGTTTTGATTTCTCTGTGAAATTTCCTCTCTCTATATATATTGAAAGACTGGTTTATATATATTTCTATCCAATCCCTTGAGAAAAAAATAAAATAAAATAAAAATCTACGTGGCAGTTGTTAATTAAGATAAAACTAAAAAATTTAAATCCAACTGAAATTAAACTATTCGTGTGTGGTCTGATTTGATAAAGTCATGATTTAAATATATTAAATAGAAAATGTATTACTAATCAACTATATGTGTATAGAAATGGATTATTTTTTTTGAAAAATCGAAGGAAACATCAGTACACATTATACTTTTTTTTTTATGCAATGAATTTATCACATTTTTATTTTTGTATAGAAAAAATTGAAGATAATAGGTGAATTTTAAAAATATATATATTTTTTCAGTTTTTTTGTATACTTATTCTATGGACATAAGATCTTAATTTGCAATAAGTTATGACTTTCTTATTGGTTTTTGACACATTAGTAATGTTTAACTCTAATTTTTCTTAGTGTAGTTGCATTTAATATATAGATTTATTTGCACAAGTGTTGAAATAATCAATATTATTTATAAGTAAATTGTTCTATTTTTTTTTGGGATAATAAAGGAAATATATATTTATTTGTATAATATGCATCATTACATCATATGTGGCTGCATTATTGCGAGCATTATATAATAGTATTGGCTGCATAATAAATACAATAGCTAATATATTTAAGTAAACTCTTAACAATGAATCTAGGTTTATATCTATCAATGGAATCATCAAAATTATACTTCCTTCTAAAAAATAGTAATTATTTACAACAAATGAGTTTAGTTTTTCGGGTGAACCAATAAATCTTAAGTATTATTTTCTAGAATATAATGTGTTTTAGCTTTTACAATTTGTTTCATAAGAGGCGTACGAATAGAAAAAATTGTGTTAGAAAATATATAGAATCATTATCAATAAGATAAATGTAAAATCCATAATCTTTTATTGTTCTTTTGCTCCTCCTTTAATTCTCATTTTCAAAATCATTTTGAACGACAATGAGCATTGGAAGTATTTTCACTTTGAACAATAGGAACATAAGAAATATTATCTCTTATTTTTTTTAAAAACACTACCAATTGTTTTTTTTATTTCAACGGTATTATTACACTCAATCATATCACTACTAACATACCAAGAAATTTATATGCATCACTATTACCAACATATCCGAGAAAAAAACAATTTAGTATATTACTTTATTATGGATCTATTGTAGGATCATGTATTTATAAAATACGCAAGACTCCTCCAACTTTCTAATATTTCAAGTTAATATATAATTTTTCCACAACTCATAAGGTTTTTTCTATTTATTTTTTTAAAACAATAAAGCATCCTATTTTGTAAATGACTTCACCACAAAAAAACTGTTAGGGGCATAAGAACTGACAAGCATACAATGAATTCTTATTTAATTTATACATTAAAAACATATCAAAGATTTATTTACCATTTAAAATGCCTTTTGAATTATAAATCTGATTATTAATATTATATACAATGGAACAAAAAAGTTAAAAGAAGAATGAAAAAAGACACTAAAATAGGACTCCATTTTTAGAATTGGTGTGGCACAAAGAGATTAGTCCTTTTTACCCACATTGAGAAAGAAGATACTCTTCTGTCCCTAATTACTTGTCTACTTTTCTTTTTTTAATTATCCCTAATTACTTGTTCATTTTGACAAATCAAGAAAGGACAAAATATTTTTACCTATTATACCCTCGATTAATTACTTTGAAAAAGATAGAACTTCTTGAAAATCTTAGGTTTTTAATTTATCCACTTCATAGTTAACAAGATTAAAATGGTAAACTCGCTATATCGATAATTACTTTCTTAATAGGTGTGTCAATTCAAAAGTGGACAAGTAATTAGGGACAGAGGGAGTAGAAGCTTTTTGTGAGCAAAATCCAGATCCATCAGCAAAAAGGTCCCTTTTGGTGGGTAAGTAAAAAGAGAGAAACAGCAAGGCAAGGAAGGCATCACACCTCACTATCCATCTTCAAGATTCCCTATGGGCTGTAGTCAATTCATGATGCCTCCCATTCATATAAATGTGCTAAAGTATAAATATTGGTGTTATATTTGTATTACATAAAACTTTTGCAGGTAAGGAGCATCTGGTCAAAATGTCACCTCACCAGTATTGAACATTAGAACATGGCTGAAAAAAAATCTCCAAATCCAACATTTCACAATTTAGCACCCTATGATGCTAACTGCTAAGTACACAAGTCTCTTGAAAGCATGTGGTGTTAGACATAAGTAAAATCAGTATAGTGCCATAAATCAAAGGAGGAAACAGCAAAAACTCAGGCTATGGAACTCACAATATTGATAACATCAATGGAAATTTTCATAAGATTCAACTTCATTTTCAGCAAGGAGCCTAGGCTTCTGGTTTACAGAAGGCATATGATTCTTGGCTCCAAAGAATGAGAAAATATCTGATCATTTTGCTGCCAAAACATCACACAAAAGATCATGCTGGTGTTGGTACTTTGCCTTCTTCGACTTGAGAAGGTCTGAAATTGAACACTCCAGCTAGTCCTCGTCCCCTTGCCAACTGTTCAAGCTCTTGAATTTTGCTTTTCAGGCTCTCCACCTCTCGTGACAATGCATCATCTCTTTCCCTCATTTGCTGAGAAAACGAATGAGGATCTCAAATATAGCTCAAACAAATTTCAAGAAGGATGAATTTCAGTTCATTATAATAGCTAATAGATGTTTTTGATCTCAACTCATGATGTAATAGAACAGGAAAGGATTGTTTTAGACAGAAAATTCAAAGAAGATGAAGATGATGATGATGATGATGATGATGACTGATGATGATACTTAAAAAATGGACCTTGTCAACTCAACCTCAAGAGTTAGCTCTTAACAATCATAATTAGTAACCATAAACTTGAGAAAGAGATGCAAAGGTAGATGTTTACTGAGATAACATCACAGGAACAACACATATACTTTTAGGAATGTTCAGTGTTTTTGGTTTTGGGTGATACAAAAGAGTTTGTCAAGACCAAACAAGTAACCGAAGAATTTGAGAGACTACCTCCAGATCTTGTCTGCGAAGTTCCTCCTTTTTCGCTTCTGATCGAGAACTTCTTTGCACCTCAAAGTAAAGTGCAGCAACTGCAACCTATTTCAGCAATTCAAGAAAGTAGCCAAAGCACAAAATTAGACAACATAAAGGTGCTAGATGCAAGATACCAAAGTCGAGTGTTATTGCATCACTCCAAACTGACCACCATTATTGACAGATTCAACCAAATATAATGATGCCTCCCATGCTGCATTATTCATGATTCATTACTGTGTCACTCACAAGAAATTCACAAACAAAATAACAACCAAATAATGTGATAACAGATTATTTTTGTTACTACATGCTGTTTCCTATGCTTTGGTTATCACATTATTTGGTTGTTATTACTGTTCCTTGTTTTCTGAATGCTATGTAAGGTTTTCCCTATTGTTTGCTATGTCCTCTTTATTTTTGGATTTTTCTTTTCAGATAGTTTTGGTATACGTTACTTGAGTCGAGGGTCTTTCAGATACAACCTCTCTACCTCCACGAGGTAGGAGTAAGGGCTGAGTACACTCAATCCTCCCCGGATCCCACCACCTGAGGGATTACATTGGGTATGTTGTTGTTGGATAAAGCAACTGGTGACCACTCATTCTAATTCATATTGTGTACGGTTATGAAATGCTAAAGTAAAGCTTCCGATTTTGCCCAAGAATAATAGACTTCCAGTGATCAAATCATATGTCACTTATATGTTATATGAAGCGGATTTTTTTTTTTTCACTTTTATGAAGGGGAAGATTTTTTAACTAAGCAGAGAGAGAAGATTAGAGTGGTTCCAATTGAAGATGCTGACTCAATCCTGTAAGCCTGAGACATGAAATCATAGACATAATAAGAAAAGATGGAAGTAAGAAAAGGGTATGAGTTCATGTGGCAGCTGGTGACTGTTAGTGATCCAAAGACTTGAGAAGTCAACAGAGGTGGATGACAAATGCAGAAGAAGTGTATAATGCATATTTACACCTACAGAAGGACACTTACCTTGGCTATTGACAGATGGCTCCATTAAGAATCTATCTCATATAAACAGTGAAAACCGTACACTTCCTACTAAACTCTGAAGACATCCGGAAGGTCGAGGAAGTTGGTGACGTGATGACAGGGGAGCCAGCAACTGAAGCCCCCGTGAACGGTGACTGTAACTATAATTGTCCTAAGGTAGCGAAATTCCTTGTCGGGTTAGCTTATAAGTTGCAAGTCACAGTGATGTTTTAGGTATATTTATCTGAAAGAGAGATATTAGGGATGTCTTCAACATAATAAGTAGTGTTCAGTACGATCTAAATATTGCATTGACCACTCTTAAAAATTTAGAATAAGCAGTAATTAAAAGGAAAAGATTGACTTCTCGCATGTTGGGATGTCAAGAAAATTGCCTGAAAATATATTTCTTGAGAATTTTGAAGTGAACTAAAGAAAAGGAAAACAAAAATCATGTCATTGCATTTGTTTATGTGAAAGGAAATGGATTTTTAAAACACAAACTATTTGCTTTCAAGTTTTCAAAATATTTTTTTTTTTGGATGACAAGGGAAACCAGCAGCCGCTACCCTTTGGGTGCAAGTTTTCAAAATATTTTCTAGGACTTAACTTCAAGTTAAGTCTTTCATGTAAGAGAGTTTTTCATTGTTTGCTGACTAACCACACATAAAGTGTAAATAATTATCATCAGCACATCCCTTTCCCTTCCTTAGCAACAAAGGATACTTCAAAAAAAACACAGATAAGCCCTAGAGTCTAGGAGTTCAAGTGTAACTCTTGGTACTTCCCTTTTCCTTACTTAGCAACCCATGATAACTCGAAGAGAAGGAGATTAGCACTAGAACCCAAGAGATCAAGTCTAACACATCCAAGATAGCTGAAAGGGAACTCACCACACAAACTCGGTTCAAGATTTTGTAGCACAACCAGAAAGTGCATTCAGTGTAAAATGTTGGTTAAAATTATACTTGAAATCTTTTTGCTCTAATATTTCAGAAACTAAAAGAGAAAATATAGAAGTCTTCAGCAGGCAGTATTATTTTTGACAATCCAATAGTGTGAAATCAGAATTGTAAGGAACAAGAGGTTAGGCCTTCTAATACAGTGTATCTCGAGATGGTAGCTATGAGACTTTCATGTATACAAGTTTCAGAGCTCTAAGTTTTGTGTTTCAAACTCTTCCTGGGAAAAGAAATCACAAGGCAGTTGAACAGAGAAGGATTCAGTGCTCATGTTGAATCAGACTTATTCCCACATATTGATGCAAAGAGACTTTAATGCCCAAGATTTCAAGGGCTATGTGGATCATTAGAAATTGCCACTGCTAGTCTGGGTGACAAAGGTAGCACGACTACATCGATACTGCAGTCAGAGTGGATATCATGTTTTAAATTCACTAGAATTCAAACCTAGAGTAGTTAGCGAAGTGTATGCTCTCAGAGGCGGAGCCCGTATTAAGAGTTTGGGGTTCTAAATTTCCTTCTCCTTCCTTACCATTGAGTTGTCAATTAGTTTTATTAGGTGTTCACAAGTTATTACTTAATTTTCTAGTACAAATTTTGGGTCTACAAAAAAGCTATTGGGTTCGTCTGACCCATGAACTCCCACCTAGCTCCGCTCCTGTATGATCTTATCTAAACAATAATGATATGTATCAGTTAACAAACAGAGGAAGCTTAGATAACTATCTAGACATGTCATTACAGAGTCAAGTGGGAAAATAGGCAATACCGAAAAGACAAAAGCCTCCCCCAGAAGATCAACAGCAGCTTGAACAGCTTTTTCTTCATCCAAAGGCCGTATCTCTACATTGGTTGCATGACCATATAACCGCCTCTGCATTGTTGTTGTGATCCGGTGGTTTGCCTGCTTCCAACAATGGATGTGTTCAAACAGATGAAATTTGAAATGCTAATTGAATTCAAGAGATTAACATATGAAGGAAAAAGTTTTTGAAAGATGGTATTTGCATCTACAAACAAAGCATAAATAGCTGAAATAATGCACTGAGGTGTAATAAAGTGAAATGCTTAGAGGAATGCAACAACATTTCTTGCATTGCATTATTAAGGGGTTAAAAGAACTAGAGAGCAAGAAAAGTGCATGTACTTATTAAAAGTAAGGAAGCACATGCAACAATCAGCTATTTAGAGATGACAAGATCAAACAGCATTAAAACTCTTCAACCGGAACACCAGCCACTCGTATCAGGTATTGTAAGATGTGACCATTAGAATCATCCAATCACCTAAGTAAATCTTACCAGTCCCTCAATTCAGAACTACAAGTGCTAAAGAACAAAGCACAATCCCCCAAAGTTATAACCAAAACAAAAATGATAGCCAATCTTCCCATGTGAAATAAATTGGCATATGTATAATGGTTTTCATCGCATTTTGTTTTCTGAATGAGGAATTATGCAACTGTGCTACTTATGCTCTTTCAATAACTCACAACTAACTGAACTGGATGTGAGACTATAACTAACTAACAGGAACAAAATTGTAAAATTGCAGGTCGGTCACGTGACATAAACTTATGCTCTTGTCAATTAAACTTTTTACTCCTTAAGTCTAAAACCAACCACATAACATTAGGCATACATATCAAACTCTTTTCTCCCAGCACTAACTGATTTATACTACAATCACTGGTCTATCCGTTTGAATAGCCTCAATTAGATTCTGGTAATGTGATAAACAGCAACAAGGCCAACCATTTTTTGCTGAAACGGACTAAGAGCTTTTATTACGGAATTGGAATCAATGCCCTATGTGGTCACCAATTCTATACAAAATATGAAGTCCTCACTCCTCATATACATAAAGTTAGAAACTTTGCTAGTCCTAGTCCTACTCCTAGCCCAATCATTCTTTTAGGGGAAGAGGGACAGAAGAAATGCACAATTTATGCCCTCTTCATTCTAATTAGCTATACAAAAAAGGAGATTTAGATCAAATTCATGCCCTATAAAGAGGATATCATTTCTAAAATAATCGGGGATTACCTGGGCCATGCTGACAATGAAATTACGAAACTTTGGGTGCAACCCAGCTTGTTGCTTAAGCCTACTGCCAATGGGTTTGCTCAGTGTTTTCAATGCAAGTGTCCCAAGCTTCAATAGTGGCAGAACCATTACTGTATCAACAATTTCTCGATCTGGGTAAATTCTAAAAGGAAATCAATCAACGTTAAAGAGGATTGTATATGCAAAGACGTTCCATGTGTGTGTTTCTACAAGTAGTTATATATGTAAAGATTCATGAAATTGTAAGTTGACCAGTTGAGAAAGGGCTGATTTCTTGGGGAATAAGCTAAAATGCGTGTGGGGTTAAAGTGAAGGTTCTTTCATGGAAGCTAGAATGTCTGGCTGAATACAAATTCCTATAAAATTGTGAACATGTTTAACGGCAGATAATCAAATATTATTACGGTGTGTGATTAGTTGACTTCTCTCCGTTGATCGGTGGATGGCTGAAAAATCGAAACCAGAGATTTTGGGGGTGTTTGGAAATAATAAATTCCAGGGAATAAGGGTTAAAATTGTCTTTCCGATCTAAGGGCGTTTTTCATATCAGACAAATTATCTCAAGATTAATTATTTTGAGTTTAAATAAAAAAATGATTATTATTATCTCACAATTTTATCTCATTCAAACATGGTATAAAATTATTCAATTTCACATATATTTTTGATGGGTATCTTTGGCCTTTTCCATAAATTCTATTACTATTAAGTTGCTATCATTTTTATAGGGAGAAAAATACTTTTAGTTTTTTAGCTATTAACAAATTTTGATTTTGATCGTTATGATATATAATTTAATATATTTAATTTTTAATTAGTTAAAATCTATCACTTTAATTCTTTGAAGTATAAAATTTATATTTTTAAACTACTTTTGAAAGGATGTTACGCTCACATATAGAGTAACAATATAAGCTTAACAAAACACATCAATATGCATAGTATAGGTATGGATTTACCTCATTTCAAATTTATCTAGGTAGGCTAAGCCAAATTTCATTAGAAAGGAAAATTTCAAGCCGAGCAGCTACCTCAAATCATATGTGTCGGAGTTGAAGATGAATAAAATGCTAACTTATGAATATAAATTGTTTATTCTAACAATATTTTTTGACGTTTGATTTGTTGATTTGTATATTGTTAGTACATAATCTTAATTTATATTTAACTCGTGTAAAATATTCTTCCACCACAAAGCTTTAAGTGGTCTCTCCAACGGTCCTTTTGCCTTTGCAGTAAGTTCTCTGATTTGCCTCCAGATCAATTATTTTCTTAACGGTAGACTGCAAATTTTGAATTTAAGATTTATCCTGAGACACACAGAGGCTTCACCTCCAACTTTTCATAATGCCTAGCTCTTTTTTTTTGAGTGATTAATTTATCCAGATTCCAATTCAAGTAACATAGATGAAGAACCTTCAAAACCCTTAGGGGACGTTTGGTTACTGGTTAAAGTTATGTAGGGTTTAGTTATGCATGGTTTAGTTATGCAGAGTTTAGTTATGCAGAGTTTAGTTATGCAGGATTTAGTTATGCAAGATTTAGTTATGCAGGATTTAGTTATGCAAGATTTAGTTATGCAGGTATTAATTATGTAGGATTTAGTTATGTAGGTATTATTTAATTGTATAGAGATTACAATACATTATTATAGTAAATATTCTATAAATATATTTTATATATTGTTTATACAATTTTAATACACCAAATATATGAATTTGAATATGATTGACATATGTACCGACAAAATATATACCACCCAAATTGTAATATTACTAATAAAATATTTACATTTAGAATCCAAATGTAAACAAACAAAAAGGCTGTTGATCGTGTGTTGAAAAGAAAAAGATAAAAAAATTAAGAATGCAGTAGAGTCAGTAGTCAGGTTAAGTTCTCAATAAAATAAATTTAAAAATAAATTAATAGGGATAAATATGTAATTTACTATTTTAATACATGTATAACTAATACCTGCATAGCTTATTTCACTTTTTATCCCGCATAACTTATACATAGATTCCCTCATAAGTTATGTTGGTATTAATTATGGAGGACTACAAAGAACGCAACTAAACACCGTATAAAATTAATATATGAATAACTTTTATACAACTTTTAGAGTCCTACCAACCAAACATGGTATAAGTTTTGTTGACGTTTCTACCTAATAAAAAACTTCTACCAAACATAATGAAACTAATACAACTTTTAATACATGAATAAAATGGACTCTTATACCGTAACCAAACGGCCCCTGGTGTTAATCACTTAAGAAAAATGATTTAGGTATCGTTTCTTGTTAATCACATAAAGAGCTAGGTATCCTACAAAGTTGGAGATAAAGCTTCTGTATGCCCTAGAATGAACCAGAGGAAGCGAAAATGACAACTCACACATAAACTATTTATGTATGTATATTTATAGTTTTATATTTGAAATCTAATTTATTATCAAGCCATAAGTAGTAAATTTTATGCCAGTTTTAAAACATTACTTATGAAAATCAAATCCTAATTTGATTATAGTTTTGATTACTGGAATCACATAATGCACATTTTATGTTTATCATCCGTGCCAAAACCCCTTGGGAAATGTGAACCGTAGATGTAAATGGAATTGACGTGCCTGATTATCCCACCTATTCACAAAGCACAAAACTGTCCACGTCATCGATCCGCAACTTAAGCATACTATAAACCAATCACAACCGTAGATTGTGCACCCATTCACTTTGTAACCAACGCACAAGATCACTTTTAACTCCTCCACGTCATCGATCCACTACACCAAACAATCCCCAAATCTCGTCCATCCATTCAATTTCAATTCATCAACGGTCAAGATCACTCCTCCTCCTTCCCTCAAATTTCTTTAAATTCTCCCTCCTCTCTTCTTCCTTTGCAATCACATTCAAAATCTCAAGAAGTTTCTAAAACCTTCCATCTCTTTACACTTTCTACCAAATCTCCTAAACCCTAATTTCCAAATGGCTCGTACTAAGCAAACCGCCCGAAAATCCACTGGAGGAAAAGCTCCGAGGAAGCAATTGGCGACCAAAGCTGCCAGAAAGTCAGCTCCGGCCACCGGAGGAGTGAAGAAGCCTCACAGATTCAGGCCAGGAACTGTGGCTCTTCGTGAGATCCGTAAGTACCAGAAGTCAACTGAGCTTCTGATCCGTAAGCTCCCATTCCAGCGTTTGGTTCGTGAGATTGCTCAGGATTTCAAGACTGATCTCCGTTTCCAGAGTTCAGCTGTTGCTGCACTCCAGGAAGCTGCTGAAGCTTACCTTGTTGGTTTGTTTGAAGACACTAACTTGTGTGCCATTCATGCTAAGAGGGTTACTATCATGCCTAAGGATATCCAACTTGCTAGGAGAATTAGGGGTGAGAGGGCATAAATGTGAATTAATGGTAGCTATTAGTTGGAAAAAAAGAATCAATGGTAGATTGTTGTTAAGAGTTTCCCGTGTATTTTGATTCAGAATTTACTCGATTCTGGAGATGTAGTTGAAATGAAAGTATTCTAATGAATTATCAGTGCTTTTTGCAAATATGGTGTGCTCTTTTCATATCAGTATTAATTATTGGATTGTCATTCTTTTCATTGTTCTTGTATTTATTGGAATAATTGCTGCCCAATTTTTGTTTATAAATCACGGGACAAATGTTATTCTTTCTGTAGATGTCCATAGACCATAGTGTTTCTATGTTATTAATGAATGTTATATTATCAGATGTTAATCCTAACTTTGATTTCTAAATCTATCTAGAAGACATTTTGGAAACAATGATATGTGAGCTGAAAATGTAGAAAATAGAAATAGTAAACCTGCATTTTGACATTAATGTGAATCACTAATTGTTCTCCTTAAAGTCAGGATTGGTGGAACAGATAATATCTGAAGACTCAAGTTGAGGATAGATGCAAAATGTTTTCAAGTGTTGATATCATTATCTGCCATGGTGTGAAAGACTAGGATTTTGTGGAGGTAATGTATCGATAACTGCCTAACATAAAGCCTGCCTTACAAGTGTCATATATTTTTGCAGAACCATCCAATTTTAATGATTATCCATTAATCTCTCTTCCTTTTATCCCCTTTATTCTCTTGTAGTTTTGAATATCATTTTTGTGACATTTTGATGTACCTCTTGCCTGTCTCTGGTCTTGGTTACCCAGCAATATTGGTTCAAATCTCATTTTCTTTGAGGAGCTGTTCCTTCTGTAGTATATGCTATGGAACACTCATCCTTTTGCTAATCTTTTCTACATATAGTCATGCCAATCCAACAGTACTAGGATCGTCTCATTTATCAAACCAAACTATGGCTGGCACGGTATATTTGAGAACTAATAGGTTTGAGGTTAAATTAGAGGGCATTACCTATAAGGCCAAAGAGTTTGAATCTTTATGTGCAATTGATTTTCTTTTTCCAGAAGGTAAGGTTTGGGTTCGTCCACCTGTTGTTGGCCTTGATGTCATGCGCCACCCTCGAGATCCCACCATAATTTTGGTTCTGTTGTGTTTTGGAGTAGGTTGTCTGATCCTCAGGTTTCATTCTGGGGAACAACTACCTGATCCTGTCCTAAAATTTCTTACGGATGAGAGGATCCGTTTTGTTGGTTTTGGAATCCCAGAAAAGAAAGATTTATTCCCATTTGAGGAATTAGGTTTGACTAAAGATAAAGTAGACATTGGCTATATTGCCACCAAGTATTTCAAGAATCCCAAATATAAGCAGTGTGAACTAGGAGAGTTGGCGCGCAAAGTTCTTGGGATCAAGAGAATGATAGGTCTCACTGAGGCTTCATCCTTTGAGAGACATGAGCAAATCAAATGCGCTATCTGTCAACTTTTCATATCCAATGTAATTGCCATGTCATTATTGACTACACCTGATAAGAAAAAGTTGTCAGATGCTCCAAAGAAGCCATCATTTCTAAAGAATCTATCTTCTCTGCCTTTGTTGAGTGAAGGATGGTTCAAATTGCCTAAAGGGAAAAAGGGAGACAAGAAACCTTCATTGCGAAGAGGTACAGATGTTCTTGTTCGAACATCATCAGAGGAAGAAGAATATCTTGTTGACACAACTGTAAGCAAACATAAAGAAGGTACAAACGGTAATGACTTACAACAAGCCAAAATTGCAGAATTTACCATCTGTGATGATTCTGCTGGCTTTTGGGGTGATAAAAAAGACGTCATGGTTGATGATGGTGTTCAAGGCAAAGGTAGTAAATGTAACTTAGATGATGGTGCCTCTCCCCGTATAAGTGGTGGTGAATTTGGTTCGGGTGAGGATCTTTTCCTAGTCAAAGTTAGTGAGGATAAGTCAGGAGATCGTTCTGCTTATGGCAAGGCTAAAGAGATTAGTGCAATTGATGATTCCAATGAGGATGTTTTAGTCTTTTTTGCAAAAAATGATTCAAAGGAGGCAGCCTATTTGTCAAAAAGGCCTCTAAAAGGGATTCTAAAATGTCCATCTGCAGGTCAGGAAGCTTGGAATTCATTATATCCTAACCTTGATTCCCCTCTATCGGTAGACAATGCTACAATTTCATTGAGACGAGCCAATTCCAAGGGGTGTAATGTTAGCTTTAAAGAGCAGTGGCTGTGAAGTGCTGGTATACATTCCACGTCCGTTATATCTTCATATTGTTTTCGTGTTTGTTCTCCTTGTGTTATTGGAACCTCTAGTGCCATCGCATTGTACATTACCCATTAGACCGGCTGTTGTAATGTTTTTTCACTATCAGACTTGTGGTGTTCCACCTTCATCAATTTCCCTGTGCTTCCACCCAATCTCCTTTAGTCTCTGTGGCTGTGTGAGTGGAACTGTGGAAGCACTGTCCGAGGTTGGAATTCATAACATTGTTTCTGTTGAATTGTATGTTAAAGCTTAAGTTGTTAGGATACTTTTATCTATATGTTTGTCTTTAAATCCCTCCATGTCTGAGATCACTTTTTTTTTCTACTGGAAAGCTAACGTCTTGCAAGATTCGAGTATTTTATCAATTCTCAGTTTGCTTTCTAGTGTATACGAATTGGGAACTGCATTAATGAAAACATTTTGTTGTGGTTGCTCCTTTTAAAGACAAATATTCGATTCTGCATTTGTTCTTCAAATCTCTTCTTAGAAGACTTAGGCATTGTGCAATACAAGTAATTAGACATACTCTTTGCAATTAAACCATATAATACACTCAAAACACCAATATTCTGAGTCTTAGTCCACTAAAATCATAGGAAAAGGAAGAGTCAAGATCTTATGATGCAAAGTTCCATCCCAACAAAGTAATGAGCAGTTAATTGAACCCTATAGGGATAGAAGGGTTGATTGATTTCTCACTACAAAGAAAAAAGGCTGAGGATATGAATAGATAGAATCCAGTCCAAAATCTAAGGAAGCCCAGTGGAGGAAAAAAGATCCTATAAATTATGAAGTAGTTGAATTAGTCCCTGCTGGTATTGGATGGTGTTACTTTATCATACAAAGGATGATGACAAGTAACACAAAGTCAAGTTAAACTACAATTAAGATACTCAATTTTAACCTATAAGTGTATTACTACTATCCAAAATTAAAATCAGTTGACTTATTGGCTATACCCTTTGTCCGGCCCTGTCTACAAGTGCATCACTATCTTTGTGTAGCAATTAAAAGTTTATACTCTATTTATTTAAGATGAAAAAGAGCAGGTAGATTCTGATAAAGAATGGATGTTTCAAGGCCAGGCTCATATCTACAAGCATGCCTTCAGTTTTGCAAATTCCATGGTTCTTGGTTGTGCAATTCAATTAGGCATACCAGATGTTATTCATAGTCATAAGCAGCCAATGACTCTGTCTCAACTTGTTTCTGAGCTGAAACTACCTCCTGCAAAATCAGATGCAATTCATCGATTGATGCGCCTATTGGTATACTCTGGATTCTTTGCTACTACAAATACAATATTGCTTGATGAAAATCAGCAAGGGTATTATCTTACACCTTCTAAGCTGCTTTTGAAGAGTGAGATCCCAAATTTGTCACCTTATGTTAGAGCAATTGTTTCGGTGAATCCATGGCAATCTTTGGGGGATTGGTTTCTAGGAAATGAAACCACCCCATTTGAGACAGCACATGGTGCACCCATGTGGGAATTCTTTCACCAAAATCTAAGATTCAACAATGTTTTCAATGAAGCAATGGCTAGTGATTCCCAAATTATGTGTTTGGTTGTTAAGGACTGCAAAGAAGTTTTTCTAGACATGGATTCCTTGGTTGATGTTGGAGGTGGCACTGAAATTATAGCTAACACTATTTTAGCTGCATTTCCTCATCTTATATGCACTGTGTTGGACCTCCCTCATGTTGTTGCTAACATGCCAGACACACAAAATCTGAAATATGTAGGAGGTGACATGTTTCACTCAATTCCCTCTGCTGATGCCTTTTTGTTTAAGGTAACGCGATTCTAGATTTTGTATACGAACTGCTGGAACAGATTTTGGATTTTAATATCATGACATGATTGTTCAGAAATTCCTTTGCAACTTCCTTAACATTCATGTTGAACATGACAGAGTTACTTTTTGCAGCATGTGTTGCATAATTGGAGTGATGAATGAAGATACTCCCTCCGTCCCTTTTTAGTTGTCCACTTTAGAAATGACACACAGATTAAGACAATAATGATTAGCACAGTAAAGTTACAATTTTACCCTTATGACAACTTTTCACTTCAAAATTACAACCACTTATTTGAATTCAAGTGAAATAAATTGGAGGGAAACAACATACACTTTTACAATTTTCAAGAAGTGTAAATAAGGGTATAGTAGGAAAAAATTTGTTGTCTTTTCTTGATTTGTCAAAATGGACAACTAAATAGGGACAACTAAAAAAGGAAATATGGACAAGTAAATAGGGACGGAGGGAGTACTAAAGAGATGTAGAGAAGCTATCAACGATAAAAATGAAGGAAGAAAAGGGAAGGTTCTTGTCATTGACGTCATAAAATGTTAGTCAAATTCTTATAGTTTGACCTAAAAAAGAAAATCATGACAATTAAAAGTGGACGGAGGTAGTAAATAATAGTAAGAGAAGACACAAACCTAATTACATACATAAAGGTACTCATCACAAGTCTCAAAAGGCTGTTTGACATTGCTGATAAAAAATATTTGTTTTTAGAAGTTATTTTCAAAATAACATTTTAAAAAAATATTTTTGAAAAACAATAATTTGTGTTTGATTAGTTCTTTTGGAAGTGTTTTTGATGAACGGATTGCGTTTGCCTAATTTTTTGAAAAGTACTTTTGAGATTCAAATTACGAAAAAGGACAAGTATCAATGTACTTTTAATATTAAAATTATTTTTGAATATTTTTAATTATTTTTTTATTTTTATTAAATTAAAATATACATATTTAAAATTTTAATCAATATTATACATAGATGAAAAAGAAAATAAATTTAATATTCATATAATAACATAATAATTTAAATATAATTAAATATATCAAGAAAAATAAATTTAAAACCCATTTCACAAATTAAATCATTACAATACAGAAATTTCATCACAAAAATAAATAAATAAATATAAAAGATATATTGATAATATGTATATATGGACAATATATTTTAATCATGTGATAAATAATTTTTTGCTTTTATAGTTTTTTTAGCTTCTTTTCTCAAAATATTCTCAAGATCTACTAGACATATCACAAAAAAGGATGGAAACACACACACGTGAAAAAAAAAACAACTGTGGTTCAGTTTGAAGGCTAAAAGACAAGATCTGTTATTGGAAATGACACACATTTTAATTATTACAAGAAAAATTTTATGGCGTGAGAGATAGATATGAGTTGGTGTATGTGGGTCCTACCTCATTCATACTGCATTGTCTCCCTCTTCTACTTTTTCCTTTTTCTTTCCTTACAGGTTTTATTTTTCTAATTATTTGTTTAATTTTCGCATAAATTTTTTCAATTGTGAATTTTATTTACCCAATTCTTTCTATTATTTATAATATATTTATCTTCTCATTTTGATAATTGATAGGTATTTTTTTAAAAATAAAAATTATTTTATCAAGAATATGAGATGAAAAAATAAAATAGAATCTTATTTTTTTGATTTTTTTTATTTTAGTTTAATTTGAACCATATTACGATAAATGTAATTTTAAATTTTATGAATAATGATGTAAATGCTACACTATTTCACAAATTTAGATCTTCTCTAGTTTATGGTGAATAATCATATAAAAAGTATTAACCATAATGCAAAAATAAATTTAATTTTTTTATATACAAATATTTATTATAATCCACTTTGTTATAATATAAAAATTGATTTATTAACCAAATATTTATACTTTATTAATATAAAAAAATGATAAAATTTTGATTTGCTAAGTGAAAAATCGATCAATCAAGCATATATGCATGTATCAAATGAGAGATTTTAATAGCTTAATTGATTGACTACATAAACGTTTATCTCATGAGTGAAAATTTTACTAGTCACTAATAATTTCCTCCTTTATTTCTCCTTTTCATATTTTTGATATAATAAAAACATTAAAAATATAATATATGTGTCAATTATCAAATAAAATAAATAAATATGTAAATGATAAAAGGTACTCCATTAGATAAAATAACATTTACAACTGAAAAAAATAATCCGTAAATTGAACTAAAACTTAGGAAAATGAGAAATAGAAAAGGTTGATGGAAAAGAAAGTGAAAAAAGAGGTTAGGGATAAAAAGTAGAAGAGACGATAAAAGAGGTTGGCCCACACGTTTTTTCATTAAAAAATAATCCTCACATGCAATATCATGAAATGAAATTCCATATTCTCCAAAAAAATCATAATTTGGGAATTTCAAATAATGATTTGGGATTGTTCAAATACAAAAATTGATCCACAAAGTTATATTTTATTAAAATAACTCTACATTTATATCTACTAACCATTTATTTCATATGTATATAAAATTTATAATCATATCATTACTTTTTATAATTTAGTATTCTCACCAATATAAAATTTATTATTACTTTAGATTAATTCCTACTTTATCATTTATATTCACCGAATTCATTATTTTTTATCAAATTTATTTGTCAACCAAATTTATTACTACAATTTATGTTTAATTTTTTTTATTGAATTAAAATTTGATTAATAAATGTTTTATTTATCTAAAGGGGTATATCTTTGACTATTCTTTTCAAATATGTCTCTAAATACTTCTATCCATGATACGTTGTGTTATCGTTTGTGTAGTCGCTAAAACAACAACATATCCAGTGTGATCCACGTAGGATCTGAGAAGAGTGGTGTGCGCGTAGTCTTACCCCGCCTTGTGAGGGTAGAGAGTCTACTTTCTAAAACTAGATTATTAGTTCATAGAGTTTGGGAACTGATGTTCGAGTCCAAAATGGAAGATAGTGCCTTGATACTCTTACTCGTACTCCGCTATTGATTCCGAGACAATGGAAGTAAGCTTTTTTTCTTATAATTGAATCAAATACATGTGTAAGACATTCACTTCACTTCAGAGAACAGAATAAACCAAATTGAGATGACCTTCTCAACGAAATAATCATAGTTTAGAGTAGGAAGAATTAGATGAAACAAACTTTTATTACTTTTGACAGTGCTACAAAACTTTTCTTACTTAAGTGGAAAACAAATAGCTTTGTAATAATTTAATATGAGATTTCAATTTTATTTTTTTGTTTATTTGGTAAGACTGAATAAATAATTGAGATTATTTTAATAGTTTTACAACTTATGAGATTATTATATTTATGAGAAAATATACAATACAAAAAGTTTAAATCGCATGTCCAAACAAAACTTCAACTTCATCTCATACTTCATAGTATTATGATTTCATATCATTATTTCATATTTAAAAGCCAAATGGGCCCTTAAACTTGTATAAAATTGAACAAATAGACACACCTGTCTTACGTGACATCATACATGACTATTTATGTCCTACGTGTAATATACCACGTAGGATTCATGTCAACTTTATATAAGTTTAAATGCCTACTTTTATACACCAAAAATTAGAGGGCATAAATGTGAAATGAGGCCAAGTTAAAGTGCACCATTTATGTATTGATTGATTGGCTCACCTATCCATATATATGTAATGAAACTCCATCTGAAGTTTATAAGAAGAAAAAGATATCAGTGAAATTCTGCAAATGGCTAGTGAAATGTTTCAAGGTCAGGCTCATATCTACAAGCATGCCTTGAGTTATGCAAATTGCATGGTTCTTAGTTGTGCAATTCAGTTAGGCATACCAGATGTAATTCATAGTCATAAGCAGCCAATGACTCTGTCTCAACTTGTTTCACAGCTCAAACTTCCTCCTGCAAAATCAGATGCAATTTATCGAGTGATGCCTATTGGTATACTCTGGCTTCTTTGCTACTAGAGAATTTCTTGATGAAAACTCAGAAAGTCAACAAGCGTATGTTCTTACACCTTCTTCTAAGCTGCTTTTGAAGAGTGAGATACCAAACTTGTCACCTTTTGTTAGAGCAATGGCTGATCCTGTTATGGTGAATCCATGGCAATCTTTGGGGGATTGGATTCTAGGAAACGAAACCACCCCATTTGAGACAGCACATGGTGCACCCATGTGGCAATTCTGTGACCAAAATCCAAGATTCAACAATGTTTTCAATGAAGCAATGGCTAGTGATTCCCAAATGATGTGTTTAGTTGCAAAGGACTGCAAACAAGTATTTCAAGACATGAATTCCTTGGTTGATGTTGGAGGTGGCACTGGAGTTATAGCTAAGGCTATTTTGGCTGCATTTCCTCATCTAAAATGCACTGTGTTGGACCTCCCTCAGGTTGTTGCTAACATGCCAGACACAGATAATTTGAAATATGTAGGAGGTGACATGTTTCACTCAATTCCCTCTGCTGATGCCATTTTGTTTAAGGTAACATGACTACTATTCTAGCTTTTGTTGGTAAAAATTTTCATCTCTTTGTCTGTCATGCCAAATGTCCAACAAAACAGTTAAAAAATATGACATAATTTTTGCAGCATGTTATGCATAACTGGAGTGATGAGGATTGTGTGAAGATACTAAAGAAATGTAGAGAAGCTATCAAGGATAATAAAAAAAATGAAGGGAAGGTTGTTATAATTGACATAGTATTGGATAGAGATGAAGATGAAGATGAAGCAAACATGACTGAAGTGAAGCTCATTTATGATGTAGCAATGATTGTGCTTCTTACTGGGAGGGAGAGAACTGAGAAAGAATGGAAAAAGCTATTCCTTGAGGCTGGCTTTATGACCTATAAGATTACACCTCTCTTTGGCATTAGGTCCCTCATTGAAATTTTCCCTTAAGGAAATTGATGAACTAGTTTAATTTCCCTTCCTTTTATTCTCTTGTACTTTTGAATTAATCATTTTCAACTACTTCTTGTCAGTCTTTGGTCTTGGTTGCCCTGCAACATTGGGTCAAATCTCATTTTCTTTGGAGGAATGTTCCTTCTTCCGGCATCTGTTGAAATTTGCTTTTGGTTACTGCAGTTGTTTTTGGCAAAATAAAATTTGACTTTTGAATTTTAGTTAGGTTGTTGAGATATTTTAAGTTATTTTAAATTTCAAATTATGCAAATTATTGAAAGTCATTTCAATTCATTGAAAAATATTTTCAATTATTATTTGCCGTCCATCTTTTAAAAAAACCAACAGAAACACTGAAATAAGAGAAAATGATCAAATCTGTATGCGTACTATAGGAATATATAAATGTCACGTTTCAGTTTATTCCTCGTGCGGATGCCATTTTGCTTGGTATGCACACAAATTTTTATTCTTGACATGCCCAGAAAGATAATTATAGGTAAATCGTAAACATCAACACAAGTAAAATTAGTAACCTCAAGAATAAAATAGGTTAGATACACTAAATTGTATGCAAAATATAACTTGTTGGGGGTATACAAGTTGAATAATACTTCCTCTGTCCCTAATTACTTGTTCACTTTTGAATTGACACACTTATTAAGAAAATAATTATTGATATATTGAGTTTACCATTTTATCCCTATTAATTATGAAGTAGATGCATTAATAACTTAAAATTTTCAAGAAGTTCTATCTTTTTCAAAGTAATTAATTGAGGGTATAATAGGTAAAAAGAAATTGTCCTTTCTTGATTTGTCAAAATTGACAAGTAATTAGGGATAACTAAAAAAATAAAAGTGAACAAGTAATTAGGACAAAGGGCGTATGTAGATTTCCAAGAATAATTTGTGCATTTTCTGTCAGTTTGAAATTGTTTTTCTTCCATTTGCCATACTCTACCCAGGGCACAACCTTCTAAACTAGCATAGATTGTGGCAATTGGGTGGGTTGGGTTAAGTTTGGGTGGGTAATAATCATGGGTTGAGACAATAATTAGGCTAAGATCCAACTTAACCAAATTTGCTAAGGTAAAAAAAAAAGGAGCAAACTACATAAATTTCACTGGTTTAGATCCTAATTACTAGGATTCACAGTAGTTTCAAATATTACTTCATATACCATATTTCGTTATTTGGATACATGTATCATTACTCGCCATATACATGTACCTTATCGTTAGAATATTCGAGATACATGTTTTATTAATTTTGAATTAAATGTGTGTAACTGGTTTCCTTATTAGAGGAGTAATATGCTTAATTAACAACTCTAACAGATCTACTGATTTATTAGTGTATTAACTTTAACAAATCTTCCTAAACTAATGAAATCATAAAACCCAACTAATTCTCTAATTGTGAACTTCATCTTCTTGGCATCAATTTTTTTTTTTGTTTCTTGCGATTGTGAGTTTTTTCAACAATGGTTAATATCATCATATTACTTCCTATATCATATTTTGTCATTTGGATACATGTATCATTACTCGCTAGATACATGTATATGTCGGTTTGAATATTCGAGATATATGTTCTATTAATTTTGAATGATATGTGTGTAACTGATTTTCTTAATTAGAGGAGTAATTGGGGTTTAATATCTTAGATACATGAAAAGGAAAAACTCATACATGATAATAATGTAACAATAGTAACAAACCTCTACATATAATGTTGATTATCAAGATTCAATTTTGATAGTTAAAGATGAAAACGTAATTTTAGAGGATGAAGGCAGAGAGAAATGGTGGATGGAAGTGGTGAAGGACATGGGGGGTGGGGCGATGAAAATAACTGTTGGGTAAGGTGACTGGCAAGGGATACATCGGAGAGAAAGAAAAAAATTCAAATTGTTATTTGACCATTAATTTAGGTATTTAAATGTAAAGATAATTAATCAATTCCATTTTAAAGGGATTTGTATATCTGGTTGTATATTTTAAAATATATGGTATAAAATATTTAAAATGGTAATATAAGTAATTATTTGAAATTAGAGATAAGATTAGTATATATGATAGTGATGTATGTCTAATTAGGTAGTTTTTCCAAAAAAGAGTTGGGTCAAACGGGTTAAGTTATAGGTTACATAACGTATCACGATCCAACCCAACCCAAATTTGCTTAGGTAAAAAACAGTTGGGTCAAAACGGGTTAAGTAATGGATTACATAACGGGTCACGACCCAATTAAATCAAATTTTTACTAAACTTAATTGTTTTATTAGAGAAGGGTCTAAAATACCCTTAAAGTATTAGAATTGGTACAAAACTACCCTTCGTTTACCTTGTGGCCTCAAAATACCCTTGGGGTTAACCTTTAGGGGTCTATAATGTCATTTTCACAAATGGACGAATTAGTTCATATAATTAATAATTTCATTTATTACGTGGCGTTATAAATTACTAGAATACACACACTTAGTTAACATATTCTCAATATTTCCCTACTATTTAAAAAAATACTAAAATCCCTATTGTTCCCACAAAACTAAACCGCCGGATACATTATTCTTGAAGAAGTCTAAACCTTACTTTCCCACCCCTAAATTTACTCCAATAATTTCTCCTCAGATTTTCCCACAACCCACGATTCCCTCTCCAAAATTTTCTCACCCATTATTCTCAACAAATTCATTATTTCAATTTTGAATTTCAAACTAATTCTCTCTCCATTCAACTAATTTCAGAGTTTAAAATAGGTAGTCTCTTCATCTTCAACTTTTTTTTTCGTTTTTTTTTTTACATCTTCTTGTACTTTATGGATCATCCGTCTTTTAGTATTGGGATTACCCTAATAGTCACAGCCAACACTAATCGAATATATGATTATGAAGATCCTAACGGGGTAGAAAACAGGTCTAATAGGTTGCATGATCCTATAACAATGGCTAAGCAAAGTTCTAAGAAGTCAAAACCTAAAAAGAAGGCACATGGAAAAACACCTAAGAAAAGGGGTAGAAAGGTTGCCCCGGTCATATCCAGATCTGCATTACCAAAGGTATGTATTTTACTAATTTTTTTCTGTAATCTTATGTATTCACATGTTACTATTGAATCCATAACATTCGTTTGAGGTGGAATTTGATCAAGATATTATGCAACAAGAAAGCGACAGTCAGTAACTATTGATTAAATTTTCTTTACTTACACATTTGATCTGTTTTTATAATATATCCTCTTCTTTTTTGTAGTGACTGCGAAATGTTTTTTGTTGTTTTTGTTGAATTTCTGAGCGGTGAAATCAACATCCCATCTAATGATTTTCGAAGTGACTATCTTCGCACAAGATATACAACACTGTTATGAAAGTATGGTCTTAACAAGGCTAAGACGGAATATGTTAGCGAGAATGATGATCCTACAAGGCCGAAGAGTGACTACACTCCACCAATAGAAGATGATCTTGTTAATGTAGAATATATTTTTACATATCGATTCACCGATAGTTGTTGATGATATTGTTTTTAAGATACATTAATTAGTGTTTTTGAGTATTTCTTCCCTTTTGAAGATACTACTTCTAAATGTGAAGAGTTTTTATGTTGAAAATTGTTTATTTTGCTTTTCATTTTGTTTTCAATATATTTAAGACCTTGTTAAATTTTGTCTCTTATAAGTATAGTACACATCACTATAGTTGATACTATATTATTAGTAGATACAAGATTTTTCAAAACTTTATTATGTATAATTACTTTCGATATAACATAATTTGAATGTATCACAACACCTGATACTATATTTTTATACTTGATACAAATCAGTTAATTTTTAATATATTTAGTACCTTTTAACATTATGTCTCTTATAAATTTGGTACAAATGACTACACTTGATACTATATTATAAGCTGATACAAATTTGTCAAAAAATATATTATGTATATGATACACAATTATTATTTATCATGCTTTCAAAATCACAAATTGATGTGTCTCACAAAACCTAATACTATATATTTACAATTGTTACAATCCTCTAAATTTGTAATATATTTAGTACCTTTTAACATTATGGCTCTTATCCTATACACATCACAACTCTTATCCGGTACATATCACAACACTTGATACTATATTATCCGATACAAATTTTTTCTAAGAATTAAGTATCAAATTCATTATGTTAAACAAATCAATGCAATGTAATTGTATTTTCAATACTTATTATCAGTTACATATACATTAATTACTTAACCAATAAAACGTATATTTTAAAAATAACTTTGTATCAAACACAAAACAATACACAATATGTATACCAGATTCACTTTATCAAAAATTAACAATAAAAAAATATAGGCAAAACTGAAAAACGTAACAATTCAATTTATTGAATCAGAAATTAGTAAGCTAAAAGTACTTTTTAATGTGTTTGTAACAGTGAAAAGAAATGTTATAATTTGAAAATTATTAGATCTGAAAAAACAAAGTACTCCAAAAAAGTATTGATCAAGATTCTATTGGGAAGAAAGTACAAGTTCTTCGATTGTGGTCTTCTTGTCCACATCGCCCACAATAGTTCATGTTTGATGTTAGTTTTTCATCTGAATTTTTCTTCCTTTTTTTCGTGATCTACTGGACATTCTTTTGTATCTTGTTGGCAAGACAACTTCTTCCAAAACACAATCCGAAACCGACCAATCACTTTTGTTTGACATTGATTCCATTGGAACTGCATCACACTAATACATAGCTACAATTGTACCAAATATAAAATAATAAACGCCCTTGACACCAAAGGTTCAAAAAGCCAAAACAACATCCCAAACCAAAAAAAAAATAAAAAGAAAAAACAACCATAAAAACGCAACAAAAATAGAAACTTGTAGCTGCTATGTCCGAAGACCATCAATATTGCAAGGATTTTGCATCTTCCGGCCATAGAGAGGGTGGCTCGCCGAAATGAACCAACAATTTCTCTCCACTCCAGATTTTTTTTGGATCAAGCTTTTACAGTTTTTTGGAAGAATAGGGAGACACAATTTGACAACTTGAAATTTTAATTTTCTAGTTATGTTACCTTTTTGTGAACGACTGATTGTTAGAAGAAAGAAACGTACGCTTAATTTGTGGGATTCAATTATATTTTCTATTTTTAGTCCCTAATTTAGCGCAGTAAATTGATAACAGAAATCTCTAAATTAAAGTATCCGCGCTTCCCAATTATGTATCTGAAAGGTATTAAAATAAAGGGATTTCTGTAATTTATGAAAGAGTAGGGATAGAATCTAATTTGTATGTTATACTATGTGATTTGCATAATTTTTACTTAAAACTATCGAGTATCGACCAATCCTTTCTAAATCAATTGCCCATCATTCTAAACCCATTTCTTAAAGAAAACCCTAAACATTTCTCGATATGTTTAGGCTCATGGCAAGAAACAGACACTCTTTATCATTATTTATTCTAGGATCTATTTTCGTAGTTATTATATTACTAGTCTCTGGGCACGTGCGTTGCACGTGTGTCCCATATAATTTTATTTTAGATTGTTAGAACAATTACAATTCTATGAAAACATGCATGTAATGAGAAATAAAATACAACAATTACAAATAATTAATCATTAAAAGTGTGACAAGAAACACCAAACAAGGGGTGCATTTTAATGTTTAAAAGCAATTCCTTATAATGTAACCAACGGTAAATCTGAACGTTGGTTAGTAGTAGTAAACTTTCACTAAAGTCAAAATCACTAATTTGAGCCTGATAAAAATATAGAAAATTAAACTAAAGAAGTCTAATAGGGAGAAAACACACAAAAAATATACATGAAAAAAATACAATATACACATCCTTCTTAAGACTTTAATAATAACAATGCATATGGAAAAAAAGAGAGGATAAAATTACTACATAATTTTCGAAGTTCTTGTCTACACCTTCTCCCATAACCAATTAAAATTCAAGAGTCTTCTTATCGAATCAAACTAAAACATAAATCAAATAGTACAATGATGATATAAACACTCCGCCACTTGAACTATAGAAAAAAATGAATAACTTTGGATTAGAGTCTCATAAAATCAGAAAGATGAATTGATATGGATAAAAATGGAAGTATCAAAAAATATCTTAAAGTTTTAAATTAATATTTAGAGGTTATGAATATGAAATGTATGAGAGTTATGGATTTAAGAGTAGCAATTGAATAGTTAATTAAATATTATTTAGGCGGAATGACCTGAAAGACCCTTGTACTTGACTCCGTTTGTCAGTTGAACCTTCATACTCATCACTTTGCCAACTAGACCCTTAAACCCATCAAAATACAACATTTTAAGCCCTTTTCTCCTCCGGTCAGTGTGCATGTAATGGACGCAACTACACGTGGAATTTCACATCATTTTTTAGTGCCACACACGAAATTAAGTTTTAACTCGCTTTCAAGCGCGTGTAATCACGCATATTTCCAACTCACCAATATTAATGTCACATAAGCTCGGTCAATGGTCAGAAAGGTTTAAAATATTGTGTTCAGGTGAGTTTAAGGGTTTGGTTGGCAAAGTGATGAATAGGAGGGTCCAATTGACAAACGGAGCCAAGTACAGGGGTCTCCCAGATTATTCCGCCTATTATTTATGATAGTGAATATTTAAAGCAAATAAAAATAAATAAAAAATAAAGAAGGGTAAAACATCAGTACAAATTATATTTAATTAAATAATGTTATAATGTTACAGATTAATAGTGAATAAAAAATAATTGCATCACATACTTCAAATAACTTTTTGATTTTCTCAATGAATTAACATACTAATTACCTCAGTGAATTTGATTTGAAATACATAAAAGTAAACGTTTTCACAAGGTTAAATAGTAGAGTAGTACTACATTAAGTTATTCAAATAATAATTAAGAGAAGTGAAAATATTTAGTTTAATAATTGTTCAGACATACATTTCATGTGTCAAATAATATAGATACATTTGGTTTAACACCTTCTCACTTTAATATTTAGTATAATAATAATATAATATGATTTATTATTAATATTTAATTAATTAAATAGTTTATAATTTTATGATTTTAGTGTAAGGAAAAAATGGTAATCCAAATTTATACTTCGGAGCTTTTCACTTTTAGTAATATATGATTAAAAAATAAATGTATATATATAATGATTAACGGGTCATTTGTTACTTACTAATGAATATGATCACTTTATGATTTTCTTTAGCTTGCAATTAAGTTAGGAGGTGAAAAGGTTGTAAAAATATTGTGATTAATTAATATTTAACTTATGAAAGAACTTATGTAGCACACCTATAAAAAAAAACAAGTTTATCATTTCAAATGATACAAATAGAAGGATCTACCTACAAATGCAACATAAAATGTATTCATAGAAATAAGACCACACTAAATAAAACATAAGTGTATTTTTGTCAATTTGAATTCCATACAATGGAGGGTACAAACCTATTTATAGTGATGTAACACCCCTACGAATTTCCTAATTACGCACCATTCAACATGAATTTGTTGCTTCCTGGGCACCTACTCAAATAACCAGGGGTGCATGTTTAGATACTTGCAGTATGCACCGAAGATGACTTTATTATAAGTATCTCAAATCCAATGTATAATCACTCTTACAATTTAAAATAGTCATTTTACATCTAACAATAAATTATCATATTTGAAATAGAACTATAATTATAAGTATGCAACACATTAAAAGATCATTCACAATGTATACCTATCATTCTAATTTGTTTTCAAGATTTTTGGAGGTTAATTTCTTTCTATATGACGATAACATCACCTATTAGAAAGTTAAAATTGTTAAAAAGCAAGCAAAATAAAGGAAATAAATTAAATAGATCAAGTCATAGTACTATGCCTAAGAATATACCTCAAAAGATTCTTACCTTTATTTTTCAATTTTTCACGGTCTTGTATGATTTAGCCTCCAACTCAACTTACAAATATTTTTTTCCATTTAAAAAAACATAAAATCTTTATTTTTAAAAACAAACTTAATTAATTAGCACATCAAAAAGTTAACCACATAACCAATTAGAGAAGAGAAAAAATAGAAGTAGAATATTTTTTTTTGGTAATAGAGCAGAAATACCAACAACAGTAAAAGGGAACAAAAAGAACATAAAACCCTATCAGTAAAGATTTTGGAATAAAGAGACAAAAACTAACTTTAATTCAATAGAGACAGTAACACATTGTAATAAAGTAATATTAAGTGCATTAATTGACATTATTTTAAAAAAATAAAAATGGGATGAACTTTATATTCATGTTAATATCTATAAAAGTCACATAATTAACTACATACATACTCTTAATTATCATATTCTAGAAGAATACGTAAAGATAAAAGCTATTTCTCCACCCTTTTGCATTATTACAAGAAATAAAAAACAAAACATTAGTAGCTATTCAATAAGGCGATGGACTTCCCAACTTATTTGTCTTTCTGTGATTTAATATAATTTGATTACAAATTTATAATAATTTAATGGTAATATTTTATGAAATGTTTTTTTACAATTTTGTATAACTTGAATATTGAAGAAATAGGTCATGACTAATCAGTAAAAATGTCCAACTTATAACGGACATTTTGGTAATTCATTTTTTCAACTTAAAAGGATTCCACTTTCAAAATAATAATATAATATATGTAAAAATGAAAATTTAGATATTAATATTCGAGATTTTGAAATGTTAAAAACAATTGATAAATAAAAAAAATGAGAAAATAGACTTTTGCAATGCACAAACAATTGATAAATAAAAAATGAGAAAAATAAAAAGCGAACAGGAAAAAATTAGTTTAACAGTCCATAAGAAGTGCTAAAATATTGAATAGAACAATTACCTAAGATGTGAACCGAAAAGAAAGAAATTATATATTTTTGCTGTTTCAATCGTATAAAATCTGCATAAAGCAAAACATATGTAATTAATTGGTGTTGCGAAGTTAAATTGGCATTCTATTATCCCAAAAACCTTGTATAAAACAACAATATATAATCACACAGATAGATATTCATGAAGAACACTAAAAAAAGAAAGAGATAATGGATCAATCCACGTTTAGAAAGATACAACCGACTTTATGAAATTTGCCATTTTAGAGCTGACCTTTGTTGGGTTCTGAAGGTGATTAGGCGTCATACGGAAGCTTACAATTGCAATCAAAACGGTGATAAATTAGATGACAAATAAAGCGATACTAAAACATAATATTATTAATATGAAAATTAATTTAAAAGAAAAATATTATAACTGTTGAGAGAATAAATCTCTCCATAAACTAAACTCTTTAAATGTCTACATTGTGGATACTATTGTGTTATGTTATGAGAATGGGGATCTTCAATTTATAGATCTCCAAACATTTCCTCTAAGAAAAGAATAAACCAAATCTGGAAGAAAATTATATTTTCCTTTTAGAAAAGGTTCAAGCATTTATGGTAATACTTTGACTTTTCTTTAAGGAAAAAACGAACTTCAAATAAGGTAAGAAAATCAGGGCAAAACCCTAACAACCTTCCCTAAATTAAAATTTTGTTTTCATGTTGCCCAGAGGATTAAGCTGATATCTTTCTTCAGCATCGTCTCGTAATTGATTTTGTTGATAAAATATGAATGTTTGTTGCCCTTTGAAAATATAAAAAAAAATAAAAATACACGTGATAAGAAAAAAGATCTTTCAATCTCAAAAATAAGAAAATACAAGAGTTGAATGTGGAAGATAAAGAAATCTCTCAATTCTGAAAATTTTATAGGGGGTTATTCTTAGGAGGAAATAGTTAATATGTCAATGTGGTCATTGAATTCCCAGAAAAAGAAACGGTTCTTTATTAAATAAAAGTAATGACTTTTGGTCTTTTTTGTCTCCTCTTCTTTTTGTAAAAATAAATTCAAATGAAGAGATTTTTTTAGAGAAGGGCAAAATGGTAATCTAATTTTGAAGTTAGAAGGTCTCCACTTATAATAATATATGATTTTATTATATTATAAATTAAAAATTTAAAGATGCATGACACCTATGCCTCAGGGCTTAGGAGCAATTTTGTGCTCTACAAGACTTTTAGTCTAAATTTGCTTTGCCGTTTGAAAAAAATCACATTTTTATCCTTGAAATATGAATCATTTCATGTTACAATTTCGTTAACGACAAAGATAAAGGATATAGCTGATATTAGAATGACGCAAATTTTAATTTTATTGTCACACACAACTAGGCATACCATATATTATACATAAATAATCAATCACTCTTCCCGATCTACTTTCATACCATATTTTAAATTTGACAAGTTGACAACTTGATATCAATACATAACCTTTGATAGCTTCAATATAGTTGTAAATTGTAGTACTTGAAACTTGAGAAAAAAAACAAAAGAATACCCAATATCTTGATTCAATATTATTCTTCAGCTATAAATTAGTAAGTTTAAATTTTAGACACTGTATTTTTATTAAATATCCTGGAACCGTCAACATATAAGTCTATTACTAGTACTCAAAATCAACGCAGTTGACCTATGAGTTTTACTCTCTAGCCGGCCCTGCAGGCTGCATCATTGTCCATTAAAAGTTTATATTTGTTTAAGAAGAAAAAGAGCAGGAAAATGGATGTTCCAATGTCTAGTGAAATGTTTCAAGGTCAGGCTCATATCTACAAGCATGCCTTCAGTTTTGCAAATTCCATGGTTCTTGGTTGTGCAATTCAATTAGGCATACCAGATGTTATTCATAGTCATAAGCAGCCAATGACTCTGTCTCAACTTGTTTCTGAGCTGAAACTACCTCCTGCAAAATCAGATGCAATTCATCGATTGATGCGCCTATTGGTATACTCTGGATTCTTTGCTACTACAGAATTTCTTGATGAAAACTCAGAAAGCCAACAAGGGTATGTTCTTACACCTTCTTCTAAGCTGCTTTTGAAGAGTGAGATCCCAAACTTGTCACCTTTTGCTAGAGCTATGGTTGATCCTGTTATGGTGAATCCATGGCAATCTTTGGGGGATTGGTTTCTAGGAAACGAAACCACCCCATTTGAGACGGCACATGGTGCACCCATGTGGCAATTCTGTGACCAAAATCCAAGATTCAACAATGTTTTCAATGAAGCAATGGCTAGTGATTCCCAAATGATGTGTTTGGTTGTAAAGGACTGCAAACAAGTTTTTCAAGATATGGATTCCTTGGTTGATGTTGGAGGTGGCACTGGAATTATAGCTAACACTATTTTAGCTGCATTTCCTCATCTAAAATGCACTGTGTTGGACCTACCTCATGTTGTCGCTAACATGCAAGACTCAGAAAATTTGAAATATGTAGGAGGTGACATGTTTCACTCAATTCCCTCTGCTGATGCCATTTTGTTTAAGGTAACACGATTCTAGCTTTTGTTTATAAACTGCTGGTGGTACATCTCTAATTGGAAATTTGATATGCTGTGATTGATGCACTCTAGAATTTCCTCTATCTGATTAACTTGAGGGATGAAAGGTCTTGTAATTCCCTCCCTCTTGGCCTCAACTAATAAGTAAACACTCCAACTTTGAATATGCACATCTAGACACCTCAACTCGTCTCCATTGTATCAGTTAAACATTTCAATTTACAAAATGATTATCTAGACACCTCCAAATTTTCTGTCACGTCAGCGTCAGGTGTGCACCAGACACAGTGAGGCCGAGTTGGAGTGTTCAGTTGCCACTTGAGATCAAGTTGAGGAGTCTAGATTTGCACTCTCAAAGTTGGAGTGCTTATTTACTAGCTAAGACCAAATTTGGGTGTTTGTTTATGTATTATGCCTTCAGAAATTCCTTTGCAACTTGCTGAACATTCATGTTGAACATATAGCGAAGTAAACAAAACAAAGATCATAGGTTTGAGCGCACTGCACCCTTCATAAAAAAAAAAATACATAAGGGGCGTGTTGAAGATATAATTAAGTAAATAACTTTACCTCACATCTCAAGAGTTCGTATTGACTTATGTAGTATTTCAATTATTCCCTCCATCCCAAAAAGATTGCCTTAGTTACTATTTAGACAATCAAAGATATTTTCCTTGATCTTAATTTTTTTTCCAAATAATTTTTAAATATTTAGAATTGTTAATTTTTATGTAGTTTCTTAATATATAAATTTTATTTTAAAAAATGAAAACATTATACGTCCGAATTCACACCAAACATTAGTTACTTTGATCCTCATATTCCGAATCAAGACACTCTTTTTGGAAGACTATATAGATTATGTATTAAAGGCTATAGGTCATCATTCATCAGTTCGTGATGTTTACAATGTCTTGTTTAATTTCAGTTACGTTTTTATCTTGCTAGAAGGGGGAAAACAGGCTATTCGAATCCCCGTTCTTCTGATCTCCTCTTGTCTGTTTTGTTGCTCATGCCAATGACTAACAAAACAGTTTAAAAACTTCGTCCTATGGTTAAGAAAATGTGAGTTAATTTTTGCAGCATGTGATGCATAATTGGAGTGATGAAAATTGTGTGAAGATCCTAAAGAGATGTAGAGAAGCTATCAAGGATAAAAATGAAGGAAGAAAAGGGAAGGTCCTTATCATTGACATGGTATTGGATAGAGATGAAGAAGCAGCAAACATGACTGAAGTGAAGCTCATTTTTGATGTACTAATGATGGTTTTAGTCACTGGAAGGGAGAGAACTGAGAAAGAATGGGAAAATCTATTCCTTGAGGCTGGCTTCATGAGCTACAAGATTACACCTCTCTTTGGCCTAAGGTCCCTCATTGAAGTTTTTCCTTAAAATATTATGCAAGGATTAAAATAAATTGATGAACTACATGTATTGTCGTACCCTTGTAGTTCTTGCCTTATGTTGTATATTGTGTTTCCATTATCACACTATTTTGTTGTTGTTATTGTTTCTTTCTTTCTTGTAGACTTTACATTGCTTTTCTTATTAATGACTATGCTTTCTTCATTGTTTCTTGTTCTTTTACTTGGGTTTGATGCACTTGAGCCGAAGGTTTTTCAGAAACAACCTCTCTACCTCCTTGAGATAGTGGTAAGGTCTGCGTACACTCTACCCTCCCCAAACCCCACTTAGTGTTGTTATTGTTGTGATGAACTACATGTATTGTTAAGGAAACAATCATATGAAATTATGGAGCGTGCGACTAGCTCATCGAACCTTTTTAAACATATGCTTCTTTATACTTCCTCCTGCAAACTATAGCCACAAGTCATGTACACAATAAACTAATTTTAGCAGTTAATACCAATGTGAGGCCTGCTTGGACCTTTTCCCTAAAACTGAATGTCCACAACATCAATACTTAATTGGACCTTTTCCCAAAAACTAAGCAAAAGAGTGGTTCAGTTTCAATGCTAAAAGACAAGAGAAGTCATAGGATAAAATAAACATGAGAGTATGCTCTTGTAAGGATAGAGCTATTATTGGTATGGCACACATTTCAATTTTTGGAATAACAAGAAAAAAGGGAGCTGTTACAATTCTGAGCATGCCATCACAAACCTAATTACATACATGAAGATAGCTCATAACAAGCTTTGTTCTATCCATAAAATATAGCTCATCACAAGCTAGTTTCAGCAACATGGTTGAAAACTTTCTGAGCTAATGGAAACACATAATAATGTTGAAAGAGCCAGTGAACTCTTCAAAGCACAGGCTCATATTTACAAACATGCATTTGCTTATGCAAATTCCATGGCCCTGAATTGTGCCATTCAGTTAGGCATACCAGATATTATTCATAACCACAAAAAACCAATCACTCTTCCTGATCTACTTTCAGCACTCAAACTTCCCTCATCAAAATTAAATGGCATTCATCGACTAATGCGTCTGTTGATGCACTCTCAATTCTTTGATATAACAAAGCTCGAAGAAAACTCAGAAACAGAAGGATATGTTTTGACAACTTCTTCAAGGCTGCTTCTTAAGAGTGAAATACCAAATTTGTCACCTTGTGTTCGAGTAATGGTTGATCCTGTCCTTGTCACTCCTTGGCAATTATTGGGAGAATGGTTTCACAAGAATGAAGAAGCGACGCCATTTGAGACAGCACATGGGGTGCCTATGTGGGACTTTTGTGCACAAAATCCAATATTTGACAGAGTTTTTAATGAAGGAATGGCTAGTGATTCCCAAATGATGAGATTAGTTGTTAAGGACTGCAGGGAAGTTTTTGAGGGACTGAACTCATTGGTTGATATTGGCGGTGGCACTGGCATTGTACCTAAGACCATCTTGGAGGCAGTACCTCACTTGAAATGCACTGTCCTTGATCTTCCACATGTTGTTGCCAATATGCCACAGAGTGAGAATTTAATCTATGTAGGAGGGAATATGTTTCAGACTATTCCCCATGCTGATGCAATTTTACTTAAGGTATGCACAAAAGTTTCATCCTTAACATGTTCTAGTTTTATTTTGCTTGATATTGGAGGGGGGCTGGAATTACAGAAAAGAAATTTGGCTGCATTTCCTCACCTAAAATGCACCATGTTAGACCTTCTTCATGTTATTGCTAAAATGCCACAGACAGAAAATTTGAAATATGTGGGAGGTGTCATCTTTCAGTTACTATACGGTTTCTGTATTAAAGGCTATAGGCCATCGGTATCATGAGCTTGCTATTGGGGTTGAGTTAGGCTCAAGTATCATATCTTTATTTTTTTTCTTGCTAGAAGAGAGAAATAGGCAATTTAAATCCCTATTCTTCAGATTTCCTCTTGTCTGCTTTTTTGCTCATGCCAATGTCTAACAAAACAGTTAAGACTGTCATATGCTTGAGAAAATATGACATTTTGCAGACTGTTATGCATAATTGGAGTGATGAAGATTGTCACGAGTTTGTGATGTTTACAGTGTCTGTTATCCTGTCCATGTCAATGTCCAACAAAACAGTTAAGAAACTGAGAAAACATGACATAATTTTTGCAGCATGTTATGCATAATTGGAGTGATGAGGATTGTGTGACGATGCTAAAGAGATGCAGAGAAGCTATCAAAGATAAATATGAAGGAAGAAAAGGGAAGGTCCTAATCATTGACATGGTATTGGATAGAGATGAAGAAGAAGCAGACATGACTGAAGTGAAGCTCATATTTGATGTACTAGTGATGGTTGTAGCTACTGGAAGGCAGAGAACTGAGAAAGAATTGGAAAAGCTATTCCTTGAGGGTGGTTTCATGAGCTACAAGATTACACCTGTCCTTGGCCTAAGGTCCCTCATTCAAGTTTTCCCTTAAAATTTTCTGCTCTATGTCTCTTAAACTTCATTTGTTTTCATTAAGATTAAGACGTCTGAATCTGAACGATTAAGATACTGTCCCTAGATCTGAATACCAAATGATTAAGATTGTTTGTTTTTCAACATCTAAATGTGCATAATCTATTTATTTGTAAACAAAATAAATATACAATTCAAATAAAAAATTAATTAAATATTAAAAAAATATTAATTGAATAAAATAAAATCATTATTTGATAAAAGAATGTAATATTTATGTTCACTAATGATAGTAGAGATGGGTTTTAGTGATGGTGATGGTGATGGTGATGGTGGTACTGATTGGCGTTAGTGGATAGTAATGATGGTGTTGATAGTTCTGATGGTAGAGGTGGTTGGCGTTGTAATGGTTGTCAATTACTAAGTCATGAGCCTCTAAAGAAAGATCAAATCCCCAAGTACATAGAGCCTTCGTAGCATATATTGGAATACTGAAACAATTGAATATGACATCCCCACCGAACAAATAGCAGAAGAATGTTAAATATGGATGCTGAGTCCAACTGGTGGTACCGACTTCAGCATTACTGGTATCTTCATCCAGAAAGGAAGAGTAGGCTCTCATTAACTATCCTAAATGGTGCTGCAGGATTTAGTGAGGTAAATATGAAATGCAGTAAAACATATATGTAACATTTCACAATCTGAAACTATAACTGATACTTATATTGAATTGTAACAGAAACTGATAACTGGACTGAAACCGAACTGACAGTTATTCTTGAAACCTTATTTTATCAGGAAATATTCTATTATGATAAGTTACAAATCATGAACTTGCATGTGTGTGACTGGTGCTACATATGGGGAGGGCCGACTTAGCTTACGAGCAAGCATGGGTAGCTAACAACTGGCCGCTTTGGCACTCATGCTCGGGGAAGTGGTAACTTCGCCCAGCTGAATGTGATCAGATTAATGTACTAAAACTGGATGCAGGAATTACACAAAATGCACACATTAAGACAATCAAGTAATTTTATTCACACAGAAGTACTTCAACATAATGCAATTATTTATCTGAAAACTGTGCTAGGATAGAATACGGAGGGTTAAGCACTCTGCTTGTCCCCTAAGAACTTAACCTCAAAACTTCTTTCAAACACTTGGTAGACATGCTTTTGTCAATAATCCATTTAGGAAGGTAGCCTTAACGTACCTCAACTTTCAACTGAAACTTGAGTTTTTAACTTCCCAGATATCCGTCAAATCCCGAAATCTACAACCATCAGGCCTGAACACATCAACACAAGATAGTTCAATTCATTTTAATCGAATGAATCTCCATTTCTTGAAAATCTCAATTTTTCATGCTAGGGTTGCGTTTCAATCCATTTAAGTCTGAAGTTATCCACTAGAATTATTCCATCAAATTTTGACTAATTCCTAATTTCCTATTTCCATTCATGGCTTCTTTCAATTCCACAAGTAAACTACTACAAAAAATATTGAGCTTTATGATTTCATACTATCCCAATAATACCAATTTGTCAGTTCAAGATAGTGGATTTACTTTTGGAAGCAATTCCTCAAACCCTACCCTTTAACTTAAAGGGTTCTTGTTGACATTTCCGGTAATGTAACTATTCATAAGTTAAACTAGTGTTAATTGACCCAAATTAACTCAAACTCTGCTGGAATTATTACCTTGGATAAAGTAAGTAAGCAGTTTGTTTTTGCCTTCATAAGCTCTTTAAATGCTGAAGAAGTGGAATTTTTCTCCCTCTAACTGACCGTATCTATACTTTCTGATTGACGGACGCGGCGTGCGTCCAGTCACGCTGAAAACAAATCTGAGCTTTCGCCCCTATGGAGCGCCGGTTCCTGCCGCCTTGGCCAATCAAACACATATTCCAATACTTTATGCTATGCCAATTCCAGAATTATCATTCCTGTCAAAAAAAAAAAAATCGATCTCTAAGTCACATTTATCTAATCAAAATGGATACACTAACTCTGTTTCACCTCTCTCTACCTATATATGTTTACAGAATGTAATTGGTATATACACAAAAATTCTCTTGTTCGCGTCCCTCTAATCCCGCTAACCTCTCTCCTATTTTACTCGCCTCTCTCTTTCCCTAGGCTCACCCATCTCTCTGTGTATATATATTTTAAAGAGTATATAATAGCAAAAAAATTATGTGTCTTAGGTGTATTGACTTGAAATATGATATGAGATTATAAATCTATGAGATAATATATAATTATTTCAAATAAGAAAAACTAATAAATATGATAAAAATGTTTATGTAATTAAATAGTTTTTCCCTTTTGTATTTGTATTGTCCGACCCCTTTATACTAAAAACACGTCTGAATAAATTATAACTTATTTTTGTCTTTGTTTAAAATATATATTATATACATATATTTTTATTTATCCAATCATTGTCGAAATAAATCAATCAAAACATACTCTAAATCCTTCATCAACCATAGCCTAGTTTTGAAAGTCACCGGAATTATAAGATCATATATATGAGCAGAAATCTCTTGGATGAATTCAACCTTCTAGATCTTTTTTGTATTACTCACCAATTTCAATTATTTATGTGAAGTTGTTTAGAAGAGAAGAAGAACTTGTCTTTAAAATTTTAAGAAATGCCTCCAAAGGAGATCGAACCCGCGACAAAATCCCAATGTGCATGGACCTTAAGCACCCACTTATGGCAACTGAGCCAATTCTCTACTTATTACAGAGTTCGGAGTCTAAAGGGCAAAAAAATTGACAAAAATTCCAAAATGGCATATCAAATTTTTTTCCAACCAAAAGGGCAAAATCGCTACTGACGCAGCGATTTAGCTTTGACGCCGTTAACAGATCAAAATCGCTGCTAGGGCAGTGATTTTATCCAATTTTATTTTTTTTCGAAAATCGCTGCCCGTGCAGCGTTTTTGCAAAAAAAAATAAATTATTGAAATCGTTGCCATGGCAGCCATTTTCGTTATTTTTCTTTTTTATTTTCAAAATCGATGTTATTGCAGTGTTATTCTTTTTTTTAAAAAAAATCCCTGTCTTGGCAGCTTTTTTGGTGGAATTTTTTTTTTTTTTTGAAATTTCTGCCAACTAGTCAACATCAAAATGACTAAAAAAATTATTTTTTTAGAAAACACTGTCTTGGCAGCGATTTTGGTGAAAATTCTTTTTTAAAAAAAACAAAATCACTGCCTTGTCAGCGTTTTTGGTGGAAACTTTTTTATTAAAAAAAAAAAAAAATCTCTATCAATTGGTGGAAATCTTTTCTTAATATTTTTTTCATAAATATCGCTGCCAATTTTTTTTATTAATATTTTTTGTTAAATTGGCAGCTTATTAAGAAAAGATTTCCACCAATTGGCAGAGATTTTTTTAATTTTTTTTTTTAAAATAAAAAATTTTCCACCAAAAACGCTGCCTTGGCAGCGTTTTCTAAAAAAATAAAATTTAGTCATTTTGATGTTGACTAGTTGGTAGAAATTTCAGAAAAAAAAATTTCCACCAAAAAACTGTCAAGGCAGGGATTTAAAAAAAAAAGAAAAAACAATAGCACTGCAACAACAGCGATTTTGAAAAAAAAAAAAAATAACGAAAATCGCTGCCATGATTTCTTTAAAAATATATATATATTTTCGCAAAAACGCTGCACGGGCAGCGATTTTGATCTGTTAACGGCGTCAAAGCAAAATCGCTGCGTCAGTAGCGATTTTGCCTTTTTGGTTAGAAAAAAATTTGATGTGCCCTTTTGGAATTTTTGTCAAATTTTTTTGCCCTTTAGGCTCCGGATTCTTACAACTTATTACATGGGTGCTCATTCTTTAATTTTATCTCATTACTTCAAATTTCTATATAAATATAATTAGTTCGATACGAGATTAATGAGTGTTGGAGCACCCAGAAAGGGCAATGTAGATCCGCCCCTGCTGACAGAAGACAATCTTAGCATAATTGATAATGTTATTATAATGTGATTAGAAGTTCATAAATCCTTAGGGGTCGTTTGGTGTGAGGGATAGGGAGGGTTAATCCTGGGATAAATTTTAAATACCCTTTATTTTCCTTGTTTGATTGGAAAGCCCGGGATAACTTATCTCGGGATTAGTAATTAGTATCGGGATAAATTATCCCTCCCATTTGGTGGTATAGTAATCCCGAGATAATTTATCCCGGGATAGAATAGGAAAATGACAACTATATCCCTTTAAACCCTTTGTATATATCATTTTTCACATTTATGTATATTTACATTATTTTTAATATTATGTATACTAATATTCATTACTTCTTATTTTTATGATAATTATTTATATTTTTCTATTAAAAATTACACTATATAAATATAATTTTTATTTATGAATTTATTTGACTAATTCTTATGTTTATTTATATTTTGATTTTCCATAAATCTTCTTTCACTTTAATAAAACTTAAAGTGGGAAATTCTATTTTTAAGCTAAATAAGAAAAAAGTTTTATTTTTAAATACATATGGTACTTACCATGAGAATGCATAAACAAAAATATTAGCACATGTCCTCCTGATCCCCCCCCCCCCCCCCCCCCTCCTTCTCCAATATTACTTTTAATATCATGTATAATAATATTCACTACTTCTTATTTTTATGATAATTTTTCATATGTTTCTATTAAAAATTACACCATAAAAATATAGTTTTTATTTATGAGTATAGTTAACTAATTCTTATGTTTATTTATATTTTTTTATTTCTCACAAATCCTCTTTTACTTTAACAAACTTAAGATGAAAATTCTATTTTTAAGCTAAATAAGAAAAAAAATATTTTTCAATACATACGGTACCATAGTGGAAATGCACACACAAAAATATTTAAACTAAATAAGATGCAAGTTTTATTTTTTAAAAAAATGAATAATTAAAGCTTGCAAAGAAACTACAAAAAACTAAATAAAGTGAAGGGTAATTTTGTAAACAAACAACTTGTTCTTAAAATTTATGCAATACATATTATTTTGAATACAACAAACCAAACACTCAATAAAAGACAACCTCAGCATAACTTATCTCATCATAACTAATTCCATCATAACTTATTCCATCATAACTAATCCCATCATAACTTGTTTTCAAACCAAACGACCCCTTATAGTAAAAAGAAATATATTATATAAATTGAGACAAAAGGAATACTTTTATTAATTTTAGAAATGGTCTATTACCTCTGTTTCATCTGAATAACCATCTTTGAAGGGGAAATTTTATATTAAAAATTTAGTTGATTGACTATTTAAGCTTTCACCTTGTTGATGAGAATTTGATTCACACTTTGTAAATTAAACTAGTGGGTTCAATTTTGTGAGAAAGTCAAATTCCTTAACTTGCACTGATGATGCAACTATATTTGCCTGTTCATACATTAATACATTATCGTGTGCCAACATTCAACTATGTCATTGCAGTAAATTGAAGTAACAGCTACTTAACTAGTTGATACTTGACAGCCTGTGATACTCATACAACCATACTTGATGATCAAGAGTCTCAGGGACAGCTTTAATAAATCGGTGGTCTCCAAATTCAAATGGGAGCGTTAAATTTGAATATATATTTTTTATGAAGTATATTATAGTCAATTATTTAATCTTTCTTAAGACATATTATTCATAATTTGTCAAACTTCTATTACTTCTTTATTGTTTTCTGAAAAGTTTTAATTTTCTACAAATAATACCTGATATTTTTTTTAAGAAAATACTTATAATTATTTATTTTTTAAATGGGGCCCCTCAAATTTTGGGGCCTAAGGCAATTGCTTTTTTTTCAAAGTTGTAGAGCCACCCCTGAAGAGTCTAAAAGTCTATGTACAAAAAAAAAAAAACTTTAACGTTTCATTTTATTTGTCTAACTTTTTCTTTTATTTGTTTAAAAAAGAATGTTTCTTTTCCTATTTTGGTAACTCTGTAATTCTAAATATTCAAGTGTTTTCGACAAACAAATTGGAACGGAGGGAATAGTTAAACTTGCACAAGGAAATTATTTTAAATATTCAATTTTCAAACTGCCGAAAGTTGAAAAACAATTATATAGTGTACCACTTGATCTACTATTGGTATTTTCCCGTTTTGAGTGACCTGTATATTCAATTGAATTTGATTTCTATACACGACAGTATAAAGAAAACGGAAAAGGGTCAAAATGTTTTTGAACTATATGAAACTGAACGAAAATATCCTAGTTACTAGTTTGGTCTAAAAATGTCTTTGTCGTCCGGTTCAAAAATGCTTCTATTATTAACTTATTTTAAGTCCATTATATGTTCAGCAGAATGATGGCATTGGTAGGCATAAATTTGAAGAAATAATCACATGGAGACAATAAGTCAAGAACATAACAACTAGCTATAGGTTACTTATCAAAATTCTGTTGAGATTTCCATACAAGTTGTTAATTCTTTGCTACACATGAAAGTAAATTAGGCACAAATAACATATATAAAAGATGCCACTTGGAACTCTTATTCTTGACTACTCTGGTTTCTAGGAGGAAGAGAAAAAAATGGTTTTCCAAAAAGAGTACCTTGATTTGTTGTTGGTTCCAAGTGGGCTATTCATCATGTTCACTTATCATCTTTATTTGCTCTATAGATACCTTACTATCCCTCATACCACTATCATGGGCTTTGAAAACAATGACAAGAGAGCTTGGGTTGAAAGAATCATGCAGGTAAAGTATGTACTTATAGAAATAGATTTAAGATTTAAATTTGATGATTCTGGCCTTTAAAGCTTTTCGTGGTAAACATTATTTTATTTTTTTAAATTATGAGTTCAAAATTTAATATTTGTTGAAATCAATGGTGGAGTCACCTTTTTCCTAAGAGAGTCACTACTTAAAAATCAATAGTTTTCTATTGAAAAATGTTCAGTGGCGATTTCCACAGATATTTTATTGTATTGGTGGAAAAAAACCAAAATAATAATGTTTTCATATGGAAAAATTAGGAATTGTTTTCCACCATGCATTTTTCCAGTGAACTCGTTCGATGAGAAATGAGTGGAAAAATCATGATCTATAGCACAAAATTTCCACTAATTCGTAGTAGGAAAAATCGTTATTTCCAGTAATGAGTCAATTGATCTCCTTTTGTCATAAAATTACACTTTGTAGATAGGTCAATCCCCCCTAGTCGAAACTTTAGTAATTTTCCACTTGTATAATTATGTTTCATGTTTGAGATATTGAATTCAATTGAACTCGTTAAAAATATAGGTTGCATCTAACTTATCATTTTTACTAAATCTTGCAGGCTTCAGATACCAAAATTATAGATACAGCTCTAAATGTTTTAGAATCCAATAACAGTAATGCAACATACTTGGCAACAGTTTCATTATCATTGAGTTCTCTCATTGGAGCCTGGATGGCTAACAACACTATTTTCACTAGTGTACTAATTTATGGTGACACAAGGCCAGAAACAATGTCAATCAAGCTCATAACTCTACTAATCTTCTTCTTGATGGCTTTTGCATGTTTTGTACAATCATCTAGATGCTTCATTCATGCAAATTACTTAATCACCACACCAGATACTGATATACCAATTAGTTATGTTGAATTGGCTGTTATAAGAGGAGGTGAGTTTTGGTCACTTGGGCTTAGATCACTTGATTTTGCAACAACTATACTCCTATGGTTTTTTGGTCCAATTCCCATGTTTATTACTTCAATTGGGATGATTATCTTCCTCCATTACCTTGACAAAAACACGAAGCAATTGCACGATCATCGTTCTTCTAGAACAAGAAAACAGGTTTACAAGAGAGTTGAAGAAGCTACAAACAGGGCAACTCTGCTTTAGGCCAAATTTCCTAAATAATTGTTTGTTTAATTTGTACAAAAAAAATGCCAAGAGATAATTTTGGTAATTTGTTGTAATATAATTGGTAAATAAGTTTACTTACAATCACAGCCACCAAGTCAAGAATTCAAAATGTATAAGCTACTATCATTAAGTATGAATGTTACTTGTAAGATATATCTATTCAATACCTTAGCAATAGGTTCCTTTTAAGCAACAACATTTTTTTGCCAATTTCATATATCACAAACAACATTCAAATTCTACCAATCTCACAAATATTCAAACAAGAACATAAGAAAGGAGAAAAAAATAATAATAAATGGTATTCCACAAAGAACACCTTGATATTTTCTTGGTGCCTAGTGGATTGTTCATCTTGTTTGTTTACCATCTCTTTCTTCTCCAAAGATATATCAAGAATCCTCATACTACTGTCTTTGGATTTGAGAACAATGATAAAATTGCTTGGATTCAAAAATTTATGCAGGTAAGTATTAATAAATCTCCTATTAGTCCATCATGATTTTAACATTTTTGCGTGTCCATGCGTTTGGACATGATTTGGTTGAAATTTGAAGAAAAAAATACTCCAGTATTTGAAATTGTGTTTGGACATGAAACCACAGTTATGTTTTGTTACTAAAAACTAATAAAAGAAAAAACATGTTTTTCAAACTACAAATGATTTTCCTCACTTGACTTCTAAGTAATTTCATATTACTGGCTCCAACTAAATACTTTGTTACTCAAAGATTTCATTAAAATATTGTGATTTGTTAATATTATCTTTTAAAGAATATCTTTCATTCACCAACCAAATACCAGAAAACATTTTCCAATTTTGTTTATTCAGGATAACATTTTGTTTTTTTTTTTTTTTTCAGACCCAAAACCGGGATGTTATGACAGCCTTATATGTTCTATCAGCAAATAATTCAGGAGCAACATTCTTAGCAACTGTGTGTTTAACTCTAAGCTCTCTAATTGGAGCATGGATGGCAAATACTTCAACTATTTTTAGTAGTGAATTGATATATGGTGACACAAGGGCATCTACTTTGTCAATTAAGTACATAAGTCTTCTTTTATGTTTTTTGGTTGCATTTTCATGTTTTGTTCAATCATCAAGATGTTTCATCCATGCAAATTATCTAATTAGTATACCAAATAGTGAAGTTCCTTCAAGCTATGTGGAGTTGGCTGTGATTAGGGGAGGTGATTTTTGGTCTATTGGGCTTAGAGCTCTTTATTTTGCTATCACTTTGTTGTTATGGTTTTTTGGTCCAATTCCAATGTTTGTTACTTCAATTGGGATGGTTTTTCTTCTTAATTATCTTGATACCAACAAGAGCCCATTAGTGCAGCATCATTCTTCCAGCAAGCTTAGAGGAAATCATGTTAGTTGTCAAGTGAATTAGTTAAAAATTGAATTTTGTAACTTTGAGATGTAATATAAGCAAAAAAGATTTCTCCTTTACCTATTACTCCCTAAGTTACAATTTGTTTGTCTTGTTTTGACTTGACGCTGAGTTTCAGAAAGTAGAAAAGACTTTTGAATCTGGTGATCTTAAACTAAAGATATATAAAATATATCAAAATGTTATTTAATTTTACTGGCTTAAACATGTTATGGGGAAAATTATAATCAAAAAGTTGTTATAATGTTTGACTAAGATAGTCCATTAACTGGTTTCAGCCCATTGTCTATAAGAAAGGGAAAGGAAAAATTCAAAAGATTAGCCTAGGCCCTTGGGAGGGAAATTATTGAGCCCAAATTACACCCATTAGTCCTTCAGATCCATTTTATATCATGTGTATATCTATTTATATTCAGTGAACACTGGACCTATAAATAATATACACCCGAAATACAAATACAAATAACTTATTTATAAATTGGGAATTGGAAGCATTATTCTTCTTTATTTTTGGGTTTTGTTATGTAATTCTAATCAAAGCTAATTCTAAAATTCACACCACTCCATCAAAATTGACATATAAACTCTAATGAACATTACCAATCGTTTGCAATAACACTCAATTCAAACAAATAACAGTTTCGCCAAACTTTTAATGATTTGACATATAATTTATAATTTTGTAATTGTTTCTTATAGTCATTATTAAATTATGGGTGAATTGTGATTACTCAATTTGATAAATATTTCTTTGAATTTATTATAGGAGACTACTAGGAGTTCAATTATACTTATCATGATTCAGCGTAACCAGCTCTTTTTGTGTTGTTGAGAAAATGGAAAGAGCCTAATCCCTTACTTTTCTTAATATATGTTACTATAATTAGTAAAGTGTTATTCTCAATCCACAAACATGATGGCTCCTTCGGGGGACTCTGGCTTAGGATCACGTGAGGACGGTGGAGGAAGGGGCTTTCGATTGGACTGATTAATTTGAAAGTTATTCCCTTGCTAATCCCAAACCTATCACAACAAGTCAATGACTGGCACATGTCAAGAAGAATTCAGAGGTGTGCTACTGTGATGCTTGGTAGAGCCTCCCTACTGATGTATACAAGCGCTACAATCTCTGCCCTTCGGATGAGCACGTTGTGCACATGGGGTAAATCTCTCATCGTGTAATAGCTAGCCTGCAAACCACGCAGGGATGTATATTTTGTTATTATTGTAATTTAAGTATAAGTTGTAACTAAAACTTGACAATAGAATGAGTATTATCCCTATTTATTTATAGTACTCCTAAATTAACTAACCTACATGTAGCCAGTCCATGGGCTCATGGTCTGCCAAACTTGGCCGAATGGTCCACAAAAAGACATGTTTGGACCATAAGTGAGCCCAAGTAAGAGGTTTGGACAAAAACTTGGGACATTTTCCACTTTTGCCTTTATTTTGTGCTAATATTTAATTTTTATCTTTCGAGATAAATACTTATTCTTTTGCAGAGCATAAGTTTATATTTTTACATTATAATATCCTATAAATCATGTCTCGCATCCTTAAAAAATTTATGACCTATTTGGCTAAGTTCGATTGCTAACTGAAAAACTTAAAGGTTAACTCATATAAAGGACACAACTTAGAAAATCAATTTATTTAAAATGAAACTCGTGCAATTAAATGAAAAAAACTCCCACTAAAAGATATGTAGTTGGCTTCAAATCCAATATCCACGAGGCTACTAGTGACATTTTTGAATGAGTTGCCTCTATCATTTAAAAACACATTACGTGCGTCATATTATACTATATGAAAATATAAATTTATGTCGAGCAAAAATTATTTATAATTACGATGTCAGAAATATTTTTGATATACTTATTTTTTTACTTAACTAGTATATTGAATGATAAAAATTAAAGAAATTTGAGGGAGAAAATTATAGACCGCGCCAAAATAAAGATATTTATGTGATTGATAGGACTTTTATTCAAAGAGTAATTATCTACATATGTAATTTGTAAATATAGGGAGGTCCCTATTACCCTCGCTAGTAATATTTTCCATTTTCAGAATATAACAAATGTGTCACGACCCGAAAATGGACGTGATGGCACTCGTCTTAACCCACCAAGACAAGTCAGCCTAACATTCAACCATTACAATAAAATGCGGAAATTTTATAATAAACTCAAATATACCCCAAAAAATCTGGTTGTCACGTATACAAGCCTCTAGAGTATTACAATTGAATCAAAAGAGAAATACAAGTCTCATATGACATTGTTTCTAGAGTAGAACAAGATCATAAACAGGAGTAAGAAGGATTGCTGAGAAGATAAACAACTACCTCACAAATCTCCCAGAAGCCTCAGAAAAGAAGAGAATAACAAGTACCACAAAAATCCAGGCTCATAACCTATAAAAAATTGTAGAAGCAAGGGGTGAGTACCAAACCACACGGTACTCAGCAAGTAAACCTCTAAACACGAGCTAAAGGGATAGAATACAAGTACTCCTTACACCCTAATCGAACCTTCATAACTACAATCTGTATAACACCAGCCCAACCTAACAGTTCACAATTTACAAAGCACATAGCTCAACACAACACTCTAACAATTTCATATCGTCAACAACAACAATAGTTGCATATCCTCAACAACAACACTATAACAATTGTATATCTTTAACAACAAGCTCAATATTCATCAGTCACAAGTTCCATAGAAAGGCACTCACAAGATCAGCAACGCACAAGATCAAGTTCACCAATAATAAAGAAGTGCAATGCGATGAAATGCAATATCAAGTATAGTGATGCATGTTTGATCTAATGATACACACCCGCTGTCTCTCAGTCTGGGACCTATGGGGGACATATCTGTCCATGCATCCATCGCGACGCGCGATACGACCCTCGATAATAGTAACCATCGCGGCGTGCGATACGTCCCTCGAAATATAGTATCTGTCGCGGCGCGCGACACGTCCCTCGAAATGGTACATCCTCTTTATTTTCTTATTCTTTCTCAATGCACATAACACTTGTCACCACCATGTCTCAGAACAATGCAAATGACATGTTCACACAAATAATGAAGAGATGATCATTTTCATAACATTGCACAATTCACAACAACATCAACAATGATTCAACAAGCCTTTCAAACAATTCTCAACACATCACACAAACAATTGATCACATTGCCTTTTATTATCCCTTTCTTATCATTAGAATTAATCAATGTGGACAAGTCAACCCATCACCAAGCCTCATTACCCTAAACACATATTACAAGGAAATACATGAATTCCATACACTTAACAAGGGTTTAGAAATCCGCTTGCCTCAAATAATCGAACAATCACTCCGGGACTTGAGCCTTCCCTTTTCGTTGAACTTCCAACTCAAAGCAATCTAGTCAAATAATTAACCACAATAAGATTTCTAAACAAACAACACCCATGCTACTATAGGTCTAACCTAGACCCAGAAACTCATCCCAAATCTATAATCAAGTTCTTAAATCTCGATGCCAATTAACATGTCAAACTCTTTCAATTTTCTCCAAATTTGATGCCTAGGGTTAAGTCCCAACTTCTCCAATATCATAAATCTAAGGATATTCACAAAATACAATACCCCTAATATTTAATTACCTATTTCAATATGTCAAAAATATAGTTAATAATGTGATAATTATGGAAAAACAAAAATCTGGAAAATATCAAAACTGGTTCGCTAACTCCTGAATCAACTGTAACCATTGAATCATTATTCCTAGTATTCACCATTTTCCTATCATTAGCCAATCACCATCGTTTCTCAATTCCAAAATTACTTTATACAGATATATACCAATTTTCTTATTCCAAATCCCCTTTTTCCTCTTCAAAGCCAATATAAAGTAATACTAACAGATATTATGATTACATAAATGGCATTTGGCCGTAATGATCACATGATTGCACGAAATCCAATTCTAATCCACTGTAACTTATAAATATACATATAATTAATCAAGTTTGCAATTTGATTCCCCTCTTACTCTTTCTCACACATTATTATAATGATAATAATACTTATAACTACATTTTACCTCAATACACATTTTCAATTGCATAATTAATGAATTTATGAATGTTACCTAATCGTGAAGTGCAGTGGATGGTTTCCACGCCAGTCGCCGCTATACGCATGTAAGTCTCCATTTCTTTTCTTAAGTTATGAACCAAAAACTCTCAACCCTAATAATTTATTTTTCTACAAGGGTCAAGTGGTATATGGTATTAAAAAGAATTATAAACTTAACCCATAATTATTAACTAAAATTAGTTATTTAATAATTAACCATCAATTAATTTACTCTAGTTAAATGAATATTCAAAAATTTCCACAAATGACTTTCCAGGTTATTACATTATCCACCACTAAAAACTATGTTCGTCCTCGAACATAAGAAAGAAGAAGGAAGAATAACCGACATTACCAAAAGCTTAAGTTATGACCTACCAGTTGGTTGTTCATCTCTCCAAGTGAGTTCCTTCTTAAGACCATTCCATCAAGATCAACTACTAAGAACTGAACTTTCTAATCGAACTTTGGCGAATCTATAATTCAAGAGTAATTACCAAGCCACAGACTAACCCATGAATCCAATCTAAACCGAAACCCATAGGACCTTAACACAATTATCGTGATGAATATTCTCTCACATGACCAAGATAACCTTTTGAATCAATACTGACTACAACCAGAAATGAGCCTGAATCAACCACTAGACACTCACAATGCACAAACATTTTTTTTCCAAATACCATTCACAAAAGAATCTTTCCATGAGCTTAAACTATAAAAATTGATCTTTAGACATCGGGTACCCATCAAGAGAGGATCACACTTATCTAACACAAAGAAGAAAATGATCAAGTAAGCACCCAACAAGTGATACACTTAAAATGTAGAACCTCTAATAACATTATCGGATGACTGTAACTATTCATAGAAGCTCTTCTATAAGTTCTCATATGCAAGGTCGTGCGTGTAGAACCACCGGTATATTTCAACTATCTCAAACAACACCAAATCTGTTATAACTAAAATGACCAAGTATGCCCAAGAATGCCACCCTACTAAGAGGACAATCACATGATCGGTACACCCGATCCACCACTAGGAATTCACCCCAAAGATGTGGAAACATGTGTTGGCATAGACAACTAATCACACTTCAAATCATATCCAAAATGAAGTAGGTGGTCACATTAGAATATACAGAACCAAGGTCGAATAACACTTAATACTTCTTCCATAGTGCCCGTATCAAATATTTTCATTCATATGACCTTATCTCTTTGAATTCTAGCCACCCACAGTCACTAATCTAGTCTCAATTATAATTGCACACATACTTGGTTTGTTGAACCTCACTTGATCTTCACAATACTCCATTAAAGTCAACACTCCTAATACTAACAAATCATCACAACCACATCAACCATTTACCTTACTCTCAACTGTCACTCGTATCAAAGTCTTCTTAGGAACACATTGTTGCCTCCAATTTTTTAAACTATGACTCCCTCTCTTTCCATTTAAGCATTTCATGACAAATATAGGTCACACCTAAGACTGATAACACTAATTCTAAATCTAAAAGTACTTTACCATCGAGATACAACAATTGAATCACACTCAATGTCAACTCCACGTAATTTTTCAGATATCAAATTTCAACTAATATTCAAAACCATTATATTCCTCATAACAACACATAAGAAATTCCTGGTCACTCCAATAATTTGGTATACTATAAGCTCATAACCTCTACTCACCATCAAATGTCATGTAATACATCATAACAGTCTGTATCGTCTCATCAACAAAGTAGTTTAAATCCCCTCAAATCCTCATTAATCATGTAAAATCGTAGGTCCACACCGTTGAACATCAATAAGTTACCTATCATAATATGAACAATTTAGCCCCACATAACATCACATAATCTTACACACCTTATTGTTTTACACCCAAATTCAAAATCTAATCTTCATAAAAATTGCTGATAAATCCCTAGTAAGTCTATACCGAACAAATTCACAGTCATAGTTATACTAGAACTTATATATGAAAATTCATGCATCCTTCAACTTCGAACCAAGAGTCTATATGAGAGGTTTTGTTCCTTCACATCTTTTACATTCTTCCCATGACACAAATATTAAATACCTTGAACTCTTCAATACACCAGACTCTTTTTCCTTTCACTGACTTGCTTACCAATCTTATCCTTTGACCAACAACCCATGATATGTTTACCTTATCCTCTAAACCAAAACATTACGTGAAACCCCCCTTAAGTATAACAATCAAAAGTAATCAAATTTACTACTCAAATTGTTTTTTTGAGCCCTTCCAAGTGCTTCATACTCAATCTGATCGATCATTTCTTACCTTACCAATCCATACCTTGACAAAACACACTACCACAAACCTAAACTCACAATGAAAACCTTAAATTTTGAATCCAAATGTGTAACCCAATCCCTTTATCTATCAACATTAACTCATACCTTGAAGATTTTTATGAATTCACGTATCTTAGCTTATAATTGATCGCCTCTCTATAGACCTTATCATATCTTTTCATAAAAATTCAAGCGTACTCATTACCAAACTCAAAATCACAAAAAAAAAAAACTTATAATCACACTCGAGTTGAACATCTATACACTCTTTCCTCAAGTTTTATCCAATAGTTTTTAACCAATATGATGAACCGGTAAAACTATCACAATAATCTAGGCAAAACATATGAAACCACATGTCTCTAAATTCAATTATCCACTCTTTCTGAAGATATATCTCTGGCCCTTACAATCTGAGTAAATATCCTTGTTCTCGCCTCTTTCGGAAGGCTAAACTACATCCCACTAATTCATTTTATTTGTGACTCTAGTTCATTCCAATTCTATTCGAGTGATGTCTCAGCACCTCCTATAACTTTCCATGCAACCAGGCTACTCATTAAATAATAGCAAACCATAATATTAGATACTCGAAAGTCGTCATTACCATACAAAATCTATTTAACCAACAATCTTTATCATATTGTTGCATCCTAATCACTAGCCATCACGAACTCTTATTACCATTATGCTCGGTTAGCCCTTTCATCATCACGAAGTCAACCTTGTCATCGACATGACACCTCAAACCCAGCTATACCAATTCAAAATCCAAAGGACCAACCCAATTTATACGCATTTTCTTACTAAAATCCTCAATCACCTTCACACAAGAATACTCGTTAAAAATTTTCTTTATCCATAAGTTTGTCATTCTGGTATCTATCAATTCCCTTGGACCTTAAGATGAAATCACCGGTCCTCATTTAGAACCCTCGAGATACACTTTTCAACTTAACGCATTAATACCGTATCAACGATTCACCACTAAAATCTTCCTTATACACACGCTTAACCCCAAACATCTGCAGTAACAACCTAGTTGGTTTCTCAAATGTGAATGCAATATCGAATCTCATTATATGAGTATGTGATACAACTAATAACTATTTAAGTAATTAGTATTCACACTTGACAAACGACGTATTCGTTTTCATGTACCACTAGTACCACATCGTGAAAGTCCGTTAAATCCATCACTAGAACACATCATACTTACTGAGAAGATCATATCCAAATAGGTCATACATTTCTACCCATCGAATAACTGTAAAATATCTCCAAATCAGTTCTGTATCTAGCCCAAGTTATATGTATTCTTTCTTAGGTCAGGTCAATATCAAAAGTAACACACTTCATAACTCTAAACAAGTAAGAATCGGTACCATTATAGTAGTCGTATAATGACCCTTTTTTTTTATATATACACTTAATATATAAAATCGTAGTAGAAATTCTAAACTCAATTGGTGTAACACTATTCTCAAAGTGAATCATCAAACCATAACCTCACACAATTCCTTCGAATCACTGAACGTTCTAAATTTGACTACACATCTTATCTACAAGTATATCACTTCAACCTTAGTATCATATCTAACATCCATCCAAGCCATAAACGACACCAACTACTCACATGAGGAATTACGCACGAGTCATCACATAAGTGAGAGAGAATGGAATGAAGCGATACAAATACGTACAGACAAACGATACACGATAGAGGTTCAAGAGGTGAAGATTTTTCCTAAAAGTCACCATAGCCTCTCGAAGATAAGTACAGACGTCTCCATACCGATCTTCGAGACTCTACTTCAATTCGACTTGCCTACACGTGAGACCTATGAACCTGGGGCTCTGATACCATTTTGTCACGACCCAAAAATGGACGTGATGGCACTCGTCTTAACCCACCAAGACAAGTCAACCTAACATTCAACCATTACAATAAAATGCGGAAATTTTATAATAAACTCAAATATACCCCCAAAAATCTGGTTGTCACGTATACAAGCCTCTAGAGTATTACAATTGAATCAAAAGAGAAATACAAGTCTCATATGACATTGTTTCTAGAGTAGAACAAGATCATAAACAGGAGTAAGAAGGATTGCTGAGAAGATAAACAACTACCTCACAAATCTCCCAGAAGCCTCAGAAAAGAAGAGAATAACAAGTACCACAAAAATCCAGGCTCATAACCTATAAAAAATTGTAGAAGCAAGGGGTGAGTACCAAACCACACGGTACTCAGCAAGTAAACCTCTAAACACGAGCTAAAGGGATAGAATACAAGTACTCCTTACACCCTAATCGAACCTTCATAACTACAATCTGTATAACACCAGCCCAACCTAACAGTTCACAATTTACAAAGCACATAGCTCAACACAACACTCTAACAATTTCATATCGTCAACAACAACAATAGTTGCATATCCTCAACAACAACACTATAACAATTGTATATCTTTAACAACAAGCTCAATATTCATCAGTCACAAGTTCCATAGAAAGGCACTCACAAGATCAGCAACGCACAAGATCAAGTTCACCAATAATAAAGAAGTGCAATGCGATGAAATGCAATATCAAGTATAGTGATGCATGTTTGATCTAATGATACACACCCGCTGTCTCTCAGTCTGGGACCTATGGGGGACATATCTGTCCATGCATCCATCGCGACGCGCGATACGACCCTCGATAATAGTAACCATCGCGGCGTGCGATACGTCCCTCGAAATATAGTATCTGTCGCGGCGCGCGACACGTCCCTCGAAATGGTACATCCTCTTTATTTTCTTATTCTTTCTCAATGCACATAACACTTGTCACCACCATGTCTCAGAACAATGCAAATGACATGTTCACACAAATAATGAAGAGATGATCATTTTCATAACATTGCACAATTCACAACAACATCAACAATGATTCAACAAGCCTTTCAAACAATTCTCAACACATCACACAAACAATTGATCACATTGCCTTTTATTATCCCTTTCTTATCATTAGAATTAATCAATGTGGACAAGTCAACCCATCACCAAGCCTCATTACCCTAAACACATATTACAAGGAAATACATGAATTCCATACACTTAACAAGGGTTTAGAAATCCGCTTGCCTCAAATAATCGAACAATCACTCCGGGACTTGAGCCTTCCCTTTTCGTTGAACTTCCAACTCAAAGCAATCTAGTCAAATAATTAACCACAATAAGATTTCTAAACAAACAACACCCATGCTACTATAGGTCTAACCTAGACCCAGAAACTCATCCCAAATCTATAATCAAGTTCTTAAATCTCGATGCCAATTAACATGTCAAACTCTTTCAATTTTCTCCAAATTTGATGCCTAGGGTTAAGTCCCAACTTCTCCAATATCATAAATCTAAGGATATTCACAAAATACAATACCCCTAATATTTAATTACCTATTTCAATATGTCAAAAATATAGTTAATAATGTGATAATTATGGAAAAACAAAAATCTGGAAAATATCAAAACTGGTTCGCTAACTCCTGAATCAACTGTAACCATTGAATCATTATTCCTAGTATTCACCATTTTCCTATCATTAGCCAATCACCATCGTTTCTCAATTCCAAAATTACTTTATACAGATATATACCAATTTTCTTATTCCAAATCCCCTTTTTCCTCTTCAAAGCCAATATAAAGTAATACTAACAGATATTATGATTACATAAATGGCATTTGGCCGTAATGATCACATGATTGCACGAAATCCAATTCTAATCCACTGTAACTTATAAATATACATATAATTAATCAAGTTTGCAATTTGATTCCCCTCTTACTCTTTCTCACACATTATTATAATGATAATAATACTTATAACTACATTTTACCTCAATACACATTTTCAATTGCATAATTAATGAATTTATGAATGTTACCTAATCGTGAAGTGCAGTGGATGGTTTCCACGCCAGTCGCCGCTATACGCATGTAAGTCTCCATTTCTTTTCTTAAGTTATGAACCAAAAACTCTCAACCCTAATAATTTATTTTTCTACAAGGGTCAAGTGGTATATGGTATTAAAAAGAATTATAAACTTAACCCATAATTATTAACTAAAATTAGTTATTTAATAATTAACCATCAATTAATTTACTCTAGTTAAATGAATATTCAAAAATTTCCACAAATGACTTTCCAGGTTATTACATTATCCACCACTAAAAACTATGTTCGTCCTCGAACATAAGAAAGAAGAAGGAAGAATAACCGACATTACCAAAAGCTTAAGTTATGACCTACCAGTTGGTTGTTCATCTCTCCAAGTGAGTTCCTTCTTAAGACCATTCCATCAAGATCAACTACTAAGAACTGAACTTTCTAATCGAACTTTGGCGAATCTATAATTCAGGAGTAATTACCAAGCCACAGACTAACCCATGAATCCAATCTAAACCGAAACCCATAGGACCTTAACACAATTATCGTGATGAATATTCTCTCACATGACCAAGATAACCTTTTGAATCAATACTGACTACAACCAGAAATGAGCCTGAATCAACCACTAGACACTCACAATGCACAAACATTTTTTTTCCAAATACCATTCACAAAAGAATCTTTCCATGAGCTTAAACTATAAAAATTGATCTTTAGACATCGGGTACCCATCAAGAGAGGATCACACTTATCTAACACAAAGAAGAAAATGATCAAGTAAGCACCCAACAAGTGATACACTTAAAATGTAGAACCTCTAATAACATTATCGGATGACTGTAACTATTCATAGAAGCTCTTCTATAAGTTCTCATATGCAAGGTCGTGCGTGTAGAACCACCGGTATATTTCAACTATCTCAAACAACACCAAATCTGTTATAACTAAAAATGACCAAGTATGCCCAAGAATGCCACCCTACTAAGAGGACAATCACATGATCGGTACACCCGATCCACCACTAGGAATTCACCCCAAAGATGTGGAACATGTGTTGGCATAGACAACTAATCACACTTCAAATCATATCCAAAATGAAGTAGGTGGTCACATTAGAATATACAGAACCAAGGTCGAATAACACTTAATACTTCTTCCATAGTGCCCGTATCAAATATTTTCATTCATATGACCTTATCTCTTTGAATTCTAGCCACCCACAGTCACTAATCTAGTCTCAATTATAATTGCACACATACTTGGTTTGTTGAACCTCACTTGATCTTCACAATACTCCATTAAAGTCAACACTCCTAATACTAACAAATCATCACAACCACATCAACCATTTACCTTACTCTCAACTGTCACTCGTATCAAAGTCTTCTTAGGAACACATTGTTGCCTCCAATTTTTTAAACTATGACTCCCTCTCTTTCCATTTAAGCATTTCATGACAAATATAGGTCACACCTAAGACTGATAACACTAATTCTAAATCTAAAAGTACTTTACCATCGAGATACAACAATTGAATCACACTCAATGTCAACTCCACGTAATTTTTCAGATATCAAATTTCAACTAATATTCAAAACCATTATATTCCTCATAACAACACATAAGAAATTCCTGGTCACTCCAATAATTTGGTATACTATAAGCTCATAACCTCTACTCACCATCAAATGTCATGTAATACATCATAACAGTCTGTATCGTCTCATCAACAAAGTAGTTTAAATCCCCTCAAATCCTCATTAATCATGTAAAATCGTAGGTCCACACCGTTGAACATCAATAAGTTACCTATCATAATATGAACAATTTAGCCCCACATAACATCACATAATCTTACACACCTTATTGTTTTACACCCAAATTCAAAATCTAATCTTCATAAAAATTGCTGATAAATCCCTAGTAAGTCTATACCGAACAAATTCACAGTCATAGTTATACTAGAACTTATATATGAAAATTCATGCATCCTTCAACTTCGAACCAAGAGTCTATATGAGAGGTTTTGTTCCTTCACATCTTTTACATTCTTCCCATGACACAAATATTAAATACCTTGAACTCTTCAATACACCAGACTCTTTTTTCCTTTCACTGACTTGCTTACCAATCTTATCCTTTGACCAACAACCCATGATATGTTTACCTTATCCTCTAAACCAAAACATTACGTGAAACCCCCCTTAAGTATAACAATCAAAAGTAATCAAATTTACTACTCAAATTGTTTTTTTTGAGCCCTTCCAAGTGCTTCATACTCAATCTGATCGATCATTTCTTACCTTACCAATCCATACCTTGACAAACACACTACCACAAACCTAAACTCACAATGAAAACCTTAAATTTTGAATCCAAATGTGTAACCCAATCCCTTTATCTATCAACATTAACTCATACCTTGAAGATTTTTATGAATTCACGTATCTTAGCTTATAATTGATCGCCTCTCTATAGACCTTATCATATCTTTTCATAAAAATTCAAGCGTACTCATTACCAAACTCAAAATCACAAAAAAAAAAACTTATAATCACACTCGAGTTGAACATCTATACACTCTTTCCTCAAGTTTTATCCAATAGTTTTTAACCAATATGATGAACCGGTAAAACTATCACAATAATCTAGGCAAAACATATGAAACCACATGTCTCTAAATTCAATTATCCACTCTTTCTGAAGATATATCTCTGGCCCTTACAATCTGAGTAAATATCCTGTTCTCGCCTCTTTCGGAAGGCTAAACTACATCCCACTAATTCATTTTATTTGTGACTCTAGTTCATTCCAATTCTATTCGAGTGATGTCTCAGCACCTCCTATAACTTTCCATGCAACCAGGCTACTCATTAAATAATAGCAAACCATAATATTAGATACTCGAAAGTCGTCATTACCATACAAAATCTATTTAACCAACAATCTTTATCATATTGTTGCATCCTAATCACTAGCCATCACGAACTCTTATTACCATTATGCTCGGTTAGCCCTTTCATCATCACGAAGTCAACCTTGTCATCGACATGACACCTCAAACCCAGCTATACCAATTCAAAATCCAAAGGACCAACCCAATTTATACGCATTTTCTTACTAAAATCCTCAATCACCTTCACACAAGAATACTCGTTAAAAATTTTCTTTATCCATAAGTTTGTCATTCTGGTATCTATCAATTCCCTTGGACCTTAAGATGAAATCACCGGTCCTCATTTAGAACCCTCGAGATACACTTTTCAACTTAACGCATTAATACCGTATCAACGATTCACCACTAAAATCTTCCTTATACACACGCTTAACCCCAAACATCTGCAGTAACAACCTAGTTGGTTTCTCAAATGTGAATGCAATATCGAATCTCATTATATGAGTATGTGATACAACTAATAACTATTTAAGTAATTAGTATTCACACTTGACAAACGACGTATTCGTTTTCATGTACCACTAGTACCACATCGTGAAAGTCCGTTAAATCCATCACTAGAACACATCATACTTACTGAGAAGATCATATCCAAATAGGTCATACATTTCTACCCATCGAATAACTGTAAAATATCTCCAAATCAGTTCTGTATCTAGCCCAAGTTATATGTATTCTTTCTTAGGTCAGGTCAATATCAAAAGTAACACACTTCATAACTCTAAACAAGTAAGAATCGGTACCATTATAGTAGTCGTATAATGACCCTTTTTTTTTATATATACACTTAATATATAAAATCGTAGTAGAAATTCTAAACTCAATTGGTGTAACACTATTCTCAAAGTGAATCATCAAACCATAACCTCACACAATTCCTTCGAATCACTGAACGTTCTAAATTTGACTACACATCTTATCTACAAGTATATCACTTCAACCTTAGTATCATATCTAACATCCATCCAAGCCATAAACGACACCAACTACTCACATGAGGAATTACGCACGAGTCATCACATAAGTGAGAGAGAATGGAATGAAGCGATACAAATACGTACAGACAAACGATACACGATAGAGGTTCAAGAGGTGAAGATTTTTCCCTAAAAGTCACCATAGCCTCTCGAAGATAAGTACAGACGTCTCCATACCGATCTTCGAGACTCTACTTCAATTCGACTTGCCTACACGTGAGACCTATGAACCTGGGGCTCTGATACCATTTTGTCACGACCCAAAAATGGACGTGATGGCACTCGTCTTAACCCACCAAGACAAGTCAACCTAACATTCAACCATTACAATAAAATGCGGAAATTTTATAATAAACTCAAATATACCCCCAAAAATCTGGTTGTCACGTATACAAGCCTCTAGAGTATTACAATTGAATCAAAAGAGAAATACAAGTCTCATATGACATTGTTTCTAGAGTAGAACAAGATCATAAACAGGAGTAAGAAGGATTGCTGAGAAGATAAACAACTACCTCACAAATCTCCCAGAAGCCTCAGAAAAGAAGAGAATAACAAGTACCACAAAAATCCAGGCTCATAACCTATAAAAAATTGTAGAAGCAAGGGGTGAGTACCAAACCACACGGTACTCAGCAAGTAAACCTCTAAACACGAGCTAAAGGGATAGAATACAAGTACTCCTTACACCCTAATCGAACCTTCATAACTACAATCTGTATAACACCAGCCCAACCTAACAGTTCACAATTTACAAAGCACATAGCTCAACACAACACTCTAACAATTTCATATCGTCAACAACAACAATAGTTGCATATCCTCAACAACAACACTATAACAATTGTATATCTTTAACAACAAGCTCAATATTCATCAGTCACAAGTTCCATAGAAAGGCACTCACAAGATCAGCAACGCACAAGATCAAGTTCACCAATAATAAAGAAGTGCAATGCGATGAAATGCAATATCAAGTATAGTGATGCATGTTTGATCTAATGATACACACCCGCTGTCTCTCAGTCTGGGACCTATGGGGGACATATCTGTCCATGCATCCATCGCGACGCGCGATACGACCCTCGATAATAGTAACCATCGCGGCGTGCGATACGTCCCTCGAAATATAGTATCTGTCGCGGCGCGCGACACGTCCCTCGAAATGGTACATCCTCTTTATTTTCTTATTCTTTCTCAATGCACATAACACTTGTCACCACCATGTCTCAGAACAATGCAAATGACATGTTCACACAAATAATGAAGAGATGATCATTTTCATAACATTGCACAATTCACAACAACATCAACAATGATTCAACAAGCCTTTCAAACAATTCTCAACACATCACACAAACAATTGATCACATTGCCTTTTATTATCCCTTTCTTATCATTAGAATTAATCAATGTGGACAAGTCAACCCATCACCAAGCCTCATTACCCTAAACACATATTACAAGGAAATACATGAATTCCATACACTTAACAAGGGTTTAGAAATCCGCTTGCCTCAAATAATCGAACAATCACTCCGGGACTTGAGCCTTCCCTTTTCGTTGAACTTCCAACTCAAAGCAATCTAGTCAAATAATTAACCACAATAAGATTTCTAAACAAACAACACCCATGCTACTATAGGTCTAACCTAGACCCAGAAACTCATCCCAAATCTATAATCAAGTTCTTAAATCTCGATGCCAATTAACATGTCAAACTCTTTCAATTTTCTCCAAATTTGATGCCTAGGGTTAAGTCCCAACTTCTCCAATATCATAAATCTAAGGATATTCACAAAATACAATACCCCTAATATTTAATTACCTATTTCAATATGTCAAAAATATAGTTAATAATGTGATAATTATGGAAAAACAAAAATCTGGAAAATATCAAAACTGGTTCGCTAACTCCTGAATCAACTGTAACCATTGAATCATTATTCCTAGTATTCACCATTTTCCTATCATTAGCCAATCACCATCGTTTCTCAATTCCAAAATTACTTTATACAGATATATACCAATTTTCTTATTCCAAATCCCCTTTTTCCTCTTCAAAGCCAATATAAAGTAATACTAACAGATATTATGATTACATAAATGGCATTTGGCCGTAATGATCACATGATTGCACGAAATCCAATTCTAATCCACTGTAACTTATAAATATACATATAATTAATCAAGTTTGCAATTTGATTCCCCTCTTACTCTTTCTCACACATTATTATAATGATAATAATACTTATAACTACATTTTACCTCAATACACATTTTCAATTGCATAATTAATGAATTTATGAATGTTACCTAATCGTGAAGTGCAGTGGATGGTTTCCACGCCAGTCGCCGCTATACGCATGTAAGTCTCCATTTCTTTTCTTAAGTTATGAACCAAAAACTCTCAACCCTAATAATTTATTTTTCTACAAGGGTCAAGTGGTATATGGTATTAAAAAGAATTATAAACTTAACCCATAATTATTAACTAAAATTAGTTATTTAATAATTAACCATCAATTAATTTACTCTAGTTAAATGAATATTCAAAAATTTCCACAAATGACTTTCCAGGTTATTACATTATCCACCACTAAAAACTATGTTCGTCCTCGAACATAAGAAAGAAGAAGGAAGAATAACCGACATTACCAAAAGCTTAAGTTATGACCTACCAGTTGGTTGTTCATCTCTCCAAGTGAGTTCCTTCTTAAGACCATTCCATCAAGATCAACTACTAAGAACTGAACTTTCTAATCGAACTTTGGCGAATCTATAATTCAGGAGTAATTACCAAGCCACAGACTAACCCATGAATCCAATCTAAACCGAAACCCATAGGACCTTAACACAATTATCGTGATGAATATTCTCTCACATGACCAAGATAACCTTTTGAATCAATACTGACTACAACCAGAAATGAGCCTGAATCAACCACTAGACACTCACAATGCACAAACATTTTTTTTCCAAATACCATTCACAAAAGAATCTTTCCATGAGCTTAAACTATAAAAATTGATCTTTAGACATCGGGTACCCATCAAGAGAGGATCACACTTATCTAACACAAAGAAGAAAATGATCAAGTAAGCACCCAACAAGTGATACACTTAAAATGTAGAACCTCTAATAACATTATCGGATGACTGTAACTATTCATAGAAGCTCTTCTATAAGTTCTCATATGCAAGGTCGTGCGTGTAGAACCACCGGTATATTTCAACTATCTCAAACAACACCAAATCTGTTATAACTAAAATGACCAAGTATGCCCAAGAATGCCACCCTACTAAGAGGACAATCACATGATCGGTACACCCGATCCACCACTAGGAATTCACCCCAAAGATGTGGAAACATGTGTTGGCATAGACAACTAATCACACTTCAAATCATATCCAAAATGAAGTAGGTGGTCACATTAGAATATACAGAACCAAGGTCGAATAACACTTAATACTTCTTCCATAGTGCCCGTATCAAATATTTTCATTCATATGACCTTATCTCTTTGAATTCTAGCCACCCACAGTCACTAATCTAGTCTCAATTATAATTGCACACATACTTGGTTTGTTGAACCTCACTTGATCTTCACAATACTCCATTAAAGTCAACACTCCTAATACTAACAAATCATCACAACCACATCAACCATTTACCTTACTCTCAACTGTCACTCGTATCAAAGTCTTCTTAGGAACACATTGTTGCCTCCAATTTTTTAAACTATGACTCCCTCTCTTTCCATTTAAGCATTTCATGACAAATATAGGTCACACCTAAGACTGATAACACTAATTCTAAATCTAAAAGTACTTTACCATCGAGATACAACAATTGAATCACACTCAATGTCAACTCCACGTAATTTTTCAGATATCAAATTTCAACTAATATTCAAAACCATTATATTCCTCATAACAACACATAAGAAATTCCTGGTCACTCCAATAATTTGGTATACTATAAGCTCATAACCTCTACTCACCATCAAATGTCATGTAATACATCATAACAGTCTGTATCGTCTCATCAACAAAGTAGTTTAAATCCCCTCAAATCCTCATTAATCATGTAAAATCGTAGGTCCACACCGTTGAACATCAATAAGTTACCTATCATAATATGAACAATTTAGCCCCACATAACATCACATAATCTTACACACCTTATTGTTTTACACCCAAATTCAAAATCTAATCTTCATAAAAATTGCTGATAAATCCCTAGTAAGTCTATACCGAACAAATTCACAGTCATAGTTATACTAGAACTTATATATGAAAATTCATGCATCCTTCAACTTCGAACCAAGAGTCTATATGAGAGGTTTTGTTCCTTCACATCTTTTACATTCTTCCCATGACACAAATATTAAATACCTTGAACTCTTCAATACACCAGACTCTTTTTCCTTTCACTGACTTGCTTACCAATCTTATCCTTTGACCAACAACCCATGATATGTTTACCTTATCCTCTAAACCAAAACATTACGTGAAACCCCCCTTAAGTATAACAATCAAAAGTAATCAAATTTACTACTCAAATTGTTTTTTTGAGCCCTTCCAAGTGCTTCATACTCAATCTGATCGATCATTTCTTACCTTACCAATCCATACCTTGACAAAACACACTACCACAAACCTAAACTCACAATGAAAACCTTAAATTTTGAATCCAAATGTGTAACCCAATCCCTTTATCTATCAACATTAACTCATACCTTGAAGATTTTTATGAATTCACGTATCTTAGCTTATAATTGATCGCCTCTCTATAGACCTTATCATATCTTTTCATAAAAATTCAAGCGTACTCATTACCAAACTCAAAATCACAAAAAAAAAAACTTATAATCACACTCGAGTTGAACATCTATACACTCTTTCCTCAAGTTTTATCCAATAGTTTTTAACCAATATGATGAACCGGTAAAACTATCACAATAATCTAGGCAAAACATATGAAACCACATGTCTCTAAATTCAATTATCCACTCTTTCTGAAGATATATCTCTGGCCCTTACAATCTGAGTAAATATCCTTGTTCTCGCCTCTTTCGGAAGGCTAAACTACATCCCACTAATTCATTTTATTTGTGACTCTAGTTCATTCCAATTCTATTCGAGTGATGTCTCAGCACCTCCTATAACTTTCCATGCAACCAGGCTACTCATTAAATAATAGCAAACCATAATATTAGATACTCGAAAGTCGTCATTACCATACAAAATCTATTTAACCAACAATCTTTATCATATTGTTGCATCCTAATCACTAGCCATCACGAACTCTTATTACCATTATGCTCGGTTAGCCCTTTCATCATCACGAAGTCAACCTTGTCATCGACATGACACCTCAAACCCAGCTATACCAATTCAAAATCCAAAGGACCAACCCAATTTATACGCATTTTCTTACTAAAATCCTCAATCACCTTCACACAAGAATACTCGTTAAAAATTTTCTTTATCCATAAGTTTGTCATTCTGGTATCTATCAATTCCCTTGGACCTTAAGATGAAATCACCGGTCCTCATTTAGAACCCTCGAGATACACTTTTCAACTTAACGCATTAATACCGTATCAACGATTCACCACTAAAATCTTCCTTATACACACGCTTAACCCCAAACATCTGCAGTAACAACCTAGTTGGTTTCTCAAATGTGAATGCAATATCGAATCTCATTATATGAGTATGTGATACAACTAATAACTATTTAAGTAATTAGTATTCACACTTGACAAACGACGTATTCGTTTTCATGTACCACTAGTACCACATCGTGAAAGTCCGTTAAATCCATCACTAGAACACATCATACTTACTGAGAAGATCATATCCAAATAGGTCATACATTTCTACCCATCGAATAACTGTAAAATATCTCCAAATCAGTTCTGTATCTAGCCCAAGTTATATGTATTCTTTCTTAGGTCAGGTCAATATCAAAAGTAACACACTTCATAACTCTAAACAAGTAAGAATCGGTACCATTATAGTAGTCGTATAATGACCCTTTTTTTTTATATATACACTTAATATATAAAATCGTAGTAGAAATTCTAAACTCAATTGGTGTAACACTATTCTCAAAGTGAATCATCAAACCATAACCTCACACAATTCCTTCGAATCACTGAACGTTCTAAATTTGACTACACATCTTATCTACAAGTATATCACTTCAACCTTAGTATCATATCTAACATCCATCCAAGCCATAAACGACACCAACTACTCACATGAGGAATTACGCACGAGTCATCACATAAGTGAGAGAGAATGGAATGAAGCGATACAAATACGTACAGACAAACGATACACGATAGAGGTTCAAGAGGTGAAGATTTTTCCTAAAAGTCACCATAGCCTCTCGAAGATAAGTACAGACGTCTCCATACCGATCTTCGAGACTCTACTTCAATTCGACTTGCCTACACGTGAGACCTATGAACCTGGGGCTCTGATACCATTTTGTCACGACCCAAAAATGGACGTGATGGCACTCGTCTTAACCCACCAAGACAAGTCAACCTAACATTCAACCATTACAATAAAATGCGGAAATTTTATAATAAACTCAAATATACCCCCAAAAATCTGGTTGTCACGTATACAAGCCTCTAGAGTATTACAATTGAATCAAAAGAGAAATACAAGTCTCATATGACATTGTTTCTAGAGTAGAACAAGATCATAAACAGGAGTAAGAAGGATTGCTGAGAAGATAAACAACTACCTCACAAATCTCCCAGAAGCCTCAGAAAAGAAGAGAATAACAAGTACCACAAAAATCCAGGCTCATAACCTATAAAAAATTGTAGAAGCAAGGGGTGAGTACCAAACCACACGGTACTCAGCAAGTAAACCTCTAAACACGAGCTAAAGGGATAGAATACAAGTACTCCTTACACCCTAATCGAACCTTCATAACTACAATCTGTATAACACCAGCCCAACCTAACAGTTCACAATTTACAAAGCACATAGCTCAACACAACACTCTAACAATTTCATATCGTCAACAACAACAATAGTTGCATATCCTCAACAACAACACTATAACAATTGTATATCTTTAACAACAAGCTCAATATTCATCAGTCACAAGTTCCATAGAAAGGCACTCACAAGATCAGCAACGCACAAGATCAAGTTCACCAATAATAAAGAAGTGCAATGCGATGAAATGCAATATCAAGTATAGTGATGCATGTTTGATCTAATGATACACACCCGCTGTCTCTCAGTCTGGGACCTATGGGGGACATATCTGTCCATGCATCCATCGCGACGCGCGATACGACCCTCGATAATAGTAACCATCGCGGCGTGCGATACGTCCCTCGAAATATAGTATCTGTCGCGGCGCGCGACACGTCCCTCGAAATGGTACATCCTCTTTATTTTCTTATTCTTTCTCAATGCACATAACACTTGTCACCACCATGTCTCAGAACAATGCAAATGACATGTTCACACAAATAATGAAGAGATGATCATTTTCATAACATTGCACAATTCACAACAACATCAACAATGATTCAACAAGCCTTTCAAACAATTCTCAACACATCACACAAACAATTGATCACATTGCCTTTTATTATCCCTTTCTTATCATTAGAATTAATCAATGTGGACAAGTCAACCCATCACCAAGCCTCATTACCCTAAACACATATTACAAGGAAATACATGAATTCCATACACTTAACAAGGGTTTAGAAATCCGCTTGCCTCAAATAATCGAACAATCACTCCGGGACTTGAGCCTTCCCTTTTCGTTGAACTTCCAACTCAAAGCAATCTAGTCAAATAATTAACCACAATAAGATTTCTAAACAAACAACACCCATGCTACTATAGGTCTAACCTAGACCCAGAAACTCATCCCAAATCTATAATCAAGTTCTTAAATCTCGATGCCAATTAACATGTCAAACTCTTTCAATTTTCTCCAAATTTGATGCCTAGGGTTAAGTCCCAACTTCTCCAATATCATAAATCTAAGGATATTCACAAAATACAATACCCCTAATATTTAATTACCTATTTCAATATGTCAAAAATATAGTTAATAATGTGATAATTATGGAAAAACAAAAATCTGGAAAATATCAAAACTGGTTCGCTAACTCCTGAATCAACTGTAACCATTGAATCATTATTCCTAGTATTCACCATTTTCCTATCATTAGCCAATCACCATCGTTTCTCAATTCCAAAATTACTTTATACAGATATATACCAATTTTCTTATTCCAAATCCCCTTTTTCCTCTTCAAAGCCAATATAAAGTAATACTAACAGATATTATGATTACATAAATGGCATTTGGCCGTAATGATCACATGATTGCACGAAATCCAATTCTAATCCACTGTAACTTATAAATATACATATAATTAATCAAGTTTGCAATTTGATTCCCCTCTTACTCTTTCTCACACATTATTATAATGATAATAATACTTATAACTACATTTTACCTCAATACACATTTTCAATTGCATAATTAATGAATTTATGAATGTTACCTAATCGTGAAGTGCAGTGGATGGTTTCCACGCCAGTCGCCGCTATACGCATGTAAGTCTCCATTTCTTTTCTTAAGTTATGAACCAAAAACTCTCAACCCTAATAATTTATTTTTCTACAAGGGTCAAGTGGTATATGGTATTAAAAAGAATTATAAACTTAACCCATAATTATTAACTAAAATTAGTTATTTAATAATTAACCATCAATTAATTTACTCTAGTTAAATGAATATTCAAAAATTTCCACAAATGACTTTCCAGGTTATTACATTATCCACCACTAAAAACTATGTTCGTCCTCGAACATAAGAAAGAAGAAGGAAGAATAACCGACATTACCAAAGCTTAAGTTATGACCTACCAGTTGGTTGTTCATCTCTCCAAGTGAGTTCCTTCTTAAGACCATTCCATCAAGATCAACTACTAAGAACTGAACTTTCTAATCGAACTTTGGCGAATCTATAATTCAGGAGTAATTACCAAGCCACAGACTAACCCATGAATCCAATCTAAACCGAAACCCATAGGACCTTAACACAATTATCGTGATGAATATTCTCTCACATGACCAAGATAACCTTTTGAATCAATACTGACTACAACCAGAAATGAGCCTGAATCAACCACTAGACACTCACAATGCACAAACATTTTTTTTCCAAATACCATTCACAAAAGAATCTTTCCATGAGCTTAAACTATAAAAATTGATCTTTAGACATCGGGTACCCATCAAGAGAGGATCACACTTATCTAACACAAAGAAGAAAATGATCAAGTAAGCACCCAACAAGTGATACACTTAAAATGTAGAACCTCTAATAACATTATCGGATGACTGTAACTATTCATAGAAGCTCTTCTATAAGTTCTCATATGCAAGGTCGTGCGTGTAGAACCACCGGTATATTTCAACTATCTCAAACAACACCAAATCTGTTATAACTAAAATGACCAAGTATGCCCAAGAATGCCACCCTACTAAGAGGACAATCACATGATCGGTACACCCGATCCACCACTAGGAATTCACCCCAAAGATGTGGAAACATGTGTTGGCATAGACAACTAATCACACTTCAAATCATATCCAAAATGAAGTAGGTGGTCACATTAGAATATACAGAACCAAGGTCGAATAACACTTAATACTTCTTCCATAGTGCCCGTATCAAATATTTTCATTCATATGACCTTATCTCTTTGAATTCTAGCCACCCACAGTCACTAATCTAGTCTCAATTATAATTGCACACATACTTGGTTTGTTGAACCTCACTTGATCTTCACAATACTCCATTAAAGTCAACACTCCTAATACTAACAAATCATCACAACCACATCAACCATTTACCTTACTCTCAACTGTCACTCGTATCAAAGTCTTCTTAGGAACACATTGTTGCCTCCAATTTTTTAAACTATGACTCCCTCTCTTTCCATTTAAGCATTTCATGACAAATATAGGTCACACCTAAGACTGATAACACTAATTCTAAATCTAAAAGTACTTTACCATCGAGATACAACAATTGAATCACACTCAATGTCAACTCCACGTAATTTTTCAGATATCAAATTTCAACTAATATTCAAAACCATTATATTCCTCATAACAACACATAAGAAATTCCTGGTCACTCCAATAATTTGGTATACTATAAGCTCATAACCTCTACTCACCATCAAATGTCATGTAATACATCATAACAGTCTGTATCGTCTCATCAACAAAGTAGTTTAAATCCCCTCAAATCCTCATTAATCATGTAAAATCGTAGGTCCACACCGTTGAACATCAATAAGTTACCTATCATAATATGAACAATTTAGCCCCACATAACATCACATAATCTTACACACCTTATTGTTTTACACCCAAATTCAAAATCTAATCTTCATAAAAATTGCTGATAAATCCCTAGTAAGTCTATACCGAACAAATTCACAGTCATAGTTATACTAGAACTTATATATGAAAATTCATGCATCCTTCAACTTCGAACCAAGAGTCTATATGAGAGGTTTTGTTCCTTCACATCTTTTACATTCTTCCCATGACACAAATATTAAATACCTTGAACTCTTCAATACACCAGACTCTTTTTCCTTTCACTGACTTGCTTACCAATCTTATCCTTTGACCAACAACCCATGATATGTTTACCTTATCCTCTAAACCAAAACATTACGTGAAACCCCCCTTAAGTATAACAATCAAAAGTAATCAAATTTACTACTCAAATTGTTTTTTTGAGCCCTTCCAAGTGCTTCATACTCAATCTGATCGATCATTTCTTACCTTACCAATCCATACCTTGACAAAACACACTACCACAAACCTAAACTCACAATGAAACCTTAAATTTTGAATCCAAATGTGTAACCCAATCCCTTTATCTATCAACATTAACTCATACCTTGAAGATTTTATGAATTCACGTATCTTAGCTTATAATTGATCGCCTCTCTATAGACCTTATCATATCTTTTCATAAAAATTCAAGCGTACTCATTACCAAACTCAAAATCACAAAAAAAAAAACTTATAATCACACTCGAGTTGAACATCTATACACTCTTTCCTCAAGTTTTATCCAATAGTTTTTAACCAATATGATGAACCGGTAAAACTATCACAATAATCTAGGCAAAACATATGAAACCACATGTCTCTAAATTCAATTATCCACTCTTTCTGAAGATATATCTCTGGCCCTTACAATCTGAGTAAATATCCTTGTTCTCGCCTCTTTCGGAAGGCTAAACTACATCCCACTAATTCATTTTATTTGTGACTCTAGTTCATTCCAATTCTATTCGAGTGATGTCTCAGCACCTCCTATAACTTTCCATGCAACCAGGCTACTCATTAAATAATAGCAAACCATAATATTAGATACTCGAAAGTCGTCATTACCATACAAAATCTATTTAACCAACAATCTTTATCATATTGTTGCATCCTAATCACTAGCCATCACGAACTCTTATTACCATTATGCTCGGTTAGCCCTTTCATCATCACGAAGTCAACCTTGTCATCGACATGACACCTCAAACCCAGCTATACCAATTCAAAATCCAAAGGACCAACCCAATTTATACGCATTTTCTTACTAAAATCCTCAATCACCTTCACACAAGAATACTCGTTAAAAATTTTCTTTATCCATAAGTTTGTCATTCTGGTATCTATCAATTCCCTTGGACCTTAAGATGAAATCACCGGTCCTCATTTAGAACCCTCGAGATACACTTTTCAACTTAACGCATTAATACCGTATCAACGATTCACCACTAAAATCTTCCTTATACACACGCTTAACCCCAAACATCTGCAGTAACAACCTAGTTGGTTTCTCAAATGTGAATGCAATATCGAATCTCATTATATGAGTATGTGATACAACTAATAACTATTTAAGTAATTAGTATTCACACTTGACAAACGACGTATTCGTTTTCATGTACCACTAGTACCACATCGTGAAAGTCCGTTAAATCCATCACTAGAACACATCATACTTACTGAGAAGATCATATCCAAATAGGTCATACATTTCTACCCATCGAATAACTGTAAAATATCTCCAAATCAGTTCTGTATCTAGCCCAAGTTATATGTATTCTTTCTTAGGTCAGGTCAATATCAAAAGTAACACACTTCATAACTCTAAACAAGTAAGAATCGGTACCATTATAGTAGTCGTATAATGACCCTTTTTTTTTATATATACACTTAATATATAAAATCGTAGTAGAAATTCTAAACTCAATTGGTGTAACACTATTCTCAAAGTGAATCATCAAACCATAACCTCACACAATTCCTTCGAATCACTGAACGTTCTAAATTTGACTACACATCTTATCTACAAGTATATCACTTCAACCTTAGTATCATATCTAACATCCATCCAAGCCATAAACGACACCAACTACTCACATGAGGAATTACGCACGAGTCATCACATAAGTGAGAGAGAATGGAATGAAGCGATACAAATACGTACAGACAAACGATACACGATAGAGGTTCAAGAGGTGAAGATTTTTCCTAAAAGTCACCATAGCCTCTCGAAGATAAGTACAGACGTCTCCATACCGATCTTCGAGACTCTACTTCAATTCGACTTGCCTACACGTGAGACCTATGAACCTGGGGCTCTGATACCATTTTGTCACGACCCAAAAATGGACGTGATGGCACTCGTCTTAACCCACCAAGACAAGTCAACCTAACATTCAACCATTACAATAAAATGCGGAAATTTTATAATAAACTCAAATATACCCCCAAAAATCTGGTTGTCACGTATACAAGCCTCTAGAGTATTACAATTGAATCAAAAGAGAAATACAAGTCTCATATGACATTGTTTCTAGAGTAGAACAAGATCATAAACAGGAGTAAGAAGGATTGCTGAGAAGATAAACAACTACCTCACAAATCTCCCAGAAGCCTCAGAAAAGAAGAGAATAACAAGTACCACAAAAATCCAGGCTCATAACCTATAAAAAATTGTAGAAGCAAGGGGTGAGTACCAAACCACACGGTACTCAGCAAGTAAACCTCTAAACACGAGCTAAAGGGATAGAATACAAGTACTCCTTACACCCTAATCGAACCTTCATAACTACAATCTGTATAACACCAGCCCAACCTAACAGTTCACAATTTACAAAGCACATAGCTCAACACAACACTCTAACAATTTCATATCGTCAACAACAACAATAGTTGCATATCCTCAACAACAACACTATAACAATTGTATATCTTTAACAACAAGCTCAATATTCATCAGTCACAAGTTCCATAGAAAGGCACTCACAAGATCAGCAACGCACAAGATCAAGTTCACCAATAATAAAGAAGTGCAATGCGATGAAATGCAATATCAAGTATAGTGATGCATGTTTGATCTAATGATACACACCCGCTGTCTCTCAGTCTGGGACCTATGGGGGACATATCTGTCCATGCATCCATCGCGACGCGCGATACGACCCTCGATAATAGTAACCATCGCGGCGTGCGATACGTCCCTCAAAATATAGTATCTGTCGCGGCGCGCGACACGTCCCTCGAAATGGTACATCCTCTTTATTTTCTTATTCTTTCTCAATGCACATAACACTTGTCACCACCATGTCTCAGAACAATGCAAATGACATGTTCACACAAATAATGAAGAGATGATCATTTTCATAACATTGCACAATTCACAACAACATCAACAATGATTCAACAAGCCTTTCAAACAATTCTCAACACATCACACAAACAATTGATCACATTGCCTTTTATTATCCCTTTCTTATCATTAGAATTAATCAATGTGGACAAGTCAACCCATCACCAAGCCTCATTACCCTAAACACATATTACAAGGAAATACATGAATTCCATACACTTAACAAGGGTTTAGAAATCCGCTTGCCTCAAATAATCGAACAATCACTCCGGGACTTGAGCCTTCCCTTTTCGTTGAACTTCCAACTCAAAGCAATCTAGTCAAATAATTAACCACAATAAGATTTCTAAACAAACAACACCCATGCTACTATAGGTCTAACCTAGACCCAGAAACTCATCCCAAATCTATAATCAAGTTCTTAAATCTCGATGCCAATTAACATGTCAAACTCTTTCAATTTTCTCCAAATTTGATGCCTAGGGTTAAGTCCCAACTTCTCCAATATCATAAATCTAAGGATATTCACAAAATACAATACCCCTAATATTTAATTACCTATTTCAATATGTCAAAAATATAGTTAATAATGTGATAATTATGGAAAAACAAAAATCTGGAAAATATCAAAACTGGTTCGCTAACTCCTGAATCAACTGTAACCATTGAATCATTATTCCTAGTATTCACCATTTTCCTATCATTAGCCAATCACCATCGTTTCTCAATTCCAAAATTACTTTATACAGATATATACCAATTTTCTTATTCCAAATCCCCTTTTTCCTCTTCAAAGCCAATATAAAGTAATACTAACAGATATTATGATTACATAAATGGCATTTGGCCGTAATGATCACATGATTGCACGAAATCCAATTCTAATCCACTGTAACTTATAAATATACATATAATTAATCAAGTTTGCAATTTGATTCCCCTCTTACTCTTTCTCACACATTATTATAATGATAATAATACTTATAACTACATTTTACCTCAATACACATTTTCAATTGCATAATTAATGAATTTATGAATGTTACCTAATCGTGAAGTGCAGTGGATGGTTTCCACGCCAGTCGCCGCTATACGCATGTAAGTCTCCATTTCTTTTCTTAAGTTATGAACCAAAAACTCTCAACCCTAATAATTTATTTTTCTACAAGGGTCAAGTGGTATATGGTATTAAAAAGAATTATAAACTTAACCCATAATTATTAACTAAAATTAGTTATTTAATAATTAACCATCAATTAATTTACTCTAGTTAAATGAATATTCAAAAATTTCCACAAATGACTTTCCAGGTTATTACAAAATGTTCCTTATAATATATATATATATATCCAACAAATTTTACAAATATTAGGAAATTTGTCTTCTTGTGGAGTCCTAGCTAATGAGAAAGGAGTATTAATTTCATTAGCTTCTTACGTTTTTATTTAATAAAGTAATAGTAGTAGTAGTAATATTTGTGAATGCTTACAATAATTGCGTCTTGGCAAACCAAAAATTAAAGATTGATAATGTCCCAGAAGAAACAATTAATAGAAGATGGAAAGTAAAATAAAAATGAAACTTTTTTCTAAAGGCTAAAAAAGGGCTATAAGTAGTGTAGGATAGCAGCAGCAAACAACCCAAAATGAATTATGAATATGAGTTTGGTCATAGGTGTTTTTTTTGTTTCTGGTACCCATATTGAAGCCCGATTAAATTTGAATTCGCGCCGAAAAGTCCCATTGAGGATAAAGCGTTTTTTAACAAAGACGACTTCATAGTCAAGGAGGGATCAAACCCAAGATCTTTTTGGATAAGGATGAAAAAATATTTATCACTCTATCACGAACCCTTGTTGATTGGTCATAGGTGTATTTATTGCAAAGAAGAACATCATCAATTAAAAATGAGACAATTCAAAATGCCACTATTCAATCATAATTCTTATTGTACGAGTACAAATTAATTATTCTGGTTTTTCTTCAAATTTAGGAGTTAAAAATTACTCCATTATTTTCTTATTGAAATATGTTTAGCAGCTATTTCCATAGATATTTAAATTGAATCGGTGAGAAAAAAAAAAAATAATAACATTTTCATACGAAAAAAATAGAAAATTTTCCATTATTTAAGTAAGAATCTCTTTTTCACTATGCATAAAAATAACTAAAAGAAATCATATTTTATAGCATAATTTTCCCATTGATTCGCAGTTAGAAAAATACTTTATTTTTAAAGTGATGTGATTTGATAAAATTAATTTGATAATTTCTTCTTCTTTCTTCACGAAATTTCCTTGTTGGACATTTGACTAATTTAAATTTACATTTTAAAAGGTTCAATGAAAAAGGTAAAAAAAAAAAATTACCAAAAACTTACTAATTTAACTCTCAAACCTTATACCATTTGCTTAAGAGGAGGGAAAATCCGGACTATTACGTCGTAATCAAGGAAGTGTTTTAATGATCAATGAAATGAGTTCAAAATCCTGATTAAGTGATTTCGTCACACATGCTCAAATCCTAATTAACAAAGCTACCAATATATACATTGATGAGACAAAGCAAATACTCCATAAAATTAATCAGACTACACACAAGCTTATTCGAACATCACCACCATAAAAAAAAATCTTAATTATCGCACTACACTATAAGAGTGGTAATAATGCAACCTATATCTAACCTATAATTTAGAGCTTCCAAACATTTTCGTCTCATTATTAGCATTATTAATAGCTTTTTTTAATTACCAATCTAATCTAAAAGTATAGACATAGGGAAGATTCATTAATCATATCTAGGTTTCTTGTAGTGGCCCTTGCTTCACAACAAAAATGTAATTTGTACTATAAAACCAAAATTTAATAACACCTCCAAACCTACAATCAAATTTTACAGGCTAGCCCTATTTATTTTTGTCTTTTAAAGCTGGCTAGCCCTTAAAGGCTTTAGACTCAGGCTAACTACTTTTGAAATATGATTTTTTTTAGTTTTTACCACTCTTAGTTATTTACTGTAAAATACAGATTTCATTAACACATTGGATAAAATGAGGCATCCATTTTGAAGTTATAAATAGAAGACCTAATTAATATTCTTTTTAAAATTATATTATTTTTTTCTATTTATAGCTTTAGCTTTACTGCTGATGGCTGTTCCATCAACTGTTTGATGCTTAGAAAAAGGCGGTATTGAGAAAGAAATAGGTTGAATTTACTGCTTGAAGTTTTAAAATATTCGAAGTAAAGATAATGTTTGTAGTATTATTATTCGATTGTCCCTATAAAGTCGGACGTTTGTTCCAACAGCTCAAAATAATTACTAAAAGATGGTATTTTGAAAAAAAAAGTTTTTATTTTCTAATGTTTTCCTAAAATTAGAAGAGGAATAAAATTGAAGTTAGGTTGGAAACAATTTGTGTTAAACTGGGGGGGGGGGGATTCCAAAAATAAGTTTTATGATTTTTTAGCAAATATTAATATTGATGTCATGCAATTTAAATAATTAATCTCAACTTATTTGACACTGAAACATAATAACAATAATAATAATAATAATATTGTTATTTTTTTTCTATAATCATGTAAACGATATCATTAGTTATCACGCTACACTTTTGAGAGTCAACTTAAAAAATGTGTTCCAGTTATTACTACTACTTATTCATGAGTGCTGCCTAACTATAGAAATTTAATGTTGCAAATTGTAAGGATTTGGCGTACAATATGTTATGTATACTTACTTGTCTAGGTGCTTTATATATATGTGTACGTAGTTGACTTAAGTTTAAATGTTAATTTAATGTGTTAAACCTAACTCTTATAATGTGGGATCTTTAGTTAGTTTAATTCACAAGTACACCTAATGGATACAGAGGCGGAGCTAGATGGGGTTCATAGGGTTCAAATAAATTCACTAGCTTTTTCGTACCCTATATTTGTATTAAAAAATTAACTAAATATATGTATATTAACATGTGAACCTCAAACAAAATTGATTTAGAACACCATTATGAATATATCTCAAATAATTATACGAACTCAATATTTATATTAAACTATATTAACAAAGATAGTTACAATGAAGTGAAAATATCTTAAACTTAAACTTAACCAGGATAATGAAGAGGCGCGTTATACGCAAACAAATATCATGCGTATAGTTTCACATAGTTTTGTACAAACACACCAAAATATTCAACTTCCCAATACTTAGTGTTATTTAATAAGAGTATAAATTAATATTCCAGCGGCGAAAAGTCTATATTATACAACATTACAACCATACATAATACGTTTAACCAACAGTTGTTTACAGTATTTTTTATTAAAAATTAGACAATGTAAATGTGAAATAATGCATCAACCTAACAGCATTAAGCTAAGAAAAAAATGATAGAAGAAATTGTATAGAATGATACATTAGTGATTTTTCTAATTGATCTTTTCTCATAAACTTAAACGAAAATAATCTTGAAAATACGAAGAAAATGTGTTTATTGAAAATATATATGTTCTTCAACCAACAAGGGTTGCGGTGGATATTGGCGGAGCAAAATTTTCATTAAGAGTATAAAAATATTAAGAAATAAACACAGAAACTAGCTAAAACAGGTTAGACATCTATTATATATACATGAAAAAATATTTTCATTACATAGTATAATATTCAGCCGAAAGGGGTCAAGATGAACCCCCTGACCACAAAATAGCTTCTCAACTCTAGTTATGGAGCGATAAGTACTCTTTCAATTTTACCAAAAAGTATCATGCTTGAGTCTCCTTATGTAGAGAAAATGACATAAATAGTCCCTTAACTATAGTAGTAGGCCTAAAATGGTCCCTTAACTATACACTTAACAGATTTAGTCCTTTAACTATTCAAAAACTTATCAATTTTGGTCCCTTAACTATACACTTAACGGATTTAATCCTTTAACTATTCAAAAACTTATCAGTTTTGGTCCCTTAACTATACACTTATCGGTTTTAGTCTCTTAACTATATACTTACCGATTTTAGTCCTTTAAGTATTCAAAAATTTATCAAGTTTGGTCTTTGTTCATTTTTTTTATACAAATAACTTAGGTTTATATTGACGGAATCCATGCCTCGAGAAATTAAATCCTTTAGCAATTTTTTCTGTTGTTTCTCTCTCTCCTACTTTTTTTTCAAATTAACCTTATGTGAAATCTCAACTATTCAAAATAAAATTCACGAGGAAAGAAAATATAAGTCATAATTTTATTCAATAGGGGATAAAATGAAGCATATTATTGCTACTAACGACTTGAATATGCTAAACTTTATTATAAAAAGAAAAAAAATTATTACCCGTTAAATCCAAAGTTTGTACTCCAACGATTTTATTGAACGAAATATGTTTAATTTTTAAGAAATTGAAATTTATAAAATGGTAGATTTACAATTTTTTTAATTTTTTTTAAATAGATCAATTTTATTATTCTATTCATTTTATTTTACGTAAAGAAATTTGAGTTAAGTTAAATAAAATCCACATTGATAAGCATATTCAAGTGAGGATTCAAGTCATTAACAACAATTATATGCTTAATTATATTCTCTATTGAATAAGATTGGGACTTATATCTTCTTTCCTCGTTAATTTTATTTTGAATCGTTGATTATTGTTCTTTTCATAAGAGTAGTTTGAAGAAAAAAAGGCGGGGATAGAGAAACAACTTAAAAATGGGTTAAATATTTTAATTTCATGAAGATTTAAGTTAATATAAACTAAGCTATTTGTATTAAAAAAAATGGACAAAGACCAAACCTGATAAGTTTTTGAATACTTAAAGGACTAAAATTGGTAAGTTTATAGTTAAGAGACCAAAATCGATAAGTGTATAGTTAAGAGACTAAAGCTGACAAGTTTTTGAATAGTTAAGGGATCATTTTAGACCTACTCTTATACTCCCTCCGTTCCTATTTAGTTGTCCACTTTAGAAATGACACACATATTAAGGCAACAATGATTAGCATAGTGAAGTTACAATTTTGCCCTTATTAATTATGATTCCAAAATAAATTTATTCAAGATAACTAATTAATGTTGGGAGAAGTTTAAATTTTCAAGAAGTTTAAATGAGGGTATAATAGGAAAATTTTTTTTGTCATTTCTTGATTTGTCAAAATAGACAAGTAAATAGGGACATCTAAAAGAGGAAATATGGACAAGTAAATAGGGACGGAGGGAGTAGTTAAGAGACTATTTATGTCATTTTTCTCCCTTATGTACGAGCTAGTCACTTTTATTAGAGAGTATTTTAACACTAATATAGTTTTTTTTTTCCTATTATGAATCTATGTTAAATCGAACTCTAATATAAATAACGAACGTCAAATATAAAATGAAAGGAAAAAATGGGATGATTGGAGTGAAATATTTTCACAGCCACGAGTTTACCCAGCATCAGAGCACCAAAGTAACTGAGTCAGTAGCTCACACCCACTGCCTCAGACAAGGACCGGTCTAGTTCCTTTTGGCAAACCGTACTACCGTCCCATTGTTAACCAATCATTTATTGCCACGTTACTCGTCCCACCTAGGGATAAGAGTTGCAATATTTCACCTTTTTTGTTTTTATTTTTTTCGTCCTAATTTATGTTAGTGTTAACAAAAAAAAAATGAAATTTGTGATTTAAAATTACTCTTTGATTATTTATACGGTTATAAATTATTTAATTAAATTGATAACATTTTTTGAAGAATAAATTAAAAAAAATGTATTAGAGAAACACGGAAATGATTACTCACTAGTAAAACGTCCTTTCTTAGCCATTGTTTCTGCTTCTCTGGTCCTTTTGTTTAAAGGGAAAATAATGTTTGCTGGATTGACCATTCAAATTTCAAAATACCTTATAAATAACTAATTTAGTGTTTGAGTTATAAATACTGAAATTGTTAATAAGTAATTTAGTAAAAACATGTTGACAATTTTTTTATTATTAAATCACTATTATAATTTTTAAAGTATTATTTTTTTAAAATTAAATAGTATATAATATATGTATGTGAAGAATAACTTGAATAACAAAAAACAAAAATATAACTAAAAGAGAGTAGAGTTCTATTTTGAAAAAATGAAGTAAAATATTTCTATGAAAGTAAAAGTACTTATTAACTGGAAAGTCATACGAATTTTGAGTATTTAGCAAATGTGTAATTATATTAAAACTAAATATAACTTCTTCTTTTTAAAAAAAAAGAAAGTTTACCCATGGTAAATTTCAGAAATTGGAAAGATATAGACCGTAGAATCCAAGATAGTGTATAAAGTGATAAAAATCAATCTAATGTGAAAATAATAAAAAAAAAAAGTAAATTATTCAGGACCTATTTTTGTTTCTCATGTCATACCAATTTTGTCCCAAGAAAGAAACAAAATATTTTAACCCCGTATGTTATGTTTGGGATTTTTTTAAAATCTAAAAAAATCATGTAATAACTATTCTTGGCCAAGTTTTTTAAAAAGTACATTTTAATTCATTTTTTCAAAAGATATATTTTTAAAAAAAAGGGTACTTTTGATGGAAATAATTTGTGTTTGGACTAATTCATTTTTAAAAATATTTTCAAGCATTAATCTTTTTGGCCAAGTTCATAAAAGTGTTTCTAAGTTCCTTTTTGCTTTAATGTGTTTTTCGAAAAAGTATAGTTATATCTAAGCAATAATTAGTTTTTGGCCAAAATTATTATTTGATGAATATTCATTTTATTACTCTTCAAAATTCTATTTTCTCTAAAATATTTTGTTAATAAACACTTTATTTCTTAAAATAATTATTTTTAACCTTCCAAAAACTCAGTCTATTAATCCCCAATACTTCTCTCTTGTACGATCCGTTTCTGTTTATTGACAAATAATTTTGTTTTTGACTTTAAAAAAAACAATATTGAATCACTCCTCTCTCTTGTGGATAGAAATAAAAACCAAATTCGAAACTGAAGAGTGTACCTTGTTAAAAATATGTTTTTATTAAATAGGTCCCGCAAATAGTTAACTCTAAGATAATGTAACGTTTAAATTATTTAGGACCACATCACACTTAAAATTGTACTTTCGAGAATATTACTCTCTTCATCCATACTACTTTCGTCAATTTTTAATTATCATAGTTTCATTTTTTAAAGTCACATTATAAAATTTTAACTATCATTTTACGATGTATTTTTTTTATAATATTGATATGCAAAAAAATTACAATTTATCGTATTTTTTATATAGTTTTTGAATATTTAAATTTTTTGTTTAAAATATCGAATTAATGTAATTTAAAAAATTAATCAAATTGACTTTCGAAAAGCACAACATGATAAAAAAAAAGTGGACAGAGAGAGTATCATAGCATGTTTTTAATTTTTACATTTAGTTCAAAATTAAATGGTTTATAATAAATAAAGTATTAATTACTTTAAAAAATTGTTCATATTTACATAAGTATTATTATTTTTTGCATAATAAGAAAATCATATTAAATAGGCATTACTTAATTAAGGACGATTTAATGAAATACTTTCTATTTTTTAGGGGTGAGTGAATTTTTTAAAAGGTATACCGAAACAAAAAATATCAGCAACAATATCAACATTAACATGTTCAAGATAAACACACAAGTTTGAAATTAAGAGAGTAGAGCATGTAGTCTTTATTGTTGTCTTATGAAGATATACAAATTATATCTAAAAGCTCTAAATCCAAATGCATCAAATCAAAATAGTTATGAACGAAGTAACATGACAATGAATGAAACTTGTCAATCAGTACAAAAAATAAGTAAAACATACCAAAAGAAACAATAACACATCATATGTATCAAAAAAATAAGAAACTACATGAACAATGTTGATACTATGACACATATTGTGCTCCACATTACTACCTAGTCTAATCCCCTCAAAATATGCGACAACATTGGATTACTTAGTAACCTTTTATCACAATTCACAATATTTATACAAGCCTCTCTAAATTCATGTCCTTAGTAAGTTGTAGTTGCACTATATCATATCTAATCACCTCTAACTAATATTTCTTTGGTCTGTCTTTACCTCGAACCCATCATATTCAACATCTCACACCTTCTCATTGGCGTGTCAACACATCTCCTTTTTTAAATGTCTAAGGGCATCTCCAATCTTGTTGTGTATTTTACTATCCAAATATATAATTTTTTTATTTTTTTCCAGACAATCAGCTCCAAACCAATTATCTATTTTAATTTCTAAAATTAAATCTTTTTCTCTCTCTTTAATATTATACTATTATTTCAATTTCATAATATAATCTTCTTCTTCCTTTTTTTTTTACAAATAATCACCCTATAATCTATATAATCTTCATGTAATATAAAATTTTATTTTCAAATTCTTCATTTAGTATAAAAATATATTTTATTCTAAATTTCTAAATGACATAAATTGCAACAAATATTATGTATAATATATATTAACGAATAATTCAAATAAAAGTGAAATCTTTGATGAAATACAATTACATAATAAATATTGCATCATCATAAAATTTATTTTAAATTTTACATGAATATTCAACTTTCAAGACTATTACGTTGTTTTCATAAATTCTCTACTAATGCATTATGGAGTTCAAAATGAGTAATTTTTTGTCCTTGTTTTTTTATTTACGTGTAGCTAAAAACTGTTTAAATTAACAATTTCATCTTGTATCCAATTATTTCGCGTTGTAATTTACGTCCCCTATTTCATTTTGAACTATGTAATAAGTATTTTCATACTCATTAAAATATGTAGTTTAATAATTTATCACTATAACATAAAAGTAGGTTGTTTGAATTATCATGTTAATTTTGTGCATTCTTTATAGTGAAAAAAAATTATAATTTTAAATTACATAATTAAAGTGACAAAAATAAAAATAAAAATTAAATTAGAAAGATCGTTAATTCAGGATAGCAGCAGTATACTTATCAGTAATATGTTTTTAGATGTTATATTACTAAGAAAATAATTACAAATATTAAAAACTTAAATAATAGTTTTATATAATATAAATAATAATAAATTACATATTTAAAGTGACAATTTTTTTTAATATAAAATAAAAAATCATTAATTCGAACGAAAATAGTAACTCGTCGCTAATATATTTTAAATGTTATATTACATGAGAAACATATAAATACTTAATTAATAATATAATAGAAATAATATTAAATCAATCTTTTTTTTCTTTCTTTCAGTCAAGTCCTTGATTTTATCTTTTCAAAAAACGTAATATGTCGGAATATGTTAACACCATTAAACCAGTAGACATTATTTGAAATTGCAAAATTCAAAAATATGAAAATGAATGTGTTGTAAAATTTCTTCTATCTTTACCCCAAAAAAGAGTGGATGGGGTTGGGGCAAGAGGGGAAGAGGAGGGAACACGTGAAGGGTAATAAAGTAGACAAGACAGATGACCTGTCAAGCTTTGTGTGGCTCCTGGATTAGTAAATAAGAGGGTATAGTACTACTGTATATGTGTATATATATACCAAACACAAGTACCTGAGCTAACACGGATTTAATATCTGTTATATTTTGTCTCACTTTATGTAATATAGATAAAATTTAGAGAGTCAATTAAATTTTAATATGATTTTTAAATATTTTAAGTTGTTAATTATTGTAATTTATAATATTTTTTACGTAATTTTTAAATAATATATGTTACTTCCCTTGACCTAATATATAAAGTTGTCAAAAAGGACTGACCCAGCCCCATCCAACTCAAGTCTCGCGGACCTAGGAATTTGAAAGGCTAGGACGGTTGACCCTTCATTTGGAAGGGCCTTAAAATGCTCAACTCAATCCAACCTTAGAAGGGCCGAGGATTGGGACGGGCTAGCATTTTTTTTTTCTTTTTAAACTTAAAATTTTGTAACATTATTTTTTTAGAAGATTTTCAAATCAAATATGACAAACAATGGTGTTGTTTCAATAACACTAGCAAAAAGTCTAATGTAAATAGCATGTATGTAGGATACTAGATATGCGATATGCATGTATCTGGTGTGATGCATCGCAGATACGCGAGCGAGATAAGAGAGTGACAAGCGAGATGAGAGGGAGGTGAGGGCGCGAGATTTGTCTACGTATCCTACATACATGCGAATCCACTTAGATAAAGTGTATCTAGAACAGATTAACCTAATTTTGAGTCTATGTATTGTGAGATACATGTATTTGGACGTACCAAAATTTGGTTAGACTCATAACATTACAGCATAGCATGCATTTAAGTAATTAGCTCATATCCTAGTGAGATTGTTGTAAGTTACCCTTAAATAAATAGTTTTGGCCCATGGGCCGATCCAGCCCGGCCCCGATCAAGCCTCAAGGGCCAAGGATTTCTATGAGTCGGACTTATAAGCCCTAGTTTTAAATGAGCTTGAAAAATCATATCCTAACCCTGCCCCAATAACGAGTTGGGTTGGGCCCATGGGCTAAGCCCATTTTGACGACTCTACCAATATGTTTAGCACAAATAGAATTTCAAGAGTCAATATGTTGTTAATAATTGAAATTTACAATACGTTTTACATAGTGTCCAAAACATGTTACTTCTTTGGTCTCATTTTATATGACACAAATAGATTAATTTTTTGAATTAATCGATTTTTTTATAAGCAATCGATTTTTATTTTATTTTATATATTTAAAAATTGCGTAAAAAATATTATAAATCATGATAATTAATAACTTAAAATATTTTTTTATATGTTTTTTAAAAATATTTTAAGTTATTAATTATCATGATTTATAATATTTTTTACGCAATTTTAAAATATATAAAAAAAAATAAAAAATAAAACAAAGAAAAAAAGTAGGCAAACATATATATAAGTGTGGAACCACACAGGTGAAGCATGCATGTTGACCGTCACTTGTGTGGTTATCCACACTTATATATAAGTAGTAGATAGTAGAATCGATCAAATTGATATCTTAAATCAATATTTTTATAATAACGCATCTATTATGTTGAAATTTTGAATAGTACGAATACAATAATATGACTAGGTAAAAGGGTGGTATAAATATATTGATGAGGGTTAGCTACTGTTGCGGAGTCAGCGAAAACATGCATACACGAATTAAGACAAGAAGAAGAAGAGAGATACAGAAATGAATGAGTAAAAGCAAAAGCCCCCGCGAAAAAGTCGAGGGTTTTGTGTCAGTGAAAAAAGAGGACAGAACCAGAACTAGATGATGCAGAACCAAAGCAATAACCACCCACCTGCCCTGCACTATTAATATTTGCTTTTTTTATATATCTTTTGCCAGTCATCACCTTTTTTTCTTGACGTTTAAATTCATATACACCGTCCAATTTCAGAGAAGCATTCAAATCATTTCTCATCTTAGCATAAATTATTGATTTTATTGTTAAATTATTGACGATTTTAAAAACATCCTTCTATTGAACTAAGTGAATTCAAATATGTAGTGATATGTTACGTGACATAGCAAGTGATCAGAAATATAAAAGTTTTAATAAAAATTGAGAGAAATGTTGAAATAATCTTCACTCATGTTGCAAGATTGTAGATGTACTTAAGTTCAGTTAGTCAAGTAAATGAGTGTTTTAAAAACTATCAATAGTTGAAGATGAAACTAATAATTTACGTCAAGTTCAGATGTGTTTTCAATACTTCTTTATTGATAGACTAAAAAGTGCTCTAGCTTTTAAGTAAAAAAAAGTCAAATTTTAAATGACTTTTAAATCAAAAAATAAGAAGTATGAGGAGTTTGATTTTTAATTTTTATTTAAATTATTTTAAGTTAATTTTAACTTTGTCACACACTTTTAAAAGCTGAAAATAAATTTGCCTAACTTTTAAATCAAGCTAAACAGGCTCTGTAACCAGCAGAAATGACTTAATACTATAAAATAATCTTGACATTGATAACATATTCTCTCTTCGTTTAAAAAAGAATGGTCTACTTTAATTTGATATTAAGTTTAAAAGATAAACAAAACTTCTCAATATTGTGATTCAAAATTAAAATTAAATCAATTATATCAAAATATTATATCAAGCAAAAAATAAAATTATAATAGTAGACTAAAAAGAAAAGTGTGTCGAATCACTGCGATTGTTTGTCTTGACCCTTTTTTGCGGAGCATCTTCTCAAAACATATGCTGCTGCGCTGTCAGTCTCTCTTTTGTTTTTTTCTTCCTCCCTAAATTATCATCTTTCTTTCTTTCTTCTTTTGGCTTTTACTCATCTCATCATTATCTTCTTCCTCCCTTTTGAAAGGTTATGTAGTTACCAAGTAATCTTATATATTACTAGTGCTTGTACTAGATTCTTTTTGTTTTATTAGTTATTAGTTAATTCAATATCAATATGGTTGGTTGCTTGCTACAATTGACAAATGACAACAATTGATTGTATTTTATAATGTAATTAACTAAATAAGTCAATCAATTCTAGACACGTGTTATCTTCAAATTCAAGAATCATTAGTCATATTTACTCTTAAAAAAAATTATATTTACCTTTTATTATATAGAGCGAGTCGCTTTCAGTCTATTTTTATAGTTGTAGTCTTTTAATTTATGTAGTTATCAATATTTCTATACGCATACATCAAGCAGAATACTTCTTTAGTTTGGGATGAAACCAAGCCAATACATACAATAGGTAAAGAAAAGACTCCCATTCCATAGCGCCTTGAGAACGACTTATTGATTAATTCTTGTCAATCATTACAATCAAAATTGGTTAGCCTTCGTTTGCTTCATTAATGACGAAGTTATGAGTTGTGGTGAATCCATATTGCTACTATAATTATCATCCAATTTTGAATACATATTTAATTTGCATTGTTTAGTTTCATATTGCCATTTTTATTATCTTACATAACGCCCACGTGAAAATTAATCAATGCATGCTTGGCGATTGATCTCGTAATTTTTTTCCTTTATCCATTAGTAATATTCAATATTCATTTCTTGTTACAAAGTGAAAAAAGATGACATGACTTGGGGTCATTTTAGAATTTTCGATTAATTAATTGAGAAAAGTTTAAAGAACAAACAATAATATAATGAAGTAACAAAATAATTATACAAAGTGGACTTTGCTGAGTGAAAGGAAAAGAAAAAGTAAGATTTCAATAGCTTTCTTAATTAGTGCTGTACAACCAAAGCGTTGTTAATTAGTCACAGTTTCTATGATAAGTAAATAGGTAAATGTCATCAATTAAGGTTGCTTCTTTGTATTGGTGAGTTGAAATTAGTTACAACTTACAACTTTTGCCACCAAAATTGTCGAGTGATAATAATTGTATTACCATCACGCTTTTTAAATCTATTCTTTTGATTAATTTATTTTTTTTAAAAATATTTTATTGATTTCAAATATTAGTGGTTTACTCGTTTTTAATTAAAATAATTTATATATAGATTCGTCTCAAAATATTTGACATTTTAGAAAATAAAGAAATATTTTTTTAAAGTCCACCCTCAATATTATTTTTATTAGTGAAGTGTCAATTGATTGAAATATTTACTATTAAGGATATTAAATATTTCTTAAAGGGAAACGCGAAAAAAACTTATATGACAAATAATGTATGAACATAATACTTAATTATTTTTTTTTATAGAAGGAATATGAAGACAATCCAAACATTCAAAGATTTCAATTATCATGTCTAAAGGGATTAGTGCATTATAATAATGATTACGATTATTATATTAATCCTATATTTTTTAGGATAAGGTTTTGTGAATGGCTCTTTTCCATAGAGCAAATCTTCACGGACAAAATATAATCATTAAAGTCAAAACTCCGGTCTTTATACCCTTTAAAGCAAGTTAAGGAAATTTGCTAGCTTGATTGACTCAAAAAAATATAGTATTGAACTTTATCCTTCATCTTTAATAATATTTCATTTGATCTCTCAAAATTCCTTATAAAGCTAATATTTTATTTTTAAAAAAAAAGAGGTATCAACGGATATAATCTTAATATTTGCACACGGATGAAAACCATTTATATTTTTTAATTTTACTTTAAAAATCAAAGGCCCCTTTACTGTAGTTTACTTTTATAAATACTTATTTATTCTTCCATTATTAATCTTTTTTTAACTTCTTTAAAATTATGAATTTTTTTTCCATATTTAGAATCAATGTAAGTAATTTTCACCCCCTCACCAAGTTCACACCCCATGGTATAGTTTTCAAAGGATAAAATAGTAATTTGACATGGGAGAATGTCATAAAAAATCATAATTAAGAATTTCAGTCAGTTTCCTCCTAATTATAAGAAGTAAATGAATTTCTTAATCCATATATCCAAGCATAAAATATTACTGTACTATATTTGGATTATTTAACAAGCAATTTGAATGGGTGCATAAGTAATGATTTTCACTTTCTTAGTAAAAAAAGTCATCACCTCCTATAATTATTGTTAGAGAAAAATTCTTAAATAGACCATTACCATAAGCGACAAAGTTAAACAACATTATCAAAAATTGGTCAAGGGCAACATAATGATAAGATTAAGATAAGATTTACGCTAAAATATGATAATTAAGTGTAACAAAATGATGACACTACCAATTGCCATTTTTCATTTGGTTGATTTCCAAAATGGCACGCACACGTGAGCCCTACACTTACATTATTTATCTATTGGTAAAAGGAGATCAACTTTTTGCATTCCATAATGCTTTCTTTCTATTGTTTATCTTTTGTTTCTTGAGTAAATAGGAGTATGGTTTATATTCTAATTTCAATGTTAATTCATTGTTAGATCTTTCACTTTGGATTTTCGATGATGGCGTAGTCTAAAAGATAAATTTATAAAGTTTCTTGGATCAAGATGGCTAATGTGTTATGTACTTGAATTGTAATAAGTATGATAATAAAGTCAGACTCTTCTTTAATACGATGATAAAATGAATCTAACAAGGACGACTGAATATATACCTAAAGGATGTGTTATGACGCTCAAAACAAATCTGAACAATTGATAGCGGATTAAAAAAAGGGACTAACAGGCTTCTATAAATTGACAAGTTTTTGAAAAGGATGTATACAATATCTTCGTTGAATTTCACATTAGAATATAAAGCCGTCAAAATGAACTTGAATCGTGAAATCAGTCAGGTAGAAGAGATTATATTGAAAAATTCCAACCCATTTTAATTTTGAGGCTAATTTACGTAATCTATTTTCAAGCTCCAACTTTATGAGGCTTTGTTGACCTAGACCTTGAGGCAATACGTAAATAAAATAATTATTAATTGATTTTAACTTTAAAAGTATATAAATAAAGAAGATGAAGGGAAATATATTTTTTTAAAATCATAAGTGCACGTAATAAGGTTAGAGGTTCTTTAGAATAAGATTTTTAAACACTTTAAGGATCGTTTGGTTGGGAACTAGTTATCCCATGATTAATTATCCTGAGATTAGTTTTCATGAAATAATTTATTCTATTACTATGCTATAAATGGTGGGATAAGTTATCCCAAACATGTCAACCAAACAAGACATCAAAAATTTATTTCAAGACTATTTTCTTATCGCAGACTATTTATTCTTATCTCTCACCCCAAGCGAGCCCTAACCGTTAGTTATAGTAACCTAGTTGGCCAAACATTTGAAAACTAGAAACGTTTATTATTTTTTTAAAATTAAAGGGTTTGACTAATCTCTGGGAAAAAATAAGTGATTTTGAGTGATAGTAAAATAAAGGGATAAGGGTATGAAAATATCTTAACTTTGGTCGGATTTGCTGTTGCGATACTAAATTTTCATAAGGACCTATTACCTCCCTAGACTATTTAATACAATATACCAATAGTTAGAGTAAACATATACAATTCTAGATTCATACAATCAGTAACCGAACTATACAAATTCTAGATTTACACAATCAAAAAATTCAAATAACAAATTTCCCAAAATTATAGTCACGAATTAAAAATAATCAAAACTATAGTTATATTACATAATATACTCTAGACATTTGTCATTCCGCATTGTTCTCCTAATTTTAGACACGAATGTGAAGTCTAACGCGTGGGCGTGGTGTTGAAACTTTATCCAATCAAAGGATAAAAGCGGAAATAAATTTTCTACGATCAAGTTAACCCGTATTTATCCGGGTTAGTATTTGGCGTACTAAAGTAAAGTCCAAACAGTGATTTGCTGGCTGTATCCCCCACCTACCATTCTTTTTGGATTGCATATTCGATGTATAGAGTCGAATAAATTTAGATTCGAATCAAAAAATTTTAAAATGAAAAGTGCTCCTTAATAATGACGATTTTGTATTTAGGATATTTTAAATACAAATCTTCGGATTAAAAATAAAAAAACCCTTTTTGGTGGCCCCCACTACTCTAAATAATGGAGTAATATGTGTCGAGTTCTTAGCAATTCAATTCTATGACCAGTGATGAAAGAAAAGTCATTGCCTTTTCTTTATTACTGTGAGACAACTATGTCCAGACTAGGGACAAGTTGACACAGCTACCCTTTTGGTATAAGTAATTATCAAAATTAGTACTTACAAATAAGTTACTATTATGATTCTGCTTTTCCCTTATTCTTTTGCCAAATTTTAAATTCATGTGGACCACCTTAATTTTATGCTAAGGTTAAGGTCCTTTCTATACACATATCAAACCATTAATGCAATGATAAATTCATAAATGAATTTTGAAAAGAGTAATATGCGTGTAATTTTATATCTATCTTGTGAGTTTTGAAGATAAAAAGATTGTTTCCAATAGATACTTGACTCACATAGAGTTGACAAATGAGCAGATTAGTTCAAATTTTGATGAATTAAAAATGAATTGGATTATTATCCATCTTCATGATAAATTTATATGTTCAGTGCATGCACTTCCTCCAAGTAATTAATTTCCCTTTTTTGTTCTATTACAGCTTGTAAAATTCTCCAATACAAATGAAAATGAATTGAACAATTTAAAAAGGAACTAATAAATTATTATGCATGAAATGCAGGGAGTAATTCTAGTACTAAAAGTTGTGCTGGCATTGTGTTTGGTATAAGACAAAATAATTTCCTTGTATATTAATTTCAGAGTTATTTGAAATGGGAGAAAATTAAATGACATAAGTTATTTATAATCGCAAGTACCCATTCTCCTTCAGAAAGTATGTCAAGTTTTATATAATTTATATCACTTGCAATTTAATGTAAATATTGTTGTCATCCTTTAATATTAAAAATTATTTACATACCCTATGCCTATTGTGCACTTTCTACATTATCATATGCCATAAATAACTTTTTACCTTTTATACTCGATCAAACAATATCTAACATTTTTTTTCAAGGGAAAATAAATACTATATCTGCATAATAAAAATCTTATATTAGCATGCAAATTAACTGAAAGAAATGTAAATAATCAAAAACTTAGTGAAGATTAATCTCTTAAAATTGCTCTTTCACAATACTTTTAATGTTTAACATATACACTAACATGGAATTAACAACCGACATAGTTTTATAGCTAAACATTAAAAATCTCGTGCTAATCTCATTTAACTACAGATTAGCGATAAACCAGTTATCTAACAAAGTTTTAGCGACGGATTATCTAGGGATTGCTGACAAATTCAATAGCTAATTCCATGTTTTCTTTGCAGTGATATTGTCTAATAAAAGTTAGAAAAAAACTAACTATAAATGCTACTCTCCTTAGGAGTGTTTAGACACACATTTCATTCACACCTACCATAGAGGCCAACCCCAATCTGTGTTTGAGACATGTTAGAGACTATAGCTCACAAGAAAATAAAGTGAATAATAGTACCATACTATACACTCATTATTAATTTTAATTTATAGTAACCAAACTAGGGTCGACAAGTTGTCATTGAAATTAATAAACTTAAAATATCAATTAATCCTTTCACCAAAATTTGCAATTTTCGACAAGGACAAATTCTTCTAATCTGCAATTTTATACCACATAAATCTAATACATGTATTTTTTTCTTCTTCAAGTTGTATAAAGTGGCGTACGAAGAAAATTTCGTTATCCAATATATTTATTTTGATTATTATCTTAACTTTATATCGATGTCTTGCAATTGTTTTCAATGAAGCGGTGTCCCGTGACGAACAAGGTATCCAACAATGTACTATCGCCCTATTTTGTTATAAGATATTTTGCAAGCCAATACTGACACAACTATAATATTTATTTCTATTTTTTTTTATTAAGCCAACATTTTTATAAATACAAAATTTTGGAGTGATTGATGTTACATACAACTTGCATATACATTCAATTCATGATATATAGACAAGAGACAATGTTAATTAGTAGTAGGTGAACTAATAATGTACATGTATTTATTTAAAATCTCAAATCTGCTCATATTAACCAACATATATTTAAATACATAAGTTAAGAAAAAATTGACTTGTTTAATACGAGATGGACATCGAAAAATGTACATTCTGCGTGGGAAGTTGCTAATTGTTGAAGAAATAAGTCATTCTATTTGTCTCAATGAATAACTTAATACTTAAAGTACCTTAAAATCAACAAAAAAAAGACCCAATTATTTTTGCTTGATTTGGTTAAAACCAAAAAAGAAATGAATAAAATATTATTGTGTCTGGAAATATAGAGTCAAATTTGAACCAAAAAATTAAATAATGTTAAACGGGACATGGTAGAGATTTGTTGATTAACAAGGGGACACAATAGACATCCCCCGAAAATACAGGGAGTTTTTTATACATTCCCCTTTACGCATCCCCCCCCACCCAGAATGACCAGTCATTATCTGTATGATTATTATACATACAGTATCTTATATGTATACGTTACAAATCATACTGTATCTATAGACTATACATACATATGCATACATCTAATTATAGACAGTCCTACTATTCGTCAGTTTTCCCCCACCCCACCCCCCTACCCCCACCCTATACCCAGCAGTTGCAGCGCTGCTCTAGCAGCTGCTGCAATTTGCAGGTTCATCTATACGTACAACTTTTTCTGTATCTATTTATGTGTTTATTTGTATCTATATATCTCTCTCTATATATATGTGTATGTATATGTTGTGAGCTGTGAAGGACACTTACATAAAGTGTGATTTGATATGTAGAGAAAAAGCAATTCACTTTTTAGAGAGAGAAAGCAAAGAGAGAGAAAGAGAGGTCATCTTCTTTATGCAATGCGGTGAGTGCGCAGTTGAACTAGCAAAAGGTACTATCTGTGTTAATTACTCACTTTATTATTATGTATCTGTATTTATACAGATACATATATTTATGTGTGTGTATATATATATATATGTATAGGAGTTCTGAGAATTTCTCTCTGTTTAATCTTAGGGTTTAAAGATGATCTGTGGACTTATTGATCTGAATACTGTGGATAACGATGATGCCGGAGAGGAAACGGCGGCGCCGGTGTCATTGGATTCACCGGCGTCGTCGTCGGCGGCGTCAGGAAGTTCGGATTTGACGTCGTCAACTACGCCGGCGGTGGCATCGGTGTGTATGGAGCTCTGGCATGCGTGTGCTGGACCGTTGATTTCGCTGCCGAAGAAAGGAAGTGCGGTTGTGTACCTACCTCAAGGTCACTTGGAACATTTATCTGAGTACCCGCCCATAGCTTGTAATCTCCCTCCTCATGTGTTCTGTCGCGTTGTAGATGTGAAGCTACAAGTGAGTGTAATTTTCCTCTGTTTAGTGTCAATTTTGTTGAATATTTGGGATCATTGGTTGAACTATTTGCCTCTGTAGTTTCCTCTTGTTAGTGTTAGTGTTGGTTGTAGAGAATCGTGAATATTTGTTTAGTTACCTGGCATTTGGTTGCCATATGTGTTCAATTACAGGCAGATGCGGCTACTGATGAGGTTTATGCACAAGTCTCACTAGTTCCTGACAATCAGGTATTATGTGCTTCCATTGTTTTCTGATTTTGATGTGCTTTTCTAGCTGCATAAATTTAGTTCCTTTAGGTATAATTTGGTAAGTAGAAGCATTGTGAGGGTGATTTTATTTTAGTCCGATTTAACCATTGCTATTTGATAACCAAAACTGGAGCTTTATTCAAGCAGAAAAAAAGAGAGAAGAGAATCAGGCAAATATGGATTACTATGTGGTTTGGCTAGGAAGGTGCTATTGTCATTAACTTTGATATGTTCCTCTTTTTTAAAGTTTAGGCGGATGCAAGTTCTTGTTGATAAAGTAAGGACTTGTTGAAATGCTTGTATATTATAATTTTAATCATGAACAAAATTTACTGAAGCTGTTGTTTTATTGATTTCTTTTCATTGAGTTCATTGTAGTATTTTTATATCATTAGCAGATTGAGCAGAAATGGAAGGATGGAGACATTGAAGCAGATACTGAAGAGGAGGAAATAGAAGGTGCAGGAAAATCAATAACACCACACATGTTCTGCAAAACTCTTACTGCATCGGATACCAGCACTCATGGTGGTTTCTCTGTCCCTCGTCGGGCGGCAGAAGATTGCTTTGCTCCCTTGGTAACACTTTCTTTAAGCATACTTGAATTGTAAATAGTAGATGAGAGTGTTTAGATGAAGTTGTATGAGTTTATACCATTTTAATGTCTGACTTACAGTAGCACATTGTTGTTACTGCAGGATTACAGACAACAGAGGCCCTCACAGGAGCTGGTAGCCAAAGATCTGCATGGTATAGAGTGGAAATTTCGGCATATCTATCGAGGTATGGTAAATTGCTATGCTTTTATACATATCAATTGAGAAAATGCTTGGGCCGGGTGGATGATGAATGAACTTTTTCACACTGCAGGTCAGCCACGACGGCATCTGCTCACTACAGGATGGAGTGCATTCGTAAACAAGAAGAAGCTTGTTTCTGGTGACGCTGTTCTTTTCTTGAGGTGTGAAAAGCTAAATCTGGAAAGAAGTTCACATTATGTTATTTTATTTCTCATGTTCCCAATATTTCTGTAGGACTGGTGATGGAGAGCTTAGGTTAGGAGTGAGACGAGCTGCCCAAGCAAAAACATGTTCTAGTTATCTGGCTCGCTATAGCAAACCGTTGAATGTTAGTGGCATTGAAGATGCTGTTAACGTCATATCTAGCAGAAATGTCTTCAACATTTGTTACAACCCGAGGTATTCAATGTCTGAAAGAGATCCTAGCTTACGCTATTCCAATACTATTTTATTTCAGAAGTTCTTTTAATTTCTTTATGCATGTGATGGTGTCCTTTTCTAATACTTTCACCCGATTGTATTTAAGTATTTACTGCAATTCAAAGCTTGAAATGTTGAACAACTGACTGGATGTGAGTTGAAGTGCTACATGAGGATTGGATAATGAGGGGAAAATTACTAATTTTTTTTGGGAGGTTTTTCTTAAATCATTATCTTACCTTATACTTTTCCTTTTGTACCTTGAAAATTTCTTGTTTACTAAGCTAGAGTGCAGTCTGAAAACAATTGATCTTAGGGGGGAACGATAGAGTTTTGCTTAAATAGACATGATATTGTTTTATGATGAAAGTGGAGGAATGCTGTCACTTAGACATGGGAGTTTGGGAACCCATCTACTGCATTTGAATGCGCTGGGTTCTGCTCGTTTACAAATTCCATATCATGAATGTTTCTCTAAAATTTAAATCAGTGGCTTTGTCGGACAATGTACAAAGGATTTATGTCAACACAATATTTGAAATGGAGTTCTTTATACTTGTCTTATGAGATTGAGCTATTTATTGGCTTAGTTTGAGGTCCTATGAAGTCTCTGTAGCACCAGTATAATTAGTAGATCGTTTTTATTTCTGAATTAAGTATATTTACTTTGGTCTATTTTGTAAGCGATTGCTTTCTATCCTAGAATCTACTTATCCATCTCAGTCCATTTTCTCTTAGTCCTGTGGATCTTTTTATTTCAGGGGTAGCTCATCGGATTTCATTGTACCTTACCACAAATTCTCTAAGACTCTTGCACATCCCTTTTCAGCTGGAATGAGGTTTAAAATGCGTGTCGAAACAGAAGATGCAGCTGAGCAAAGGTTAGTCTATACTTTAATATTTTTTTGTGCGCTTTAGGCTTGGTTCAAGAAGTGGTTGTTTACACTTTCAGTGATTCAAAACATTGTACATCAATATCTGACGGGTATGTATCAGGTTCACTGGACTTGTTGTGGGATTCAGTGATGTAGATCCAGTTCGATGGCCAGGTTCGAAATGGAGGTGCCTTTTGGTATGCTTCCTGTCCTGCACTCCTTGTATTCGGATGGCATAAAGCTTAGATACTCCACTTAAGTCTTAACATCTGGTTAAGTAATCGTAAATAGAGGAGGAAGTTCTTTTCTCACTCAGGTTAAAATGGTTGTAGGTATGGGGGCTGATATTCTATTTGGCACAGCGTGCCTTGGTTGAGATAAATAGAACCCTTGCTCATGTTTGTTACCTAGTTTCTGCTTTCTCATATATTGATAAAATGGAAACAAGAATAGTCTGCATATGTAGATTTAGTTTTTTAGGTAAGGGATGTTTGCAGTTCGATTAATAATTTGTTTTTCAGATGTTGGAACCAATCCAAACCAATTAAGTTGTTTTTTCATTGCTTAGGTTACTGTCGGATTTTTCGCTCTAAAAAATTATCTTTTTCAGCCTTTTTACTTTATTTCTAAAATACTCCCTCCGTTCACTTTTACTTGTCATTTATTCCTAAAATAGATTTTCAATTTTACTTGTCACTTTTGACATATGAAGAAAAGACTAATAATTTTTTCCCATGTTTTACCCTCAACATTAAATACTTATTTCCAAATCATTTTCTAAGACATCATTTAATAAGAGATAGTTTGGTAAAATATCTATATCATTAATTATTATCTTGATGGGTGTGCCAAGTCAAACTGTGACAAGTAAAAGTGAACGAAGGATGTATAAGATAATATACTTCTAAAGACATTAGGTTGACCATATTCCAACATAACACAATCAAATCAATTAAATTGCTAGAAAAGAAGCTAGTATGTATGTATATATAAAGTTATGTGTGTAGCTTTGCATTGTCAAGAATTTAGTTATTTTTAAGGAATATAATCAAATTTCTTACAATGAATTCATTAAGATTACTTCATTAATACAGCAGGCAGTGTCAATACTATGTAAACAGTATCTGAATGACTCAACAGTAGTCATTTATTATGTTATGAGTTTAGTACATGAATTTCCTCTTTACAGCGAAGAATAAATGAAACGGTTGACACCATCTTGGTATATGATCAATGAATACTTTCATTTCTCCAAATAACTTGTAATAATAAATGAAGAAAAGATCTTTCTATAACTCTAGTATTTGTTATCACATTGTGAATGTCTGGAGACTAGGTCTAGATATGCTAATATAGCTGCAAAAATTGTATAATGTTTTCACTAGTGTTTTGCAACTTTTTTCAACTTAGATATTTCCTTTATAAAGTGTGGGTGGAATGATTACAAATAGATGAGAAACCTTTTTTAAAACTGCCAAGTTTATTTTATACTTGCAAACAGTAAACCACAAGATTTGTTGTTTCAGAGTTTTGCTATTCATTTGGTAATATAATTACAACTACGGAAAATTCATGCAGAAGTATCTCAACATTGAAATTACTTCTGATACTTTTTAGGACTAAGTTTTTGATCACTTCTAGGTAAGTTCACTTTAATTTATTGAGGTCACTTACATGTGTATATTTCTCCCCTTGGAATGTAATGTAATGGTTAGTTCTAGCTTTCTTCATCCTTCTTTAGTTAGCTAATGAAACCTCCTTCTGCTTTTTGACCAAACAAAGTGTTGAATTAGTTGGACATCTTAAATAGTGGTTCCAATGTGCACAGTTGTTTTTCTCATGTCTCTAGAAACTTTTTTTTGGCTCTCTTAATGTGTTACTGAATGGATATTTCAGGTCAGATGGGATGATCTTGATGTGTCTAGACATAATAGGGTTTCACCATGGGAGATTGAGCCATCTGGTTCAGCTCCTGTGTCCAGCAGCTTGGTGATGCCTTCTGCAAAGAGGACCAGGGTTGGCTTTCCTATTTCAAAGGCAGATTTTCCAATTCCTAGAGGTTTCCCTTCATTCCCTCTCTCTCTCTCGAGCGCACACACAGCACAACACGTGCATATAGAGACACACACTCACATCTCATTCCTGCTTGAATTCAGTAGTATGATACTTCTGCAATGGTAATAACTAGTCTGTGCCTTTATTTCTTACAGAAGGAATTGCAGTATCAGACTTTGGGGAATCTTCTAGGTTCCAGAAGGTCTTGCAAGGTCAAGAAATTTTGAGGATGCATGCTCCTTATGGTGGACTTGATGCTCGGAGTCCTCGTCCGGCGGGCATAAGATGCTTTCCTGGTTTTCCTAGTTCTGGGATATCTAGAATGGGAAACAGCATCAGACCCCTGCTTGGTGACACTGACAAGTCCCATGAAAGCATTGGCTTTAGTGAATCTCTTCGATTCAATAAGGTCTTGCAAGGTCAAGAAATTTTTACAAGCCCTCCTTATGGGAGAGCTCAAGCTGGTATCCAAATGCAGGAGAAAGGTAGGACTGGTATTTTTGTCGGTATTCAGGTTCCAAACCATGGAAATAGGTGGCCTGCTCCAAATCAGGATAATAATACTCGTTGCAAGCCAATTAATCCTGTCTCAGCATCATCACCACCTTCTGCACTCACTTTTCAGCATCCAAGCCCTCCAGCTTCAAAGTTCCAGGCTATGTTCAATCATAAACATGGGAAACATGATCTTGGCAACCAGGCTTCTTTAGATATGTCTGAGAACTGTTGTAGGTATCTCGCATCTGGTTCACATACTGAGGACATCAGTAGGAAGGAAGGTACTCAAGGAATCAGCTCTTTTGGTTTCTTAAAGGAGCAAAAGCAAACAGGAATTTCATATCTTTCTCTTGGGACACAGTCGTCATTCAAAGGCAATCAAAACTTAGTTTCCACATGTAAAACCAGTTGCAGGATCTTTGGATTCCCCTTGACCGAGAGTAAAATAAGTGCAACTAGAGCGGAAACTCCCTCTGAAGCCGTGTACTCACTTGGTCTAGAAACTACATTTCTCCCTACTGGTGATGGAAAGTTGCAGCCAGGGCCACCATTGGTGACTAATGTTGTGGGAACAAATTTTACTAAAGTAAATGACCTCTATGCAGCAAGAGATGTGCTTCTTGATATTGCTCTGTAGCAGGTGTTTGTTGTGAGGTTGTGCTAGAATATGTAGACTGAAGGATGTGTGTGCAGCATTATTGATTATTAGATTTTAGTAGGCCCTGTAATCTTCTGGCTGTTGAGTGCGCAAGCATTTGGTTGCCAGTTGAATGCTTATCCAGAGATGAAAATTGAGAGTTTTTAATGAAGAAGATTGATACCGTTGAGGAACGTATGTGCTTGTAAGTACCTGCACTACATATTTCACCGATCTACTTTCATATATTATCAATGCATAATTTCATGACAGTTTCAATAAAGAATTACTTTTTGTCTATTGGGGGGGGAGCATAGAGCATAGCTGTAGATGGTCTGAAGTTTAAATTTTGATTGAATAATTAAAGTTCACTCTATAAGAAGGAATTCTAACTGTGGGTGTTTTCAATGAGATTCTGTTTGGATATTCTCTCAGTTACTGGTTCAATGTACCAAGACCTAGTTTGGTTTTCCCAGGGATGTGGCCTTGTTATTTTCCAGTACTCTTTAGCAGTCACTTGGTTTCAGTTCCTAAATTTTGCTTTCGATAACATGGGTATGAGCATCACTTTTTATGAGTTATTTCACATTGCAGGAAAATTTGGTGTGTGTTCCTGTGACGCTGTTGTACTATGATGTAACAATTGGAAGTTGTGTTGCTGCATCAAAGATGTCTGTATGATAATTGTACTCTGCTTGAAATTCCTAGTGGTTTTTCTTTTAGGATTGAGATGACTTTTGTATTTGTATATTAATTTACCTTTGTCTAGATTTGCTGTGAACTAACTCAAGCTCTTATAAAACGGTAAGTTTGTTGTAGGAGCTCTCATCTCAGGAACACAAAATTGTTAAGGAATTGTCATGTATAGTCCTGCAATAAACAGGCTGAATATAGTTTCCTGTTTGTTATTTGATAATCCTGCATTCCTTGATTTTCATAACTGTATTATTATCAGTCTCTAATTGTGGAAATTACAAATTATTATTGTCATGCCGAAGCAATTTTTTGAAGTTTTTGTTGGGAGATTAGTACATACATCATCTTGCATTTGTGCTTTGATACGTAAAATTCGTGTGGCACAAAAAAATTTACCTCAGACAACCAAATCTCAGTGAGCTCTTCCTTCATGACTGATAATAAATTTAGATATGATATTATGGTAACAGCTAGCTTATCAGCTTTTTCTTTTATGATTTCTCATTTCCATTTTTGTTTTTTGGATATGAATTTTGTTCATATTGTGCTATTCAACATCAATAGGCTAAACATCTCCCTTGAAACCTACCAATCAACATGCATGGTCTACCATGTATTGGATCAGATATCACAGTTCACCAGATTAATTGTTTAAGAACATGTTTTAAATTCAAGATCTGTTTGATACCTTTTTCTAACTCAAGGCTAAAGACATTATAGGTGAAGAACTTTAATTCCTCGTCTCGAAATAAGTGTTACCCTAGCGAATATCACGTCCATTAAAAAAAGGTAACACTTATTTTGGGGGAAGAAATAATATATTAGGCTCCAAAAAGTTGAGGAGTTGGTGTCTGATACTCTTTAATATTCTTTACTATACTTGCTACAGTGGGAGTGAATTTGGTCTTTGTGATGTCCATTTCCATGTCACAGAAAACGAGACCAAGAATACTATAGAACTTCTCAACGACGTCATGGCCTTCGTATATTATTTGGTTTACATCTTTTGACCAAAACCTAACCTTTTTTCAACTCAATGGCTATAATACTGACATCTTCTGTCTTTCATTAAATTCCTAAACAAAGAGATTTTTAGCCTGAGAAAATCAGACAGATCATATATATGGCAGGTTCAAACAACAGTAGTGTCATAACTTTGGAGACAACACCAACATGGGCTATTGCGGTTGTGTGTTTCATTTTAATTACTATTTCCATTCTTATAGAACATGTCCTTCATCTCTTAGCTAAGGTATGTCTCGCTCTCTATCTATCAAAATAATGGAGTAATAGTTTAAAGTTTGGTTTTCTCTTTAGAATAAGCAATAAATAGGACAACTCAGTGCAGTAAGTTTTCGTTATGTATATGGGATCGAGAAGTTAATTAAAAGAGTACCAGAGTACGCTGATCTATCAATCTATATATTATATGTCGTATTACCTTTTATTTTCGCATGAGACTGTTTTCATGTCTTGGAATTGTAACCTACTAATCACACGACAACAGGCACTTACTATTGTTGGTTAGGAACCAACTTCAAATTTTGATTGGTTTTGAATTCATGAACCTTGTAGTACTTCAACAAGAAGAGAAGGAAATCTTTGATTCAAGCTCTAAACAATATCAAATCAGGTACTACTAATTAATACTTACAAAATTTAAATGAATATATTACTATTTGTTTTAGCTAGCTAGCTAGAATATTGGTTGCTTAACTTTTGTATATAAAATTGTTTTTTTTAAAAAATTTGAAGAGTTGATGCTTTTGGGATTTGTCTCTTTATTGCTGACTGTTCTCCAAAAGCCTATTGCCAAAATTTGTATCCCAAAGGATGCTGCTCAGACTTTTCTTCCTTGCCAAAGCTTGACAAGTGATGATGTTGAGGAGGAATCAAAATGTGAACAACAGGTATTTTTTTTTATTGTAAATTTAATTAAAGCTACAAGATGTTTAGTCCAAATGAATTCTCACTGCTAGAAATAGAGACCTTTTTTCCTCGCGAATCAATAGGAAATTTATGTTATGAAACATGATTTTCCTACACTATTCCCACCGAACTAGCTCACTGAAAAAACTCATGTTGGAAAATTAATTCCTATTGAAATACCGGGAAGAGCAAACTGGACATTTTTGCTTTTCTCACCGATTCAATTAAAATATCCGTGGGAATAGCCAGTAAACATTTTTCAAAGGGAAAATAGTGTTTTTTTTAGTAATATTTATGTGTTCAAATTTTATTTTCAGGGAAAGAAATCTTTGATATCAAGAGCAGGTGTCCAGCAGCTTCAGCTTTTAATATTTGCTCTTGCTTTCTTTCATATTCTTTCTTGCATCCTCACCTTCAGTCTTGGAACACTCAAGGTAATTTATTAAACTTGTTTAATTGTGTAGTAAAATCACCTTTATTTTTATTTTTGTGACAGAAATATTTTTTTAAGTGATTTTGTGTGTGAGAGATATCAATATATAATAAAGTGATTTTTCATTACAAAAAATAAAAAAAGTACTCTACTACATATTATCACTAATATGATAATTATGTAGTGAGCAATCAATTCCAAACATCATTAAAGCCAACAAAACAAAGAAGTAGGGAAATTGAAATCGAAGTCTTATATTTGAACATTATTATTTGTGCAACTGATTGTCAGTCTTGTAGACAATTTGGCAACTATTGAAGATATTGTAGCTTGAGTTGGACATTTGCACATATGTTTGTGATCATATGTATGTTATTCTTACTTACTACTGTTTTTTGGTAAATGGTCAGATGAGAAGATGGAAATTTTGGGAGGCAGAAACAACAACCTTAGATTATCAATTTTCACATGGTAAGCTCCTGTCCTAAAATATTAATTATTCTGAATTAAGAGAAGATTAGAAATGTGGCAAGGGCAATTTAGAAAGAAAGAATTAAACATCTTTTTAACGTAAAATATTAATTATTCTGAATTATTCCTTCCGTTCCTATTTACGTGTTTTTCTTATTAAAAATAGACGTTTCTTAATATTTGCCATTTCACAAAATCAATGCATAAATGACACTAATCTTTCTATTTTACCTATTAGCCTTGAAAGTAAGTAATCCATATTCATTGGTCAAATTAGTTAATCAAAGTAAATTAGTTCATGTTTATTTACTGAAAACTTGACTATAAAAGAAAGCTAAATAAGGGTATAATAATGATAAACTTAGCTGGTTACTTAAGAGGCGTGAAACCTAAAATGGTAACAACTAAATAGGAACGGAGGGAGACTTGTTTAGAGGTTAAAACATCAATTATTCATGTCGCGTCTCCATGCTGCAGGGACATTTGTTTCTGGTCTCAATTAAACACATTATTGTATGAGCAATTACTATGTCCCACCATATAGGCTTAATAAGGAAAATGTTTCACGAAAAAAATATGCAAGTTAGGTATACCGTAAACGATATTCTCTTATATGTCCATTTTTAATTGTCATAGTTTCTTTTTTTAGAGTCAAACGATAATAACTTTGACTAATATTTTAAGATGTATTTTTTCATCATATTGATATGCAGAAAAATGAAATTTATAGTACTTTTCGTATAGTTTTTGAATATCTTAATTTTTTGTTTAAAATATCAAATTAATGTAATTTAATTTAACTTTGAAAATTAATCAAATTGACTTTCGAAAAACGCAACATGACAATTAAAAGTGGACAACATCGGAAGTAATACTAAACACATTTTAATCTGTTATAGTATGTTTATTTATAAATTTTTTATTTTTTTCAATAGTAAATATAGACAGTAGACTTATTGATAAAGTAATTTGTAATTGTATTTCAATGATATCATTATCTAAATATGTACATAGAAATTTCAAACTCTGAACTTTCAACATATAATGACAATTTCAAACAAAGACGCGAGTGTTCAACTCAACGCTCTTTCCCCGAAAGAAAAAAACGTGCAGGGTGTTTTTTTTGTTGTTGTCATGTTTGGTTTAGTTCTTTTAAACATGTTTCTTTCCATTTTGATAAAAAAATTAATTTTGATTTTTTATATATGTTTAGGATTTTGGCATATTTGAATATATCTTTAATTTATGATCATAAATTCAAAAATCTTCTTTTCTTTTATAAACTACATATCTAATCAAAATAGAACAAATACACAACATTCCGATTTTCTATATTGACAACAAAAGAATCTTCCCTTTTTTTGGTGTCTAATTAATTAATGTTTTATAGATCCAAGGAGGTTTCAACTAATTCATCAAACATCATTCGGAAAGAGGCATCTCAATTTTTGGAGTGAACACCGCTTTCTGCGTTTCCCAGTAAGTAACTTAATTCTGTCTGCTCTGATATCATGTTAAAGCGTGTCATCATTTTATTTAAAAATTTAAACGGTTAAAGAAAATATTTTTATTACTTAATTATATTCTCAACAGTATGTTACTTTTTTGTGCTAGCTAGGTTTGTTTGTTGAGGCAATTTTATGGATCAGTATATAAAGTAGACTACTTAACTCTCCGGCATGGATTCATAATGGTATTTACAAAACTCATTTTGCTTTTATGTATGATGAATTAATTACAATATTTGATATTAGGGCATATACTTACTTTAATTTTTATTAATTAGGCACATTTTGCTGAAGGAACAGAGTTTGATTTCCACAAGTATATAAGAAGAGCTTTAGATAAAGATTTTAAAGTTGTCGTGGGAATTAGGTAACTTTATTATATATGTGGAAAAATGCATTTTTTATAATTTAATTACGTAGTTTATTACATTTTTCGTTTTGTTTGTTGATGCAGCCCATGGATTTGGACCTTTTCTATGCTCTTCATATTCTTCAATGCAAATGGTAAATATTGTAGTACTATATAATAACTGTGACAAAATTGTCAGCAAAATTTATTAGTATATTATTGATTTTCATTTGTTTATTTTTGTAGTGTTCCATAGCACCTATTGGCTTCCTTTCATTCCTCTAGCGGTAAGGAAATTTGATTGACTATCTGAATTTCACCTTATTGGTGAATATTTGACTTCTTCAGTCTCCACCTCGTAATTTCCTCCCCTACTAATTCCCCTTCCAATCACTACCTACCCCCTATGTAATTAAAAAAATAATTAAAAATTAGTGACTATATATATATATAGGGATAAGACATAAGTACAACTAAATTATGATCGATATCCTAGTGACATGCCTTTTATGCTGATATGGCACCGTAAAGTTGGCTTATCCCAACATGTATTGTCTTTTTCCTATGAAATAAATACAGATGTTAGTGGTGGTTGGAACAAAACTACAAGGCATAATCACAAAAATGTGTTTGGAGAGCAATTATAAGTCAAGTGTTGTTAGAGGAAACTTAGTGGTTAAACCTGATGATCAATTCTTTTGGTTTGGAAAACCCAAACTTCTTCTTCATCTCATGCATTTCATCCTCTTTCAGGTACTACTATTTTATCCTTTTTATTTTCACCTCTTTATTATTCACTTCTATATTTATATTTATTCATTTCAATTTCTTGTTTTTCGGAAAAAAATCTTCAGAACTCATTTCAGTTGGCATTTTTTACATGGACAACGGTAAGTGTTATGATTTTTTATTGAATCCCCTTGATATAATATAAATTGAAGATCGAACTTACAAGTCAGATAAATTTACCAAATATGGAACTTAATTAGCATTTTAAATAAGATTCTTAACTAATTTGTTGTTTTTTAATTGTTATTTGAACAGTACAATTATGGGTTAAATTCTTGCTTCCACCATAAAACAGTAGATATTGTGACAAGGCTTGTTATGGGAGTGCTTGTTCATTTTCTCTGTGGATATGTCACATTGCCTTTATATGCTCTCGTTACTCAGGTTACATATATCAATCCCTACTATTATAAAATATTATTTTTCGATTTGATTTAATTGTATATACTTTCTTTTTTTAATAGATGGGAACCAAAATTAAAAATAGTGTTTTCACTGATGGAATGATTAGTGGGATAAGAAGATGGCAAGAAAAAGCAAAGAGGAAATTGGCTAAAAGAAGCAATTACTTGTTAGCACAAAATTCTTTGGATAATTCATTATCTTTAAATATTTCACCATCTTTTAAAACTTCATTGGATGTTACATCATCAACCGATACTGAAAATGATGAAGAAATTGTAGATGATCAGAGGCAAATTAAGCAGCACACAGAATTTGGATCTTTTGGTGGCTTTCACTCTAGTATATTCTAAGCACAACACTAGAATTTTTATAGTGTAATTTTTTAGAGGCCGAATTTAGGATTTAAAGTATATATGTTTAAAATGAACGTGACTTTATTATTTGTATACACTTTATCGTTCAGTGACACCCATAGATAGTAGAACAACTTTCACATATAGCAAACACAAAAATCATATTTGTATGCTATAGCTATAGTTTGCATAATTGCGTTCCATAGCAAACATAAATATGTATATTTTGCTATACATATACAAAAGAAAACAATTGTATATAATCTGTTTCTATTTCGGTATACATATACAAAAAGATCAATTGTATAATATGTGTTTGCATAAAGTGAGAAAGAGAGAAAGACAAAAGAGAACTGGGCAGGGGAATATTTGTATTGTATAATTATAAGTGTATAGGACGAAGATATATGTATATGCATGTGTATATACAATTTTCTCTCGCTTTATACAAACAGAAACACAATTTATACATTTCTGTTTGTATAAGCGAGAGAGGCGAGGGAGAGACTAGCTAGCGAGATTTGGGAGAGGGGAACGAAAATATATGTATATATACAATTTTCTCTCGCTTTATACAAACACAAACACATTTTATACATTTGTGTTTGTATAAAAGCGAGAGAGGCGAGGGAGAGAATGAGAGTTGCGAGCGAGATTCACCAGGAGAGAGGCGAAATAACAACAGTTTGCTATGGAGTATAATTAAATCAAATTATGTTTATAGCATTTAATTTGAATTAATAGTTTGCTATTATATACAATTTTTCCTAGATAATATGGAGGGAATGTGGATCAAGCCCACTAGGAGAGAATGGATTACAACTAAAATGGACTTTCACTTCCATCTTCCATAAGTGGTCCAAAATTATCATTTAGGGTGTGCTCGCCTGCTCGGTACGGAGGAAAATATTTTTCAGAAAAATAAGTTAGCTTTTTGTTTTGTTTACGATGTTTATATTAAGAGCAACTTTCACATATATCAAACATAAAAATTATATTTGTATGTTATAACTATAGTTTGCATAATTGCGCTCCATAACAAATTTTATGTTTGCTATAGAGATTTTGATTTGTATAATTCGCTAGATACATCCAATTTTATACAAATTATTCGGTTTTGTATAAATTCATTTAGAAATTGTAATTTGTATGATAAGATCTATATTTGTATAATTATAAGTGGATAGGACGAAAATATATGTATTTATATTTGTATATACACTTTTCTCTCACTTTATACAAACACAAACACATTTTATACATTTGTATACCAAATGGGTAATTGTATACCGAACCAGATGGCAAAAAAATGGGATGTTTCTTGCGAATTACAAATAAAATAAACTATGACTATAGCATTTAATTTGAATTAATAGTTTGTTATTTCATATAATTTTCCCTTATATTAATTGATGTATAATTTTAAATTTTGGGAAATGGTTTGGAGGATAAGTAATTAGTGTTGATGGTAAAATATTTTTTTTTAATTGTATTTCCTTCATTTGTTAAAATAATAAATAAAAGTGAAAATTTATTTTAAAATATTGACAAATAAAAGTGAACGGAGGAGTAACATGCACCACTTATTTGCCTTGATTTACATGCAAATCATGCAATACTTAGCCGCCCACATTTATTTTCAATTAATAATCCTTGTCAACTTATTTAAGCGAATATATATATATATATATATTCGAATCTAATCATGTTAGGACATTGGTGCTAAGATCATTCAACAATAAATGTCATAGAAATCAACTTTTCGATAAATAGATATTCCCTTGGCCAATTTTTATTGAGCAACTTTCTCATATATCAAATATAAAAATTATATTAGTTTGTTATAGTTATAGTTTGCATAATTGCACTCCATAGCAAATTTTATGTTTGTTATGGAGCTTTTGATTTGTATAATTCGCTAGATACATATAATTTTATACAAACTGTTCAGTTTTGTATAAATTCATTTATACATTGTAGTTTGTACAATTATAAGTGTATATGAGGAAAATATATGTATTTGTATTTGTATATACACCTTTCCCTCGCTTTATACAAACACAAACGCATTTTATACATTTTATATCGAAATGTATAAAATGACTAATTGTATACCGAATCAGATGACAAAAAAATGGGATGTTTGCTGCGAATTATAAATAAAATAAACTATGGCTATATCGTTTAATTTGAATTAATAGTTTGCTATTTCATACAATTTTCCCATTTTTATTTGTCATGTATTAATTTGACACACATCTTAAAAAGTAATAATAAAATGATAATTTTTCTATATCACTTATTAAATATAAAAAAATCATTATTTCGAAAAATGACTATAATTGATAATAAGATAAATTAAGAACTAATTAAATGATATATTCTTTCTTGAGTTTCCAAACTGAACAAGTAAAAATAAACATATAATTTTAATATAGTAAATAAGTAAAAATAAATGTAGAGAATATTACATACCAAAATTCCGACACCTATTTTTATTGGCGACCAGTTACATTACGGTCTCTCTATTAATTAATAGAGAACGACAGGGAGACAGAAATTTGTTAAATTTATGCTTGTACAGAAACAATGACATGTTGGATGGTTATATAAAAACTTAAAATAGGTAAATACCTATTCGTATCAAATATTTACATTAAATTAATTTTAACTCATAATAATTATGCGATTTGATAAAGTGAAATATATCTTATTTAAATTTAATTAAACAATAATTGTATATGTATAATATGTTTAAACACATATTATGTATTTATTAATTTGACAAAATTATACCTAGAAAAATAGCTTTTTACCATTGAAATGACAATATTACTCTCTATTATTTCCTTTTGTACCTTTTGTCATTTAATATGTCTCAAGTACTCACCAACGAGATAACAATTATGATGGAATGATAAGTATTCGTTCATTTTTAATCAGAGTTTGGAGTTTGAGTTTCCTTGGGTGCGTACTCACCTTTGTTAGGGAGTACTTTACCTCTAATATATAATTTTTCGACACAAACTAAAGTTTAATCGAATTCTGATGTGAATATCAAACTGGATGAAAAACATTTTTTTTTTTAAAAAAAGTGAATTAATGCTCGGCTTTTTCCACCAAATGCGTATCATATTAAATATGATTCTTTATTTAGGTTTGTTTCAACTTATATATGCAGAAGTTAAATGTCCTTTGATTTAAGGTTTTTACACTTAAAAAGTAAAATAATTACTCCGTATGTATCAATCAGAGGTGTGAAATGAGTGAATTTGGACATGTTATAAGCGGATTATTTACCCATTTCAAAAATTATTTGGGCTAAAATACCGGTCATTATCCAATCCACCCAATTTTTCCTATGTTTTAATTACTTTATTTGTTTTTTAATAATTTTTTAGTATCTAATGATTTTATATAACATATAAAATATATATAAAAAAACATCCTTTTGATAATGTTTTGATTAGATTTCTCGTAAATGAATTTGGACTATACATATCAGTAACTTGTTTTTAATGGGCTGAACTGAGTTGAACTTAAAAAATGAGCTATACTAATAAATGGGTAGGTAAATAACTCGACCAAACATGAGTGATTTGAGTTTGATTTTGTCACCTCTAATTTCAATTTATGTGACACATTTTTCTTATTAATACTCTATCTGTCCCTAATTACTTGTCCACTTTTGAATTGATACACCTATTAAGAAAATAATTAATGACATAATGAGTACCATTTTATCCCTGTTAATTATGAAGTGGATGAAAAGTTCTACATTTTTCAAAGTAATTAATCATTTAATTGAGGGTATAATATATATATTTTAAAAATTGTCCTTTCTTGATTTGTCAAATTGGACAAGTAATTAGGCACAACTATAAAAGGAAAAGTGGACAAGTAAATAGGGATAGAGGCCGTATGTGTTAAAAAGAATGTCACTTTTTTAATTATTAAGAACAATTAACTTTATAATTTTCCTTTTACCATTAATGAAATAATTTTTGCTCTAATAACTAAGCTTTATTTTAGATCACGTACTTCAAAAGTCTTATTTATTGTTATAATCTTTATGTCTAGTTAAATAATGTCACAGATTGAGACGAAGAAAGTATTGAGTTACACTAATAATCCAATTCTGTTTTAAAAAATAATAATAGATGACTGATTTTTAATCTTGGTGTGGTTTTGGCGTATAGGCTCGGACTGGTAAAAAAAACATAATAAAATCAAACCATAACAACCAAATTAATTATATTTCCGTATAAGGATATCAAATTACTTAATTCAAAAAATTGAAAAATCATCGAAAAATTTCCTTTATTTATTTTTTATCATAGCAATTGCGTAAGTATACATATAGTAAGTATACACTAAGGATAATCATAGTATGATTATACAGAACACTAAGGATTACAACTGGATCTGGAGCCTAAATTGTCCTAACAAAATTAAATATTTCATGTGGTTCTGTAATCATAATCCTCTACCTATCTGTCATTATCTTAATTCTGTAGGTATTAATATTGAACCTCTTTGTGTTATGTGTAGTAGGCCCGAAATCATTACACACATCTTTTTACATTGCAATAACGTCCATCAATACTGGGACAATTTAGGTATGTTGAATGAAATCAGGGAGATAGCATATTTAAACGATGTTGATTGGCTTAATAATTGTCGTAAGATTAAAAAAAGAATTATCAACAACAAGTTAGACTGGAGCCTTGCCTTTCCCTTCTATATTTGGAATATATGGCTATCTAGAAACCACAATTATCATAACAATACTAAAGACAATATCCCAATGACCAATCCCTATGAGAGAACCATGGAATTTATACACTTAACTGGGAAGGACACGAGGGGAAAATGTAATATGGAAAACAAGGATGTTGTTAGTTGGGATCCACCGAACTATGGATATAAATTAAATATAGATGGGTCTTTTAACCACAACACAAAAAAGGGTTGTTTTGCGTGACACCGATGGGAATTGGATAGTTGGTTATAGTGCAAAAATTAATGTAAACTCGTCAACAAATGTTGCACTATCATCTCTATTATATGGACTTCTTCTAACTGAAAAATTACACGTTCAACACTTGGAGATAGCAATTGACTCACTCGAGGTAATTAACTTTCTTCCAAATGAAAGAGATATATACTCACACAAATATTTTAAATGAATGCAGGGATTTGATTCATAGAATGGGGAACCCCCCCCCAATCAGGCATGAGCCTCGAGGAAAGAATAAAGTGGTGGATCTGCTAGCCAAAGGAGGCCAGAAGATGAAATCGGACCAGCTTTTTGAGGAATGGAGAGTTCCACCGTGGTTTGTTTGGAAGATACTAGAAGAAGAAAAAGTAAAAAATCATGTTCCACAAGCCTATAAGCCTCAATGTAATTTGAATTGTAACCAAATTATATGGCCTGATAACTCATGCACTACCCATAATGCAGCCACCTCTGTTTGTATTGATACATAATATTATGATCATATAATATCTCCTCTTTTAACAAAAAAAAGAAAAAGAAATATCATAAATGAAAAATGAGGTAGTCAAACTAAATTCAAAGTAGTTAGTGACTAAGATTATATGAATTCGATACTAGCTATGATGCCATTTATTACTTGTTACTTGTAACGCCTCTATATATTTTACTCAGCATCTCTACTTCCCATTACTCTCTCACCACCTTTTGATATCATGTCTCGAACAACTACCCACCAAAATTTATTTCCCACAAGCAGCGGAGGATCCTCCGATGCAGCTGCTAGTGGATCTAGTAGATCCACTAATCGCAAATCACCACCACCACCACCTCCCCATGAGCAGAGCAAAAGAAAGGTGAGAAAGACAGGGATTTTAAAGGTGGTGGCGGAGAATCCAATTGTAATAGTGGCGGTGCGTGGATGCTTCATGTGTGTGACTGTGAATGGTTTGGTGCAAAGACTGGGTGTTAATCTAAAGATGGTAGAGGTAGAGGAGGTGGAGAAAAGCGCGATGTTAGTGAAGTTGTCGAAGATTGAGGGCAGCGAGGGAGGACCGTGGGAGTTGCCGGCGGTGTATGTTGGTGGGAAGCTGTTGGGAGGTGTTGATAAAGTAATGGAGGCTCATGTTAAGGAGAATTTGTTCCCATGCTTAGGGCAGCTGGAGCCTTATGGCTTTGAAAATTTGTTTTTCTTTTTGTGGACAAGTGCCAATTCAAATGTACTCACTTATGTTGTCGTAATATTAAAACGAAAAGATGAAATTAGTTAATAAGCTTTTCATCACATTAAGTAGGCGTTTGGCCATGCGATATCATATCACGATATGATGTCGTGAGATGAAATCAGCGTTTGGACATGCGATTTTACGCTGATTTCATCTCACGATTTCATATCATGAGAGGTGATATCATATTCTCCAAAAACCATGATATGGAATCACCATGTGATTTCATATCATGATTTGAGATATTTTAATACAATAATTGATCCATGAGTTTATATTTTGTTAAAACAACCCCACATTTATATCTACTAACCATTTGTTTCATATGTAAATAAAATTTATAATGACATCATTACTTTTTAAAATTTATTATTCTCACCAATATAAAATTTATTATCACTTTAAATTTGGTGAATATATAAATGATAAAGTAGAAATTCATTTGGTGAATATAAATGAGAACAAAGGGAGTAATACTTTTTTTATTTTTCATAATAAAAAAAAAACGTCTTAATCTTATGACTGAGTATAATATTGATAAAAGACAATTTTCATTGGCGGTGCCGCACTTTCTTAATCTTAGTATTTGCAAAATGTTCGTTCACATGATTGAAGGATATCAAGTCCAATTGATTGAGGACTAAGGAAAATTTGATCAATTAGTTATTAATATTTAGTCAAGTGGACTAGTTATAATTTTTTTGATTAAATTTTATTAGAAGTGTTTTTGACTCAAACTTGTGGTAACTTTTTAAAATTTCGTTATTCAATAATATTTAACTATTGATTTTTCTTGTAAATAGTTAGAAGTTAGTGATGTTTGTTAATTTTTATCTTAGTGCATTTAACTTCTAAGTTAATATTTACTCACTAATGTATGCTTTTTTTCTACTTTATAGGTTATTTGTAAGAGTAGTTGAGAGATATGAACATATCAAGTACAATTTATGTTCAATTTTTTTTAATTAAATTAAAGTTAGATGAAACAATTATTTAACTGAAGAACAAATAACTTTGTAATCATTTATTATGCGATTTCATAATTTTTGTTTATTTGATAAGATTGAATAAACAATTGGGGTTATTTTAATAGTTTTACAACTTATGGGATTTTTATGTTTATGAGAAAATATACAACACAAAAATTCCATATCGCATGTCCAAACAAACCTTCAATTTCATCTCATGATTCCATATCATGATACCATATCATGATTTCATATCATGATATCATATCGCATGGCCAAACGGGCTCAAATAGTTATGTTTAACCATCAAAGCCCTAATTTTACCGATTTCATATTATCAATTTATAATAAAATGGTAATGCAGTATATTAATATACAACTTTGTATTTAACTAAAATTCATCCAAAGAAATGCTATATATGCAGTTTTGGATATACTTAAATTTCTTTATTCGTATGTATACTGCAGATTTTATTTATTTTGCTCATTTTTTTGTTCAGTATTTAAGGGTAAATTATTCAGGTAAACATTCAAAAATATGTATTACAACCAGATATAGTTCTAACTAATAAGGTTAAATATAATATTAGAAATAATTCTACTAGATACACAAAAACCAAATATATGTACTGATCATAAAATGCCTCAAGATTGTTAATGTGAGAAGTAGTTAGTTGGTCGGTTGCAGCGGAATAATAAGTACTCAATTAGTATTAATAAGAGATTTTTATTTTGTGTTCTAGCTAAATATGAAATCATCTTTATTAGAAGCGTGCTTTATACATGTTTAATTTTTTTCTACACAAATTCAGATCTAATTGAGTCTCAATGTGAATACTGAAATGAGACAAAAATAAAAACAAAAAAAATGTGAGAAGTAGTTTGTAACTTTGTATTAATTCAATTGTTGACTGTCAATTATGAAACAAACAATATGACTTTTCAGATAATTTTAATTGATCATTATCCAAATTAACCATTAGAGTGAGTGTGAGTGTAGATACTCCTTCGTTCCATTTTAATTATCGCTTTATTATTAAAAAAGTTGTTCTAAAATAAGTTACTTTAGTAATTCAAGACTAAAATTAATAATTATTTTTAATTATATTTTTTATTAAGTATAGCTAAGTGATAATTATGTGCGAGCTTTCATTATTTAAGTTTAGTTAAGTGATAAATTATGTGTGAGCTTTCATAATTTGATGTAAAATAAACTTAACACAATTACGTGATTTAATAAAGTGAGATATTTATTAATTAAATATAATTAAGTGATAATTATATATGTTTAACACCTATTATGCTTTCCTTATTTGATGTAAAAAAATTGGATAAATTTATACGAATAAATTTTCACCATTGAAATGACAATATTACTGTCTATTTTCTTTTGTATCTTTTGTCATTAAATACATCACAAATAATGTGAATGCTCCTGCTTTTTACCACCAACTGTCAATCATTAACTTAGATTCTTTACTTGGTGGAAGTAAAATGTCCTACATTTAAGGTTTCACCACTTAAAAATAAAAATAATTACTTCATCCGTAAATAGACGGAAGTTAAAATGAGTAAATTATTGACCCATTCAATAATTATTTAGGAGAAAATGTTGGTCACTATTAAAATTTCAAGTCACCCAATTTTTCTTAAGTTTTAATTATTTTATTTGTCGATTTTTTAATATTTTTTTTACCTAAAACATTTAATTTTATCTTTATGACTATATAAAACATATCAAATAAAAAATATATTATTTTAATAATATTTGAAAAAAAATTCATTAGTCAAGTTGTGCTACACATCAACTTAATTTTCATTGGACTGAAATGAGTTAAACTAGTAAATGGGCATATCAATAAGCTGTCCAAACTTGAGAAGTTTAGTTTTTTTTTTTTTTTTTGAGAAGTTTTAGTTTGACTTTGTCACCCTGGTCTTTTTTATAATTAAGAATAATTAACTTTAAAATTCTATTTTACCATATATGAAATGGTTTATACACAAATGATCAAGTTTATATTAGATTATAAGTATTCTTTTTCTTAAAATTTTATGACTAATCAAATGATGATGTTACACAAATTGAAATGGAAAACGTATCTAGTAACATTAACTTCTTATAAATTGTAAAGTTATTTGGATTAATTATTAGAACAAGGATAGATAAAACAACATATAAGAGCATCTTTCATTTCTTAAAATGAACATTTAATATGAACTAGATCTATTTAATTTAGCTAAAATGTATTCCCTTCCATTTTTACTTGTCATTATTTGACTTGATACATTTATTAAAAAATAATTATTGATATAAGTATTTTATCAAACTATCTTTATTAAATGATATTTAGTACTAGATCTTCGAAAATGATATTTAATGTTGAGGGTAACATGAAAAATATAATTATCTTTTTTTTATTTATTAAAAGTGACAAGTAAAAAAAAAATTATTTAAGAAATAAGACAAACAAAAATAAACCGAGAGAGTAGTTAAAAAATGAAAACGTTCTATTTATATTTAGCTAAGGTCGAATTGATCGGTGCACTAGCCAAATTTTTTTATTTAACTTTTACTTTTTAAAAATAATAAAAAACTGATTTTTAATCTTTGTGTGTTTTGACGTGTAAAAATTCAATTTTTTTTTTAATAATAAAAGACTGATTTTTAGTCTTCATGTGTTTTGACGTGTATGCTCAGAGTGGGAAAAAATTATAATAATTGCGAAAGTATAGTTAAATTTAAAAACACCATAAATGAATGATGATATAGTCAAACTAAATTCAAAGTTGTTAGTAACGCCATTTATTACTTCTTACTTATAACGCGCTTATATATTTCACTCTTTCTAGCATCTTCACTTCACATTATTTTCTCACCACCTTTTGATATCATGCGTCAAACAATTTCTCACCGAAGTTTCTTTCCCACAAGCAGCGGAGGAACATCCGCTGTATCTGCTAGTGCATCTAGCAAGATCCACTAGTCGCGAATCACCACCACCACCACCTCCCGGTGATGAGAGCACCAAAAAGGTGAGAAAAACGGGGATTGCAAATTTCTTTTTCTTTTGTGGCAATTCAAATGTACTCAGTTATGTTGTAGTAATATTGAACATGAACTTTTTTATGCAAGAAAATCAAAGCCCTAATTTTACTGATTTCATATCATCAATTTATAATAAAATGGTAATGCAGTATATACATCTTTGTATTTAACCAAAATTCATCCAAAGAAATGATATATGCAGTTTTAGATATACTTTAGTTTCTTTAATCGCATGCATACTGCATATTTTATTTATTTTGCTCATTTTTGTGTTCAGTATTCAAGGGTAAATTATTCAGGTAAACAAAAAAAATCATTCAAAAATATGTATTACAACCAGAGATAATTCTAACTAATAAGGTTAAATATAATATTTGAAATCATTCTACTCAATAAACAAAAACCAACTATATGTACTGACCATAAAATGCCTCAAGATGTGTTAATGCGAGAAGTAGTTAGTTGGTCGGTTGCAGCGGAATAATAAGTACTCAATTAGTGTTAATAAGAGATTTTGAGTTTGTGTTCTAGATAAATATGAAATCATCTTTGTTAAAAGTGTGTTTTACTCATGTTTAAAATTTTCCTACACAAATTCAGATTTAATTGAATCTCAATGTAAATACTGAAATCAGACAAAATAAAATAAAATGTGAGAAGTAGTTTGTAACTTAGTATTAATTTAATAGTTGACTGTCAATTATGAAGCAAACAATATGACTTTTCAAATGATTTTAATTGATCATTATCCAAATTAACCATTAGAATTATTTTGAGTGTGATACTCCTTCGTTCCATTTTAATTATCGCTTTATCATTAAAAAATTGTCCTAAAATAAGTTATTTTAGTAATTCAAAACTAAAATTGATAATTATTTTTAATTAAGAGTTAAGTGATAATTTTGTGCGAGCTTTCATTAATTTGATGTAAAATAAACTTAACACGATTGCGTGATTTAATAAAGCGAGATTTATATTAATTAAATATAATTAAGTGACAATTATATGTGTTTAACACCTATTATACTTTCATTATTTGATGTAAAAAATTTATACGAATAAATTTTCACCAATGAAATGACAATATTACTGTCTATTTTCTTTTGTATCTTTTGTCATTAAATACGTCGCAAATAATGTGAATGCTCCTACTTTTTACCACCAACTTTCAACCATATATGAAATGGTTTATACACAAATGACTCAAGTTTATATTAGATCATAAATATTATTTTTCTTAAAATTTTATGACTAATCAAATAATGTCACACAAATTGAAATGGAAGAAGTATTTAATAACATTAACTTCTTATAAATTGTATGTACTTATTATTGAAAGATTTTAAAGTTATTTAGATTAATTAATAGAACAAGGATAGATAAAACAACAATAAGGGCATCTTTGATTTCTCAAAAGCAACATTTAATGTGAACTAGATCTATTTAATTTAGCTAAAACGTATTTTCTTTCATTTTTACTTGTCATTATTTAACTTGACATATTTATTAAAAAAATAATTATTGATATAAGCATTTTATCAAACTACCCTTATTAAATGATATTTAGTACTAGATCATCCAAAATAATTTGAAGAATAAATATTTAATATTGAGGGTAACATGAAAAATATAATTATCTTTTCTTGATATATCAAAAATGACAAGTATTTAACTTTTACTTTTTAAAAATAATGATTGACTGATTTTTAATCTTCGTGTGTTTTGACGTGTAAAAATTTAATTTTTACTTTTTTTTTTAAATAATAGAAGACTGATTTTTAGTGAGTCCTGAGCCAAAAGGGTAAAAATAATTGTCAAAAATTTCAAAAGGGTACATCAATTTTTTTTTAAAACCAAAAGGGCAAAATTGCTCGTCACGGAGCGATTTTCTTCTGACAAAATTGGCGCCGTTACTGTTAAAAAACATAAAAATCGCTGCCCCAACAACAATTTTGTCAAAAATAATAATTTAATATCGCTGTCCCAGCAGCGTTTTTCTCAAAAAAAGAAAAACTTTTTAAAATTTAAATTGCTGCTATAGCAGCGATTTTCTTTAGAAAGTTAATTTTTTTTTTTAAAAATATCGCTTGCAAGGGAGGGATTTCATTATAAAAAAATGCATTTTAAATATATTGCTACTTTGAAGAAAGCAGTGATTTAAAAAAAAAGTTTTTTTTTTTTTTTTTTAGAAAATCGCTACCTGGCAAGCGATTTTTAATAAAAAAAAATTAAACTTTTTTAAGAAAATGTCTGCTATAGCAACTATTTCATTTTTAAAAAAAAATTTAATTATCTTTTTTTGAGAAAAAGACTGTTGGGGCAGCGTTGTTAAAAAAACTATTCACAAAATCGCTGCCACAACAGCAATTTTAAAGAAAAAAAAGAAATTTTTTTTGGACGAAATGGCTGTTGGGGCATCGATTTTTATGTTTTTTAAAAGAGTAACAACATCAATTTTGTCAGAAGAAAATCTCTCCGTCAGGAGCGATTTTGCCCTTTTGGTTAAAAAAAAATTGATGTACCCTTTCAAAATTTTTGACAATTTTTTTTGCCCTTTTAACTTCGAACTCGATTTTTAGTCTTCATGTGTTTTGACGTATTTGCTCGGAGTGAGAAAAAATTATAATAATTGCGAAAGTATAGTTAAAATTAAAAACACCATAAATGAGTGATGATATAGTCAAACTAAATTCAAAGTAGCTAGCGACGTCATTTATTACTTTTTATTTGTAAAGCTTATATATTTCACTCTTTCTATTATATTCACTTTACATTATTTTCTCACCACCTTTTGATATCATGCGTCGAACAACTTCCCACCGAAATTTCTTTCCCACAAACAGTGGAGGATCATCCGCTATATCTGCTAGTGGATCTAGCGAATCACCACCTCCTCCCGATGATGAGAGCACCAAAAAGGTGAGAAAAACGGGAATTGCAAAGGTGGTGGCGGAGAATTCAATTGTGATTGTGGCCGTGTTGGGATGCTTCATGTGCGTCACTGTGAATGGTTTGATGCAAAAACTAGGTGTAAATCCAAAGATCGTAGAGGTGAAAGAGGCGGAGAAAACCGCGACTTTGGTGCAGCTGGCGAAGATTGAGGACGGGAGCGGTGGACCGTGGGAGTTGCCGGCGGTATATATTGGTGGGAAGCTGTTGGGTGGCGTTGATAAAGTAATGGAGACTCATCTCAACGGAGAATTTGTTCCCATGCTTAGGGCAGCTGGAGCCATATGGCTTTGAATCTCTTTTTTATTTCTTCTTTCAGTGGACAAATGGCAGTTAAAATGTACCCACTTATGTAGTGGTATTGGACATCAACTTTTATATATATCTATGGAAGAAATGAAACTTTTGAAACATTGATCGAGCGATAGATATTTATGTGATTATAAATAAATAAATTAGAAAATTTCAAGTTGAATCGTTTCTAAAAAGGATGTACGATATACTTTTTAAAAAATCTAAAAATAAATAAATAATACATAATATAAATTGAGACGGATAAAGTACTAGTAGATAAGCTTACATCTGCGATTGATTTTAGTTTAGCTTGGTTGAATTGCAGGATTTTCCTTTAATTTTTTATTTTTTTTAATGAAAACCCTAATATTACTGATTTCATTGAACAACTACTTTAAAATGTTGAAGTCAATTCCATAATAGCATAAAATGGTAATGCAGTATATATATCTTTGCGTTTAACTAAAATTCATCCAAAGAAATGAAATATATGCAGTTTTAATTTAGAATTAATTCAGTTTTTTTTTTTAATTCGTATGTATACTGCACTTTTTATTTATTTTGCTCATTTTTGCATTCAGTATTTAAGGGTCAATTAGTCAGGTAAACAACAAAAATCAATTAAGAATTATATTATAACTCGATCGAGATAATTTTAGTAATAATGTTTTTTTAATCATGAATATCAATGGAAAATAAAGTTTGATAGTTCCATGTATAATTGGTTAAATATAATTTGAAACAATTCTACTCTATAAACAAAAACCAACCATATGTACTGATCAAAATGCCTCAGCCCTCAAGAAAGATGTGTCAATGTGAGAAGTAGTCAATCGGTTGTAGCGAAGTAATAAGTACTAATTTTGTGTTAATCAGAAGTTTTGGATTTTGTTTTAGCTAAATATGAAATAACCTTTGTTAGAAGTATTATGTTTTACTACAATGTAAAAATTCTCTATAAAATTCAAATCTAATCGAATTTCAATATGACTACTAGACAGCTGGCAAAAATAAAAAAATGTAAGTAGTTGACTATCAACTGTGAAGCAATAATGCCAATTCTGATGATTTTAATTGATCATTATCCAAATTAAATATATTAAAATTATTGTGAGTGTACATATTCCTCCGTAGCATTTTTAATATCGCTTTAACATTAAAAAAAATTTGTTTCATTTTAATAATTCAAAACTAAAATTGATAAAAAAATTTAACTATACCCTAATTAATATTTATAAAAATTCTTTATAATAATGTTCAATTCTAAAAAATATAATAAGAATAATTTAATAAATTATGCTTGTATTTATTATTATTTTTTTAATTAACATGAAAAAATTTAAAACGATAGTCAGAATGAAAAAAATATATTTAATTTTTACTTATTTTTAAATAATAGAAAACTGATTTTTACCCTTCGTGTTTTGGCGTGTTATATATATGCTCGGAGTGTGGAAAACAAAAATCATAATAATTGGGAAGGAGATTATAAATGAATGATGATATAGTCAAAATAAATTCAAAGTAGTTGGTGATGGAGATTACATGAATTTGATATTAGCTATGACGCTCATTTATTACTTCTTACTTGTAACGGCCCTATATATTTCATTCTTTCTAACATTTTTACTTTACATTATTCTCTCACCACCTTTTGATAATATATCATGTTCCACCGTAATTTCTTTTCCACAAGCAGCGGAGGATCCTCCACTGCAGCTACTAGTGGATCCAACGGATCCACTAGTAATCAGAGCACCAGAAAGGTGAGAAAAACGAGGATTGCAAAGATGGTGGCGGATAATGCTGTAGTAATTGTGGCTGTACACGGATGCTTCATGTGCGTTACTGTGAATAGTTTGGTGCAAAGACTAGGTGTTAACCCTAAGATGATAGAGGTAGAGGAGGAGGAGAAAACCGCGACATTGGTGAAGCTATCGAAGATCGAGGACGGGATCGGAGGACCGTGGGAGTTGCCGGCGGTATATGTTGGTGGGAAGCTATTGGGTGGAGTTGATAAAGTTATAGAGACTCATCTCAAGGGAGAACTTGTTCCCATGCTTAGGGCTGCTGGAGTCTAATGTCTTTGAAAATCTCTTTTTCTTTTTTTTTCTCTTTTTATGGACAAGTGGCAATTCAAATGTACCCTCTTAGTTATGTGGTGGTAATATTGGACAATCAAAAATAAATTGAAAAATATTATTTCTAAAAAATAATGGACTATAAGATAATAAAAAAGTTTTTTATCCTCTCATCAATGCATCAAGTTAAATAGTTAAGTTTAACAATCTTAAGCAACTTTAAGGTTATGATTTTAGTTTAAGTTGAATTGAACTATCTTCCTTTAATTTATTCTTGTTTATTCGAATCAAAGCCCTAATTTTACAGATTTCATTGAACAACTATTTTAAAATGTTGAAGTTAATTCCAGTATTAGCATTAAAATGGTAATGCATAATATATGTTTGTAGTTAAGCAAAATTCATCCAAAGAATTGATACATATGCAGATTTAGAATTAATTAAGTTTCTTTATTTGTATGTATATTGAATTTTTATTTATTTTGTTCATTTTTGCATTCAGTATTTAAGGGTAAATTATTCAGGTAAACAACAAAAATCAATCAAGAATTATATTATAACCAGAGATAATTTTAACTAAAAATGTTTTTTTTTTAAAAAATCATGAATATCAACAATCTTCTTGGAAAATCAAGTTTGATAGTCAAATATAATATCTGAAACAATTCTACTCGATAAACAAAAATCAACTATACGTACCGATCAAATTGCATCGAGTAAGATGTATTAATAATGTGCGAAGTAGTTAATCGGTTGTAGTGGAATAATAAGTACTTATTTGATGTTAATAAGAGATTTTTGGTTTGTTATTTAGCTAAATATGAAATTACCTTTGTTAGATGAGATGTTTTACTTCAGTGAATTTTTTTTTACAGAAATTCAGACCTAATCAAGTCTCAATGTGAATATTGAACATGGTGAAAACAAAAAATGTAAGGAGTAGTTTGTATTAATTCAATAGTTGACTGTCAACTATTCAATTATGAGTGTAAACGCTCCCACGTTCCATTTTAATTATTGCTTTATCATAAAAAATTATCTCAAAATATGTCATTTAGTAATTTCAAATTAAAAATTACTATAATAATTATTTTTAACTATATCTTTAATATTAAAAAGAGTCTTTTTAATGATATTCAGTTCTCCAAAAGTATTTACTAATAAATAAAAATAATTTAGTAAACTATGTTTCATATTCTTAATAAATGTTAAAAAAAGAAATTCAAATGATACTTAAAAATAGTACTATTTCACGCACTTGTTACTTTAAAAAGCTCACGATAATTGTGGAATGAGGAAAAAAAAGGATTGAAAAGATGAGGACAGACGATATAAATTATAATGGATGACGTAACCACTAAAAAATTCTTAATTAAATATTCACATAAGTAAAAAGTTAAACTACAAAAAAAAGGAAATTAATTTCGTAAGATATTTTATTTCTTATTCTTTATTTTTTTCAGAATAAACTAAAATACATATCCTTAAGTCTTGGATGTTCTCATGTTCACACTTCTGGTCCAATTTTTTTTTTACTAAAACAAATGTTTAGTGCGTAGGTTAGTTTAATGACCATAAATTGTGTGACATCAAATAATTATATTCTTGCAATTCATAAATATTGTGACTAAATTGACTAGGTGGCTATTTGAATTGACTATTAATTTATCGTTTATAAGTAAAAAGTTATAAATTAAAATTTATTACAATCCGTGAATATTACAACTAAGTTGACTAGGTGGCCATTTAATTCGAATTGACTATTAGCTTGTTGCTTATAAGTTAAAAATTATAAATAAAAATTTCTACGTTAGTTTAGCGATCATAAATTGCGTGACACCAAATAATTATATTCTTGTAATCCACGAATATTACGTCTAAAGTTGACTAGGTGCCCATTTAATTTGAAATGACTATTAGTTGGTCGTTTATAAGTCAAAAGTTATAAATTAAAATTTCCAACTTATGATTTTTATTATTTTGACTAAAAACACTTTTTAATTTTATTCAAACACTATATAATTACTTAAAGTTATTTTAACTTAAAACACTTGAAATAAATCAATTCAAACAGACTCTAAATAAGTTAGATGCATGGCTCTGATCAGATGATCTCTTTGGGCTTATGTAACGATCCTCTTAGTCGTTTTATGAATTTTAATAATTATTTTTATATTTACCTTTTTAGTAGTTTTTACAAATAATTTATGACTTATAAGAATGAGTGACATGATTTTTAGATTTAATAAAGGATTATTTTATTGCTAATAATAGTGAAAAAAATAGAAAAGGAAAATAAATAAATGAATAAATAAAAGAAATAAGGGCAAGAAGCCCTAAATTGTTGAAAACTGACGAAACAATGGGAAAACAATAACTTTCTGGCAAAAACTACTTACGATGCGGCGACAATCAAAAGGAAGAAATAATCGATACAGCTAAGAATTCAATTAGGCATTTTTGTTTTAGATAAGGTCATATGTTGTAGATATAGATTAAGATAGTATTATATGTTGGTTTCTGTGCAACATGAGTTGTTAATTTATTAGGTTAAATTGTTATATATGCGTATTAATTGCTTCTGCCAATGCGATTGATGATTAGGAAAGTTGATGATTGACTAATGATTAGGTAAATACTAAGCAATATGAATAAGATTCAGGAGTTACGGTGAATTAGTTTTGATCTTCCTTTTCCAGATTTTTTCCCTCTATAATTATCAAATTATAAGTCAAATTTCGATAATACAAGTATATGTAATTGAATAATAAATGTATTATATTATATGAATACTGTTAGGGTTGTATTATTTGGGGAAATTGAAACTTAACCCTAGGCTTGAAACTTGGAAAATATGATAATTGAAATGTTAATTGACATCAAGATTTAGGAACTTGATTATAAACTTGGGTGATTTTTTGGGTCAAGGCTAAACACATAGTAATATGAGTGTTGTTAGTTTTGGAATCTTATTGTGGTCATTTATTTTGAATAGATTGCATTTATTTGGAGCTCAACGAAAGTGGAAGGCACAAGTGCCGGAGTGAATTCTTGATTATTAATTGAGGCAAGTGAATTTCTAAACCCTTGTTAAGTGTATGAAATTTGTGTATTTCCTTGTGGTATGTGTTTGGGAGTAATGGGACTTCGTGAAGGGTTGACTTGTCCACCTTGATTAATTCTAATGATGTAAAAGGGTAATAAAAGGCAAAGTGATTAATTGTTTGTGTGATGTGTTGAGAATGATACAAGTACTGGTGTTATAAAGGGAAAGTTTATTACTATAGAATGCGGATTGTAATCCGATAATGCCAAAGCATATGGGCATTAGCTGATATATTATTGACTTGATTTATTATGTGTGATTGTGTTTTTTACTGAACCCGTATAATTATGATAATTGAGGTGATTATATGTTACAACGACATTTGATTTATTGAGATGTTGCATCATCCCCTTTAATTGATATCATACTGTGCACATGCATTGACATGAGATTGGGTATGAGTAAAGGTCTAACACGTGGAGATCGTCCGTGTTGAGATCGAGTATGATTATATTTTGGGCACGTGGAGATCGTTCGTGTGAGGAATTGATTATGATTATAAGTTGGGCACGTGGAGATCGTCCGTGCTGGGGATTGTTTGATTTTATGATAGTGCGTTGAGATCGTCCGCACAAACACGTGGAGATTGTCCGTGTCGGTATATGGACCTCGCGAGTCCCCATGGGTCATGAACTCTCGATGTATTTCCGAGAAGTATCATGTATATACGGTTGAGAGAGTACTTGGTAGGCATTCATTTCATGGTGTCATATTGCATTGCATCCCATGGCATCCTTCATTCTTGCTGATTTGTGTTTATTTGGTGGTTGGAAAGTACTTGATATTGATTTAACTCTATTTGATGAACTTGATCTTGTGTGTTGTTGATATTATATTGTGAGTTCCCTTTTTGTGGAAGTTGTGATTGATGAATATTGAGTTGTTATTGAGGATATGTAATTGGTTAAAGTGATTGTTATTGAGCTGGGTGCTATGTACATTGTGAACTGTTAGGTTGGGCTGGTTTTATGCAGGTTGTATTTGTGGAGGTTTGGTTGGTGTGTAAGGAGTACCCGTATTTTATTCCCTTAGCTTGTGTTTAGAAGTTTACTTGCTGAGTACCGCGTGGTTTGGTACTCACCCCTTGCTTCTACATTTTTGTAGGTTACTATCCCGGACCTTTGTGATATTTTCTCTTCTCCTTATCTGAGGCTTCTTATGGAGGTTTGTGAGGTAGCTGCTAGTCATTTCAGCGGACCTTCTTACTCCTATTTATGATCTTGTTCTATTCTAGAAACATTGTCATTTGAGACTTCTTTTTTTGAATCAATTGTAATACTTTAGAGGCTTATACATGTGACAACTAGGTTTTGGGGGTTTAATTAAGTTAACCTTGTTTTCCGTAGTATTTTATAGTATTAGACTTTTATTCACGTTTTACTACCGCATTCACTGTATTAGTTGGGTTTTAGGCTGACTTGTCTTGATGGGATAAGACGAGTGCCATCACATCAATTTTTGGGTCGTGACAGGTTAAACGGTGGAGTTCTCTAGTCAACTACTCCTTCGGTCGCTATTTATTTGTCAAATGTTTCCTAATTGATTTCTCTTTTTATGTGTCATTTTTAACAAATCAAGGAAGAACAATTTTCTTTTTCCACTTATACCCTTAATTTAATAACATTGAGTTAGGTTTTTGGAAAATGTAGTAATTATTATGTCCAATAATAGTTGTTCACTATTGATTTGACACACTCCTTAAGAAACAATAAATAATAGGAGTGATATTACTATATTATCCTTTGACTTTATTAAATTTAATATTTTGAAAATTCTGTTAGATGATAAATAATATTTAATAGCGAGGGTAAAATAGATACAAAAGGTAAATTATCTCTTGATTTTCTAAATTGGACAAGTATTGTTGTACGACTATTTTTAGTATAATGGACAATTATTGTTGGACAGAGAGAGTACATATATTTGAGACTCTATCAATTAATATGAATACGATGATAAATTCACTATACTAATCATTACTTTTTAATAAGTATATTAAGTCAAAATTTAAGAAGTAAATAGAGACCGAGGGAGTATTCGTTATCACATGAATAATATTAGTGGATTTTGAGTTCCAACTAGTAGTTAATATGTATCTGTCATTCTGTTAATGTGTCGTGCTTACTTTTTTGTGTGTTAAATTATTTGTTGTGATTTATTTTTAGAAGAAAAATTTAGTTATTTTATTCTTTATTGGTATTTGGACAATTATATATATATATATATATATATATATATAACATCACATGTATAAACGACTATTAATATTTAACCCCTTTGATCAATCCTTAATATATTTTTTGAATAATTTTTGTGCAAATACACTGATCAGTTTCTTCAATCCCTTTCTAATAAGAAACTCAAGAGATAATTAGGATCTGAATTATAAATTTTAATAAAAGAATAAAGTTTGAATCACAAAAGAGAATATAGTCAGCGTGCAAAATGTGAAAGACTCCTCTTAATAAGATGATTAGTAGAATAGTAAGAAGTAACTGATCAATTAACCCCCTTATACACTGATAATCATGGACTTAATTCTTTCGAATGCCCATATGATTATTCTAATTAATATCAATAATTAACCAGTGTATTCAACAAAAGAAAATCGTTAAACAAAGAACAAATGGTTATAAAAAAAAGGAATTTTCGCAAATAGCCAGTATAATAAACTTAATTATGCTTCATAGCTATAGTTTGCATATATACGGGTTGTAGCTATAGTTTTAGCGGCCTCATTTGTATAATTCGTGGATTTGTATAATTCACATGTTTTTATAATTCGCAGGTTTGTATAATTCGCGGGTACATTCATTTGTATAATTCAGTTATTTTTATATAAAATCAAAATAACAAATTATACAATTATGTAAGCATTTATACACATTATATTATACAAAAATTATACAAATTTCGAATTATACAAACATGCGAATTATACAAAAATAAAAGGCTGAGCTGCGTAATTATAACTAAAAGTAGACCGTGAATTATAATTAAAGTAAATTATAGCTATATTAACTAATTAACTAATATATGTTTGCTTAATTTGCGTAATTTTTCCAAAAAAAGAAACAGAACGAATAGGAAAAAGAGTTCATAGGCCCATTGACATATAATGGCCCAATGTTACTTTTTAGAGTTCAAAATAGGAGTAACTAATTATAGGGACGGAGGGAGTATTTTAAATTTTAATTACCACATTAATGAATAAAATTACATTTATTTTAAAAGAATTTCTCTGAATGAATAAACGAATATGAGATGAACAACCTAAAATTTGAATGAAATTAAACCAACATGAATCTAGGTATGAGTAAATTTAGGAGCTTCATTATTTATTTCATACATAAAAGCAACAAACAATTAATTTATAGTCAAATATGAGTATATAGAGCTCATCCAGGAATAGAATCATCAAGATTCAAGATAATATGAAACTCTTTTAGCCATAATTATTTGTTTGTCCAACTCAAATATTTTTTGTATGTACAAGAAAAAAGGGTAATAAATTAAATATGAAAAAACGTTTCTTAAAATATTATATAAGAAGAAGAAGAAGAAAACACAACTACATATCACATAAAGTCATAAACATCCTTCATTTTTGGACTTAATAAGTTACCATATACATAAGTAGCTTATCAAGACAAAGATGAAGCAAAGAAATTATGCCCATCATGATGTGTCCCAAAGTGGCCTTCATCACCAATTAAACAAGCATAAAACTCCTTATCAAGATGATTATGCTTGGATTGATCATGAAGTTGCAAACATGAAGTACTCCCAACTTCATCACATGAACTTGAAATTGATGAATAATTATTAGTTGTGGTGTTGAATCCCAACAACACTTCGTGATTTTTGTTTAGCTCCTTTCTAAGCCTCTCAACTTCCAATTTCAACTTCTCATTATCCTCAAGGGCATTATCTAGTCTTTGTTGCAAGGTTTTATAGTCAACCTCTAGGCTTTGACTTTTCCATCGCGCTCGTTTGTTCTGATACCATATTGCGACTTGCCTGGGTGGTAACCCCAGTTCCTGGGCAAGTTGGGATTTTCTATCGGAATCAAGCTTGTTATTGGAGCTAAAGCTAATCTCTAAGAGCCTCACTTGATCTTGGTTGAGCCTTTTCTTGTGACATTTTAGATGAATTTTTCGAGTTTGAGAATTCAAGAAATTCATTTTGATTAATAATATAATATAGTAGAAAGTTTATGAAAAAATCAAGAATTTGGGAGTCATATATTATGAGGAGAAGAGAATGATTAGGAATTTGGCTCCCATATATAGTTCACTTTCATTAATACTAAAGGGAGCCTACTAGAAAGTTGGGCAATATATCGTTTTCATGTATACACGAGGTCATCACGTGGGTGTGGTCTACTTATGATAGGATATTGACATAAAGTCTTTTTAATCAAATTAAAATCATATCATACTTATAAATTTAAATCTCTAATTATTCAATAAGTTTTAATTTTGTTTATTGTCCTAACTCTCAATTAAATTTTCTAGCTCCAAAAGTCTTTAGGTGTAAAACCTAATTGAAGACATCCATTGATTAGGCATCTACCTAGTGCTAATTTGTGCATCCACACGTACATCACAATCTCAAATAAGTTGAGGTCAATTATATAAATATTCACGAATTATATTATAATTAATTGTTAAGTAAGTAATTATGATTTTTCTGTGATCGATCTAGAATATTCTATATCTATCTATATATAGAGATTTCTCAAACTACATATACAAGTCACAAGTGGTTCTAAATTAATGGAAGCAATAAAACAACACAGTATAGATCTTTGACCATTGCCACAAGCACTAAAAAAATCATAGATAAATTTGGGAAGTATACGTTTGCTGACCAACTTCAATGATTTCAAAAGTTTTAAAAAGTACAAAAGAGAAGCATACAACTTCCTAGTGACTTTGGTACTTATTTGACTTTTAATACATAGTATTATCACAATTAGAACGTAGTAGTAATTACTACTACTATTGAAAAGACTTGACAAGGTGCTACCATGCACCACTAGAGACAATAGAGGAGTCAAATTGGGGGTGTTTGTAAGTGTAGGATTTTCATAATATAAATTAATGTTAGAAATTTTAAAATATAAAAAAAGTGTATTCGAAATCGAGTTATTATGAAGGTTTAGTATAATTAACACAGCTGTTAATAAATTACCCTTGTACTCTGATTAAACCTTGTTTTGATTACTTTGATCCTTTAGATAAGCTATAATGACATCTTAACTACACATTTAATCTAGGTCAGACCCACAAACCATCTCCCTCCCACACAAAACATCAAGGAAAAAGATAAGCAAATAAGTTTAAGTTATATATATATATATATATATATATATACTGATGATGATGTAAATAATTTTTATATTATCGATAAAATTTATTATGCCATTTTCTGTGAAATTTAATGATCAAGTCTGACAAATCACGATTCAATGATACTATTGTAACTTTGGTCGACACATAAGATTCATGAAACTTTTAGACTTAATAAGTTATTTTATTTATAAGATTATCATATCAGATTTGATATAAAAAGTTCATTATTCATTGTAACTTGACAATATAAAAACTCTTTATATCATCAATATACTACAAAATATTAACTCGTTTGAATTTTATATAATTCTACCTAGGTTATCGATATTTTTTTCTTCTAATTTTATCTTCCAAATGTACATGAGAAGTTGCAAAAGGAAAATGTTCGAAAAACTACTCAAAGTCATAAAAGGTTATATACTATTGGTCCAATTTAGTACTCCCTCCATTCCATATTAACTTAAGCTTTGAGGTGTTTCACACCCTTTAAGAAAAGTATGTTAGGACATAAATTGAACATAATTTTCCATTTTTACCCTTATTAATTATTGTCAAAAATTACTAAACACTAATTATAATAACTAATTCCAATACTAACTTAAAGGGTAAAATTGAAAGAATATTTTAAAATTAGTCTTGAAGATTGATAACTTAAGTTAATTTGAAAAATAAAAAAAAAGGCTCAAAGCTTAAGTTAATATGGAATGGAGGGAGTACTCTATAATCTTTGGGGGTAGGGAAAATAGCTATTTCTATTATTTGATTGATACAAAGTTCGAAAGAATATGTCGTTAGGAAGGAGGGCAAAATTAGCCCCACTTTACAATGGCTAGTTAAATGCCATATTTATACTTAATTTTCACCTGTACCTAGTAGGGTATTAAATATTTGGCATTTTGTATGACAGCATGGTACTTTTAAAAAAGAGTTTAATATCCATGTGTCGACCACTCAAATATGTTTATATATATCAGATCACCTACAAAGATAATATCATAAAATAACAAGTTTGCTACAACAAATTAAGTTACTGATTGACGATTGTATAATATATCTTCCCATATTAAATTATCATATAATTAAGTTAAATCCTTTTCTAAAAAGTTGAAAATTTTTGAAGGTTGCACATATATATCCAATCTTGAGTAATTGGCATTTTCTGGAAAGTGCATGAACGTTGAAACCCTATTCATTTATATTCATTCCCCTTCTCACAACTTGATCTATTTCAATTCAAAGTATTAGTACTTAGTAGGGACTTAAGAAGCATGTAGACCAAGAAAGAGGACCCATAAATATTTGAAGCCATCATATGATTTTTTGTATACAAGTAAGTGCGTTTGGTACGAAAAATAATAATATTTTTTACATAAAATATTATGATTTAAAAATAAAGTAATTTTCGTTTAATTTAGCCAAATGCTATAACTATAAAAGTGGGGGTAAAGGGCTAAATTTTTTTGTTTTGTCTATTATCCTAAAAATAGTTTTTAAAAAAATTCTTTAAGGAACTAATTTTTCTAAATTTTTTATTTTAATATCTAGACTGACCAAATTAAACATGAAAAATTGAAAAATATTTATCTTCCAACCAATCACATTCCACAAGTTATAAGAAAACAAATTCTGAAACTAGCTTACTTTCATGACTCATAAGACACTATATTCATTGTATTACCACTTATGTTGTCACTTCTATTGACATCAATTAACATATCATGTCACACTTTATTCTGTCATTCTAAGTTTTTCTTTTGTAAAAGTATATTTTTGAGAGCATTTGGAATTGGAGGACAAAAAATTTTATGTTTCAAATTACATATGCTATAATTGTCGTGGGCAAAGCGCTCTCCCAACACTAGTCCTTTTTTTTCTTCCAAATAATTTACGTTTTATGCACGAATAGTGTAAAAAGAATAGTTACACGATTAAATTACTTTTAAGATTATTACAAGGAAACTTTTATTATAAGTATTGATTGATTTATTATAATTAACTTGATAAAAATAAGATCTTATTTTGTTATTATAATAAGTTAAATTATATTGATAATACGTTAGTATTATTCTTACACTATCAAGGTATATAATTACTCTTATAACCAAATGATTAATTCCTATGGGTCCACTTTCATGTCCACCTAGGGGTGTACAAAACCCAATCAAAAATCGAACCAAACCGCAAACTGAGTCAATCCGAAAAAAAACTCGACTAGTGGTTTGGTTTGACTTGGTTTGGTATTGGAAAAAAAAACCCGACTATATTTGGGTTGGTTTGGTTTTAACTAAAAAAAAACAACCCGAGACCAAACCAACCCGACATTATATAATTTTAAAATTTTATTTTATACATAAAAATATTTACTTTGATATAATTTTTAAATATTTCTTATACTTTTTCATAGTTTTTATCTTTTAATATATTATTTCAAGTTTGAAACTTAGAATTATGAATGGTCCAATAAATATTATAGTCCACAGATGTTGGTAATTATAATAAAGCTTAAATCAAAATCAAATTAATATTAATGCAAAAAGAAAATCAATTCAACACTAAGAATGACAATAATATTGAATATTTGCTCTTTAGTTTTACATTGGTTCAGACAATTAAAATGCATAATCTAATTTTAATTTCTTTTAATATTTAGTCATGTAACTAATACTTATTAAATTTATTTTAGCATGATTTAGTACTTTTAAATTATGATCATTTTCATTATGACTTGTTAATTTGCAATATTTGTTTTATGCGATTTCATTATTATTACTATTTTTGTTGAATATTTTAGTGTCATTAATCATATCAAATTGTGTTATTTTTTTAAGAAATACCTTAGATATTTGTATTTTGATAGGACTAAAGAAATATTTGAAGTACAAGTAAATTATATGTTTGTATGAATATTTTAGCGGAAAAACCCGAAACAACCCGAAAAACCAAAAAACCCAAAAAAATCCGAAAAAACCCGAGGTTGAAAAACCCTAGTTTTATTGGTTTGATTTGGTTTATAAATTTAAAAATCCAATACAAATAGTTTGGTTTGATATTTGAAAAACTTGAACCAACCCAGCAACCCCTGTGTCCACCTATGCTGCTGGATTTCCAAGTATCCAAATTTTTGGATTAACATTTGAATTTAACTTTAAACTTCGTACTTATTATATGTGGGATGTTTCCACTAATTCCATGCGTCTTAATTATTCTTGATTAAGTTTTGTTATTATTAAACAATAATAATAATAATTCTAGATCTTCACTATTCCAGACAACAAATTAAAGGTCATTTTCTGCCGACGAAGTTTTATCAATTTAACCTCAATTTTCAAAAACTATTTTAAAGCCTATTTGAATGAGTTTATAACTTTTGCCTATAAGTATAAAGCCATAGTAAAAAAAATTAACTTATGACTTTTGACCTATTTTTGTTATTCTGGTTTCGAAAATGTATTTTAAAGCATTTTTTTATTTTATTCAAACACTACAAATTTTGGCTGACATGTAAAACAATCCAATTCAAAAGTATCGTTTGGTATATATTTCCTTAATTATCACTATCTACCATTTTATTTACTGTCTATCAAAACAACCTATTTACTGCTCCACAAAGGTAAATGTAAGATATGCGTACATCATATATACCCTCTTTAAACCCTACTTATATGAACTTACATTGAATATATATGTTGTTTACGTAGCTAGTTTGTTTAATGTAAGCAGTGTGCTTTTGATTTTTAAAGACACTAATCAACCTATCATGACAAAAACTCCAATAGGAAAAGGATAATGACAATCCTAGTCGTTTTAGCTTAACTTGGAAGTGATTAAGAATTATTAAATTAAGTGAAAGCATTAATTTTAATGTGTTAAAAAGAACAAAGATAAGGCTGTCATTTTAGTAGCTAATCACTTTCTACATTTGTCTAGCAAGCCCTATTGATATCAACATCCTAAATTAAAGCAGCTACCTCCAGCTATATTTGATTGGATCTAACTCTAAGTTATAATACACCAGCAGTTTAAAGATAGTAACATGTAAACATAATTTTCTTTCCCTTGCATGTAGGGCTGTCTATCAGACGGATTGATTCGGTAACATATTAGCAATTATCAGATGGTTATCGGGCAGTGTATCAATTAATCTCTAATCTCTATGGAATTTTTTTCCCGATGAATGCACCTTACAAAAATGATGACTTTTAAACCGTAACAAGATAAAATGGATAAATTGATTTGTCACATTTTAATTGTCCAGTTGAAACATCTTTGTCAATGACTTGATAAATTGTTGCATATTTTTCATGTACATATCCTCAGTGCTTTTCTGAGTTTGCTGACTTGCGCTCTATTCTTTAAAGCAAAATAGATAATTATAAAAAAGTATATAGGTTTTCATAGCTATACCTATACGGCTTTAGCCTTTAGGAATTAGGACTAAGAAAAGAAAAATATATAATTACTCTTATATATTATGGTAAAATATTAAATGAGGTTAATATGCCTAGGATAAAAATATAGGGTTAACGGTGTCACGCCCCGAGCCTACACCCTGGGCGGGACCAGCACCCGGAGACCATTGCTGGCCCTAGGCGAACCCTTGACCTGGCTTTCTTAACTCAGCGGAAACTAAACTCAACAACACAACTCAATACAATGAAAGGTTATAAAACAACTTAACTGATGCATAACATGCCAAAAGGCAACTCGAGTCTCAAAATAGAATATTTACATATATACATAGATAAGAGACTCAATACTAACTGATTGACTATCTATGAAACCTCTAATATACTGAGATGGATGTTGTGACAGACCCCGCAACACCCTAATAGAACAAAACTAAGAACACAAAATAATTGAGTCCTCCGGAATACAAGGAGGCTCACCACTGACTCTGGAGTGCTCAGCTGGATCAACGACGTGCAGGATACTGATCCGGGGTACCTGTATCTGCATCATAATAAGATGCAGGCCAACTGACATCAGTATATGGAATGTACGAGTATGTGAGCTGGAAAGCTAAACCACGACTTAAGCTTGAAAGGAAAACAAGAGAGAATACTTACTTGACTTTGTTCGACTCATGAATAATCGAACTCAAATATAGAAAGCAATAAGACACATGCAATATATATATTTAGCTTACAAAACAATGTAGACAACTTAGTTCGTTAAGGATAAAACGATAACAAACTCAACTTTACTTATATAAAAATAAGATAGCTTTTGTGGGAGGTTCTTTAACCGACAACCACCACTATGAGCCCTAGTGATGATACAACGTCTTACCTCACATTGCCCGAGGACCATCCTATACCTTGCCGTGATATAAGACCTTACTTTTGCTTAGTGGATCCACTAGCCTAATCTTACGTGATCATCTAAAAAGAATGATACGTCAAGTCCCATGTTGGCACATGGTTCTTATGGAGAGTTGAATTAATATGAACTAGTGTCCCCAATTCGGTGTTCAATACTACTCCCAAAAATACTTTGGCTCATGCTTTTAAATTAACTTCTTTCTTTGATTGAGATAATTACTCAAAACTTAGCCCAAAGGCTTTTTTGGAAAACATGGTTCTTTCCTTACTTAAATGTAAAAACATTTATAAACTTCTTCGGGAATACTTAGTTCCCTAATAGCTTTTGAGAAAATGGACTCAACTTTAAACTCTTGACTTAACTTGAAATCCAAGACTCTTACTCGACTTGAAACTTGAGACTTTTTTCTTGACTTGGAACTCAACACTCTTGCTTGATTTTGAAACTTGAAACGAAGTTAAAACGTTCAATAACGACTCTTGAAAATCTTGGAGGACTTGCTTGAACTTACTTCTTAACACTCTTTGACTTGACTCTAACTTCACCTTAGCTTGATACTAACTCGCCTTGAATTGAATTATGAATTCAAGGTGTATGATCACACGTATTTAGATGAGTTCGGGATGTTTAGAAACACTTTGGGGTGTTGGAAACAACTAGGGAACGTAGGTATAACACCTAGGGACATGCATGAGAAAGCATGGAAAAAAGGAGAGAACATGGCGTCCTTGGCGCTCTGCAAGGCACGGAGCGCCAACCTTTGAAAGTCAGAAGTCACCTGCTGGCGCTCTGAGTGGTGCGCCGCCCCAAGGGCTGGACTTCAGAGTCCCCTTTGGGGCGCGCTGGCAGGCGCGACGTGCCAGTCCTTCCCAGAAAACTCAACTTTTCTCCCATTTTTCTTCAACTCTAAACCATCCTTACTTCAATGGGTTTAACCCCAAACACTAAGGATCATCAATCTCTCAACATACAATAGATTACAACTCAAATACACAACCCAATCATGTCCCACAACCAACAATAACTTCAACAACACAACTAACAACATCAACAATAACTAACAACTTCAACAACAATTCCAATCTTTTCTCAAATCATAAAAATGAGTTTGGTGTGTGGGGTAAAGGATCAACCCACACAAAGAACTCACATATCTCAATAAGGATCACCCCCGATGATTTCCACGACGGAACTTGCTTGATCTCTTCTTTCTCTTATTCTTCTCCTCTTTTTCACTCTCAAACCCTTACTTTCGCTCTTTTAAAATGGGATACAAATGATCCACAATCAGCCTAACACAACAATATAACCTCAAAGAAATATCGAGGGAAAAGACCAAAATGCCCTTAAAAATTTCCGGATGGATTCCTTGTCAACTGCCCAACTTTCAAAGGGCATATCTCACTCATACGAATTCGGAATCGAGCAAACTCGGTGGCGTTGGAAAGATCATTCCACGAACTTTGCAACCATAACTGGACTCTACCTAACTCATCCTGAGCTAGAATTTATGGTTGTTCAAAGTTGACCAAAAACTCACCTTTTCCATAAGCCAAAATTTTCCAGATTTTCAAATTCCTTCCAAAAATGAAAATTTTCAAATTCTAAGCCTCTTCTTTAGTTATTTCAATTTGCCGGATGTTACAATATCTTCCCCTTGGAAACATTCGTCCTCGAATGAGGTTACTTTTACAATGCTAATAGTGTAACATCAACTCAAACACTCAATAGTCAACCATGCAAACAACAACAACAACCACCACATGCTCATTATAATTAAAAGAGCACTAAGAAGGAAATTAATACTTTAATCTGCATTTCCTCCGGATTCAAAAAGATGTGGATATCTCTTCTTCATGTCTTCTTCGGCTTCCCAAGTGGCCTCCTCAACAAATTGGTTCCTCCATAGGACCTTGACTGAGGCTACATCTTTCGTTCTTAACCTACGAACTTGCCGATCTAAAATCTGAATAGGAATCTCTTCATAAGATAAGTTATCCTTGATCCTAATACTTTTAGTCAGTAAGATCAATGAAGGATCGCCTATGCACTTCTTTAACATAGAGATATGAAATACCGGATGAACCGCTGCTAGTTCCGGTGGTAACTCCAACTCATAAGCAACGCTGCCATTCCTCTTGACTATGCAATAAGGTCCAATATATCGGGGATTAAGTTTCCCCTTCTTACCAAACCTCATAATCCCCTTCATGGGTGAAACTCTCAAATATACCCAATCATCCACTTCAAAATCTAACGCCCTTCTCCTTACATCAGTGTAGTATTTCTGGCGACTCTGTGCCGTTTTCAACCTTTCTTGAATCACTTTCACCTTCTCCATAGCTTGGTGAACTAAATCTGGTCCTATCAACTATGCTTCACCAACTTCGAACCATCCAATAGGAGATCTACATCTTCTCCCATATAGAGCTTCGTATGGAGCCATCTGGATGCTAGAGTGATAACTGTTAATGTAGGCAAACTCAATGAGAGGTAGGTGATCATCCTAATTACCTTTGAAGTCGATCACACAAGCCCTCAACATATCTTCTAGGGTCTGGATAGTGCGCTCTGCTTGCCCATCAGTCTGAGGATGAAAGGCGGTACTTAAGTTCACCTTCGAACCCAAGCCTTTCTGAAAAGATTTCTAGAACTGTGCACCTCTATCTGAAATAATGGAGATTGGGACTCCATGAAGTCTCACCACCTCTTGAATATATAACTTGGCATAATCTTCTGCTGAATTGGTAGTCTTTACTGGTAGAATTGCGCTGACTTTGTCATACTGTCGACAATCACCCAAATGGAATCATGATGTCGGCGAGACCTTGGCAACCCTGTGATGAAATCCATATTGATCATCTCCCACTTCCATTTCGAAAGTTCTATTCTTTGAGCCAAACCACCGGACCTTTGGTGCTCGACTTTCACTTATTGGCAATTTGGACACTTAACAACAAACTCTGCAATGCCCTTCTTCATGCCATTCTACCAATAAACTTCTCTCAAGTCACGATACATCTTCGTGGAACCCGGATAAATAGAATATTTGGAGCTGTGAGCTTCCTCCATAATCCTTTCTTGGAGTCCATCTACCATAGGTAAACACAATCTACCTTGATATCTCAATGCACCATCCCCCCTTGTTCAAAAGCTAATACTTTATGCTTTTGAACATTTGCCGTCAACTCAAGGAAAATGGGATCTTGATCTTGTTTCTCTTTCACTTCTGACACTAGTGATGATTCGGCCCCATTTGCCACTGTTATTCCTCCTTCTGCAGAATCTGTAAGTCTGACTCCCAGGCATGCCAGTTTGTGCACATCTTTTGCTAACTTTCTCCTTCCTTCTTCAATATGGGCGGTGCTACCCATAGACAACCTGCTCAAAGAATCAGCAACAGCATTAGCCTTACTTGGGTGGTAAAGGATACTCAGGTCATAGTCCTTGAGTAATTCTAACCACCTCCTTTGTCTGAGATTAAGTTCCTTCTGAGTAAGCACATATTGAAGGCTTTTGTGATCAGTGAATATATCAACATGCACACCATACAAGTAATGACGCCATATCTTCAAAGCGAACACCACAACAGCTAACTCTAAGTCATGGATTGGGTAATTCTTCTCATGAACTTTCAACTGTCTGGAGGTATAAGTTATAACCTTGCCATTCTGCATTAAGACACAACCCAAACCAATTCTAGAGGCATCACAATACACCACAAGACCTTAAATACCTTCTGGTAGCATCAAAACTGGAGTTGTAATCAATCTCTTTTTCAATTCTTGAAAGCTTTTCTCACATGCTTCAGACCATTGAAATTTCACTGCTTTCTGAGTCAACTTTGTCAAAGGAGATGCAATAGACGAGAACCCATCTACAAACCTTCTATAATAGCCAGCTAAACCCAAGAAACTCCAAATTTCAGTTAGAGATGTGGGTCTAGACCAATTCTGCACTGCCTCAATTTTCTGAGTATCGACTTTAATTCTGTCACCGGACACAATGTGGCCTAGGAACGCCACAAACTTGAGCCAAAACTCACACTTAGAGAACTTGGCATACAACTCCTTGTCTTTCAAAGTCTGAAGAACTGTTCTGAGATGACTAGCATGATCTTCTTCATTCCTCGAATAGACTAGTATATCATCAATGAAGACGATAACAAACATATCTAAATAAGGTTTGAAGACTTTATTCATCAGGTCCATGAAAGCTGCCGGTGCATTGGTCAAACCAAAAAACATGACCAAAAACTAATAATGATTGTACCGGGTCCTGAAAGTTGTCTTTGGAATATCACACTCCCTTACTCTTAACTGATGATAGCCTGATATGAGGTCAATCTTTGAAAAACAGGTGGCACCCTGAAGCTGATAGAAAAGATCATCAATCCTCGGAAGAGGGTACTTGTTCTTGATGGTAACCTTATTCAACTGACGGTAATCTATACACATCCTAAGGGAACCAACTTTCTTTCTCACAAATAAGACCGGAGCACCCCAATGTGAGACACTCGGCCGAATGAAACCCTTTTCTAGAAGATCTTTCAACTGCTCTTTCAACTCTTTCAACTCTGCTGGTGCCATTCTATATGGCGGAATAGAGATAAGACGAGTATCTGGAATGAGATCTATGCCAAAATCTATTTCTCTCTCAGGAAGAATTCCGGATAGATCATCAGGGAAAACTTCTGGAAACTCTCTTACTATAGGAACTGACTGAAAATGAGGTATCTCAACACTGGAGTCATGAACTCGGACTAAGTGATAGACACAACCATTCAAAACTAACTTTTTTGCCTTAAGGTACGAAATGAAACGACCCTTAGGCACTGCTGAACTACTACTCCATTCTAAGACTGGCTCATTCGGAAACTGAAACTTGACCACTCGGGTTCTACAATCTATCGATGCATAACTAGCATGAAGCCAATCCATACCTAGGATGACATTGAAATCTACCATGTCTAACTCAACCAAATCAGCCATGGTGCTCTTGTGATTGATAGAAATAGGACAATCACGATAGACTCTTTCTGCTAGAATAGATTCCCCAATAGGTGTAGAAACACAAAAGGGTTCACAAAGTCTTTCAGGAAGAACATCAAACTTATTTGCAACATAAGGAGTTACAAAAGATAAACTTCCTCCTGGGTCTAGCAAAGCATACACATCAAAAGTAAAGACTTTGATCATACCGGTGACAACATTTGGAGAGTTCTCTTGCTCATGACGACTGGTGATTGCATAGAGGCGATTTGCTCCTCCGCCTGTACTAGAAGTAGCTCCTCTTGGTGCCGTCCTGTCTAGGGGAGCAACTGAGGAAGATTGGGACCTACTGCCCAAATTTCCACTACTTTGCTTATTCTTAGGACACTCATTCACGAAGTGACCCTCTTGCCCACACTTAAAACAACCTGTCTGGCCATCCCGACACTTACCCGAGTGGGTTCTACCACACCTAGCACATGTAGGAAACGAACTACTTCATTGTGCCACACTACCTGAGGACTGTGATGGTCTAGCCTTGAAGTCCTTCGAATTCTGGCCATTAAATTTACCTCTGTATCTGGGTACAGGTGCCCTAGTAGATGATGGAGCAGGTCCCTTTTGCCTTTGCTGAAAAGAGGAACGGTTTGAATTACCTTTCTGCTGCCCAGACTCATTACCGGTCTTGGCTCTCTTACTTCTGAACTCTTCTCTGTCCCTCAGCTTCTCATCCTCAACCTGCGGTACGTAGACCATTAACCTAGATATGTCCATGTCCCCGATAAGCATTGCAGCCCTACCTTCCTTACTTGACAACCAAGACAGCCCAGCAACAAACAAGCTCATTATATTTCTCATATCCGCCACCATCTCCGGAGCATAACATGATTGTTGTGTAAACTTCCGACTGTACTCTTGGACACTCAAAGACTCTTGCTTAAGTGTGAGGAACTCACGTACCTTGGCCTCCCTCAATTCTCGACGAAAGAATTGCCCAAAGAAAGCTTCCTCAAAATGGGCCTAACTCGCAGGTGGTGCTTTCTCAGTTCTGCCCTCTTTCCACTGGTCGAACCATGTTCTAGCAACATCCTTCAATTGATATGCAGCTAGTTCAACCCGCTCAGTATCTGCCACATGCATCACATCAAAAATCTTCTTCAACTTCTCAATGAAGTTCTCTGGATCCTCAGTAGTACTCGAACCTATAAAACTCGGAGGATTCATCCCCAAGAACTCACGGATCCTAGAAGTGTCAGCTCTTTCCTGTCGAGCTCCCCTTTGCTGACCAATCTGATTAGCTACAGCTTGACTCAACATCCTAATTGCCTCTCTGAACTCGGCATTAGAAACTTCCCCTTGATCTTGCACTCCCGGTGCATAGGGTAACTCCTGCTCATCAACATAACGTCTAGGAAGACGCCCTCTACCAACTCTTCGTGGAGGCATGGCTATATGAAATACGCGCAAGCATATATTAGAAAGAAACTTTTTTAGAGATAAACTCTAACGCACGAGATGAGTGTGAAAGAAATGAGAGATCTTCCTAAATGTTGTAGCCTCCCAATTAGAGATGTGGCGCGCTTCACACCGATAACTAGGACTCTACAGACATGGCTTCATAGACTTTCTAGGACTCTTGAACTTTGTGCTCTGATACCAAGTTTGTCACGCCCCGATCCTACACCCTGGGCGGGACCGGCACCCGGAGACCATTGCTGGCCCCAGGCGAACCCTTGGCCTAGCTTTCTTAACTCAGCGAAAACTAAACTCAACAGCACAACTCAATACAATGAAAGGTTATAAAACAACTTAATTGATGCATAACATGCCAAAAGGCAACTCGAGTCTCAAAATAGAATATTTACATATATACATAGATAAGAGATTCAATACTAACTAATTAACTGTCTATGAAGCCTCTAATAACTGTCGGGAATACTTAGTTCCCTAATAGCTTTTGAGAAAATGGAATTAACTTTAAACTCTTGACTTAACTTGAAATCCAAGACTCTTACTCGACTTGAAACTTGAGACTCTTTTCTTGACTTGGAACTCAACACTCTTGCTTGATTTTGAAACTTGAAACGAAGTTAAAACGTTCAATAACGACTCTTGAAAAGCTTGGAGGACTTGCTTGAACTTACTTCTTAACACTCCTTGACTTGACTCTAACTTCACCTTAGCTTGATACTAACTCGCCTTGAATTGAATTATGAATTCAAGGTGTATGATCACATGTATTTAGATGAGTTCGGGATGTTTAGAAACACTTTGGGGTGTTGGAAACAACTAGGGAACGTAGGTATAACACCTAGGAACATGCATGAGAAAGCATGGAAAGAAAGAGGGAACATGGCGTCCTTGGTCCTCTGCAAGGCGCGGAGAGCCAGGTCTTGAAGGTCAGAAGTCGCCTGCTGGCGCTCTGAGTGGCGCGCCGCCCCAAGGGCTGGACTTCAGAGTCCCCTTTGGGGCGTGCTGGCAGGCGCGACGTGCCAGTCCCTTCCCCGGAAAACTCGACTTTTCTCCCATTTTTCTTCAACTCTAAACCATCCTTACTTCAATGGGTTTAACCCCAAACACTAAGGATCATCAATCTCTCAACATACAATAGATTGCAACTCAAATACACAACCCAATCATGTCCCACAACCAACAATAACTTCAACAACACAACTAACAACATCAACAACAACTAACAACTTCAACAACAATTCCAATCTTTTCTCAAATCATAAAAATGAGTTTGGTGTGTGGGGGAAAGGATCAACCCACACAAAGAACTCACATACCTCAATAGGGATCACCCCCGACGATTTCCACGACGGGACTTGCTTGATCTCCTCTTTCTCTTATTCTTCTCCTCTTCTTCTCTTCTTCTCTTCTTCACTCTCAAACCCTTACTTTCACTCTTTTAAAATGGGATACAAATGATCCACAATCAGCCTAACAAAACAATATAACCTCAAAGAAATATCTAGGGAAAAGACCAAAATTCCCTTAAAAATTTCCGGACGGATTCCCTGTCAACTGCCCAACTTTCAAAGGGCATATCTCACTCATACGAATTCGGAATCGAGCAAACTCGGTGGCGTTGGAAAGATCATTCCACGAACTTTGCAAGCATAACTGGAATCCACCTAACTCATCCTGAGCTAGAATTTATGGCTGTTCAAAGTTGGCAAAAAAACTCACCTTTTCCATACTTAGCCAAAATTTTCCAAATTTTCAAATTCCTTCCAAAAATGAAAAAAATTCAAATTCTAAGCCTCTTCTTAGTTATTTCAATTTGCCGGATGTTACAAACGGTTTACCTAGTAAGGAAATTGAATAATTCTTCCCTACATCAATAAGCCATTAATTATAAAATTTTAATTTATTCCCCAATCATTTATTTGATTACTCAATACCAATAAGCCAATAAACCAATTTTGTGGTTGACTTATTGATTACGGAGTTTGAATACCTTACTTGCATGTGCACATCGAAACCATTTGATGAACTCATTAAGTAACTATTCGATTGTGAGAGAGAGAGACGATTCTTTGATAAAAATATAAACTTTGAACTAATTAAATCAACCTCAAAAATCAGTTTAAGAGTTGATGATTTCTCAAAACTCTATTAAGGAAAACGATCACATCTTTACCAATGTGGAGTATGGGCACGCCAAACAATTATAGCATGAACAATATTATAGTATTTATTTTTTAAAAATAAATAAATTATAGAGTGTTCAAAGTTGGATAAATAAAAAATTAAAATGGATCCAAGCATGATAACATATCATGAATATTCGGTCGATATACAAAACTGATAAAAATACTATTAATATGAAAATTTCTGCCAAAAACTACTTGGACTTAACTAACTAACTGGGCCAATAATACAGCAGAGCCCAAACCAAATGACTAGCCCAATACAAATTTAACTCAACCTCAACACAGAGGAATTGACACAGATATACAACTACTATATACAATTGGCAACATATAGCCCAATATTAATTAGCAATTAATAGTCCAAAAAAAGAAGAAGCACGTAATAGCCTAAAGGAATATAACTATTTTTTATAGTTTTTTTTTTAAACCATGTGCAACCAACCAACATTAATTAAGGAGATGTGGATTATTTTTTCTTCCTTATTTTTAACTCCTATAATTAAGGAAGTTAGCTTTTCAGTTTATTTAAATTCTCAAACTCAACTTTATTATCACTCTATTTTTCAAAAAAAATATTAAACACAGTTTACAACAACATAAATATATATTTGATTGTAATTTTATAATTTATTTTTTTACCAACCGATAGTAATTAGTTTATTAAAAAACGGTTGCCTACTTTTAAGAAATGAAAAATAATAATTATTAATTAACACATTAAAAGAAGGTTATATCAACTTTCAAGGAAGGGTTTTTTTAATTCTTTAATTAACTTATCAAAAGACGGCGACTACTTTTAAGGTAAAAAAAAAATATTATTAGTGCTCAATTAACGTGTATTAATTATCAAATAATTGACAATAATTAATCAAATAATATAAGAGGCAATGCTTTTTATTAGAAAATGTAATAACACGTATGCAAAAATTATAAAATAATTGAAGTTGCAATTACATAATGTATACATAAAAAAATTCTATATGTATACACAAAAAATCATTCATAAAAATAGGCGTGTAAATTTTATTGATGTATACAATAACTGTAGCATGTATACATAAACTTATAATGTATACATAAGAATGTTACCAACAATTATAGGTTATAACTATAATGAATACAAGAATGAAGTTAATATGATAAATGTACAAATTAAATTTTATTCATAAATTGTACATGTGATTTTTGTTATGTATACGGTTACTGCACTATGTATACATTGGTTCGTATTCATTTATGTATTCATTGGTCTGTATTTACCTAATAAATTTGTATACATTTATTCAAATTGAGATTGACATTTATTGGTATACATTGGTTTGTATTCATCAAAATCAACATTCTAATTTTTTATGAGGATCTTATGAGAACATTTATTACCCATGAAATTGAAAACAAAAATTCCAAATACTATAACCTGAATTTTTGCAAAAAAAAAGTTTAAAATTTTTTAATTTCACAAATCACGAAATTTCAAAATTAAGTGGAAAAAAACACTACATAATTATATATTAAAAGAAGATTTTGGGAGGACCAATGGATATACATACATCTGATTTGCATAAACAAAGTAAATTAAGGAGAATAAGAAAAAAATTAGAAGAGCAACAAATATACATGTGAAAAAGATTTTAGAATTAAAATTAAAAAAAGGATTAATAACCTAAATTTTTGCAAAAACAAAATTGAAAAAATCTCAATTCCACAAATCATGAAATTCAATAATTAATTGGACAAACACAAAATTATATATAAAATAGTATTATTAGAAGTATTCATGAATAAACATATTGTTATATCTGATTTTCATAAACAAAGTGAATTAAGGAGAAGAATAAAAAATTGGGAGAGAAACAAATATACGTATAAAAAGAATTCTAGAAAGAAAATAAAGGAGACAAAAAAGAGAAAGAAGTCTATTGTAAAATGGTTGACAAACAAAAAGGAATAATAAAACATTAAATTTTACCTTTTCAAGAAAAAAAAAAGGAGCAATTGTCACACCCCTATTTTCCCCAAACGAGGTGTTTGAAAAATAGAGTTTCTCCAATTAAAGTAACATTTCGAAAAGGGATTATTTTTTTATTTCAGAGTCGCCACTTGGAATTGAGTTTTGGTGTTCCAAATCACCTAATTTTTACCCCTAATCAAAAGGAAGTTGACTCTAATTTTTAATGGTCTACGAACTAGAAATCCGGATAAGAAATTCTATTGACCAAGGGGAAGGTATAAGGCACCCCTCGAGTCCCGTGGTTCTAGCACGGTCGCTTCATTGACTTATATCTTGGCCTGACTTAGCTTTTGGATATAGTACTTATTAGCTATGCATTTACCTATATCTCACCCTCTTTGATTTATTGTAACTGTCTTATTTAGATTTTATTTTTAAAAAAATCCGAGAAATTTTAATATTGTCGTTTTAGTGGGAGTAGATATTTGAATTATAATAGGAGGTAAACTTCTATGAAATTTAGGATTAATTTTAGAAAAAGAAAATGTTAAAGAGGTTAAGACCAATTTCTTGGAAATTTCTATTTTTTATTCTATTTTTGCACGTTAATTTTTTTTGTTTTTATTTTTTTTATTTTTATTTTTATTTTTTTTGTTTTTGTTTTTGTTTTTAGAAAAAACATTCTGTTTCGTTATTTTTTTTTTGTCTAACAAAAAGTGTCTCTTCTTTTTCATTTAAATATTTTTTGTTAACTTTTGTTTTCCCCTTTTTTATTTTACCTTTTCTTTATTTTTTATTATTATTACTTTTTATCACTTTTCATCTTTTGTTTCTTTTGTTTTTGTTTTTTCTAATAAATGTTTATTTATTTTATTTTTTATTCTTACTTTCTTTTTAATGATCTATTCCTCTTCTTTTTTTTTATTATCTTCATTTTTTATTCTGCACTATTTTCTTTTATTTTGTATTTATTTTTATTTTTTTCTCTGCCCACGTTTTTCTTTTTTTATTTTTGTATATTATTTTTTGATTTTTTTTTTCTTTAAACTAATTGAGAGAAAAATAATATACGTAGTGATATAATAATATTCCTTCACCAATGATGATAGTGTTAAATTACTAATAAAAGAACTATCTCACGTTGATGAATTAATGACTCACTCAAATGAACTAATGTTCATCTCCTCCATTTTTAATATTTCGGATTCGATAAAAATTATTCTAATAATTAATTGTCTCCATAAGTGTGGCAATATTATTTATTTATTAAAATCAAGAAACTCTAAATGATAACTAATACAGAATCTCTAACCAATTTACATGTAATTAAATTAAAGTCATAAACGAAGTTGTCAGTTTGTACCATCAAATAAATGTACATAAACATGTTGGAATAAAACTAGGAGTAAACAACAACCATCTTTGGATCAAATTAGTTGATTAAATTAAAGTCAGGTGTAAAAATAATTCGATGAGCAAATTTAAACAGTAGCAATTCATGCAATCAACGATATGATATGTGTCATAAAATAGTGGCATATAACAATACATGTAATTTTAAGGACTTCATAACATCATAATCGAATTCAGAACAATTATTTCATTGAACTATATAAGGAATTAGAATTACCTTTTCGTAAAACTTAATTCCAACAAAAGAAACTGCCACAATCTACTGATTTCCAAAGTTAATTATAATTAACTTTAAGGAGCCACGAACTTGAATCCACAAAAAAATCTTTCTGACTTAAAGTATATTGCTTCTTTTTTTTTGTGTGCACTGTTATTCCGTATAACTGATCCTGATTTATGATGGTGATGTATTGTGATATATATAGGAGTCCTCCCCTCTTTTTAGATACGTGGGGGTGTGGGTCTCTTTTTTTTTTTTTTTTTATTTAATTTTAGTCGTGTATAGGGGTTTGTTAGTTGCTGATAGGTTTTTGTGGGGATATAGTAGTATAGGGGTGAGTAATGGGGTTTGGTGGGGGTATGGGAGGTTAGATTATTTAGGTTATCTTTACTTTTATTTTAATTTTAAGAGAATAATAATTAACTAATTAGAAAAAGTCAAGTAGCTAAAAAAAATAAAAATAAGATAATAATAATAATTAAATAAATACTAGCTTATTTATAAAAACTTAATTTTAAATATAGATTTCTTTTTGTAATCTTTCATTTCTTTTTAAACAATTGACAATAAAACTTACATTAAAAAGTGATTCTATTTTGTCCTTTTCAAATCTTTTAAAATAAACTTAATAAAAAATAAGAGAAAAGTCAAAATGTTTTCTTTATATTTATAAAAATATTTCAGCTCTAAAAATGGTGTAAAATTTTAAGTTCGGTCAAAAATTACGTGTCTACAGCAATCAAACGTGTTTAGAGAAAAATAAGGGGAACAAAAATACATTTTTTAAGAAAAAGCAAAATAACTATTGAATGCCAAATAAATAAAAGAAAGTCCTTTTTTTGCCAATAAATTAAAAATGGGCTATTTTTTGCCAATTTAGTCTATAGGTTGTCATGCTGTGCCATTTAGTTGGCAGGGGAAATTAAAAATTACTGAAATACACGTTTTATGTTTCCTTTATTTACAATATCTCTTTCTATTTCTAAAAAACTCTAAAATCCCTTATTTCTTTAATGTATCAGAGCTACATATTAATGTATCCGAGCCAGTATTTAATATATCCGAGCTGCATATTATGTATCCGGTTAATTTTATAATGTATCTGAGCTACATATTATATATCCGAGCTAGTTTTTAATGTATCTGGGATGCATATTATGTATCCGGTTTAATTTATAATGTATCCGAGCTAGTTTTTAATGTATCTGAGCTACATATTATGTATACGAGCTACATATTATGTATCCGGTTTGTGTTACTTTTTAAGGAATTAATGTAATTACAAACTAAAAAGGATAGATTGTAATTTTATATTAAATCTATGTGATTCCTAAAATTTACCCAAATAATAATAGAATATAATTCAGAAAATTGAATTGTTTCTCACGCACAAAAAAATAAATCATAATAGATAACTTGTTGTACACACTCTAAAAATCACACATTAGAATCACAAAAATAGTTTGGTGTTGTAACGACCGGTAGCAATTGAGCACTCTAATGTATAATAAAATATCTTTACTATACACTTTCAATTTTTTAAAAATTTAAAAGTTTTTGTAAGTATTAGTAGACGTCAATACTTAGAATATATCACCTCTTTTAATTATTAACAATAGTCGCCATAAACCTATGAATATAATATACTAGTGAACTTAGCCGCGCTTCGTGCGATCATAAATAGCTCGTTAAATTCGTCAAACAACTTTTTATAATGTATCAAATATATAAAATTTCAAGTCTTAATTATATCTAATATACATTCATGATTTTATTTAAAAAGTGTAGGTAGATCGTGTTTGTCCGTTTCTACGTTTATATAGAGTCATAGACACGCATTCACATAATTGTGGATAATAATTATGAACGATTGTAATGGTAAATATCATTCTTTGGACTATTTTTTAAAACAAATATATATGATTAATCTGCATTAAATATTATTGATAAATATGAGATATAAAATAAAAAATTGATTTAAAAAAGATAAATACTATTGTTAGTCAAAAGAAGGTGTGACATCACTCTTTTTTGTCTAGCTTTAAACTATATTAATATAAGAATTAGGTAGAAAGGATTGATAAGACATGTTATTAAATAGAGAAAACAAACATATGAAGATCTTTTGTAACTCGTGATATATATAATTAGATGTAATAAATATGATAGATTTTTTTAAAATTATTAATCAAATTGATTAATGAAAAGAATAAGAAAAAATTCAAAAAAAAGGAGATAAAATATAAATAATTTTCTAGACTATAAAAATGTCCCTACATATATTACCTTATATATATATATATATATAGCTTTATTATTATTATAGTGAACTTATTCACCCTTTGCGCTGATTAATCTTACAACTCAATCATATATTTGAAAGATCTCAATTTTCAAAATCAAATATATTTATTTTTCTCCAATTTTATATTAGTTCTTAATTTATACATTCTTTTATGATATGATTTTATATCACTTCAAAAACATTTAGTCTTCTATAGATACTTGTGTAGTGTACACTATACATGTACTTATAAGCAAATCATATTTTATTTTTTATTTTCTTAATAGGAAGTAAAAAAAGAAAAGAATTTCAAGAGATATTGTATCTATTTTTGTGTATAGGATATATATAGTTTTTTGAAACCTAATTTTTAAAGAAAAAAAACCATTAACACATATACAAAGAAATTTATCAAAAGAAAAAAAAGATCCACAAATTATATTGTTCATATCGTGTTTTTTGAATATTGAGAATAAATGAACCACCATAGCATTATGGTACTCTTCAATAAAATTTATTTTTAAAAGTGATGCGTTGAAGGGTTGTTTCTTCAATAAAGGTATTTGTTTATCCTTTTTTACAATTAGTTTTGATAAATAAAAGTAAATCAATAGGAAGAAGAATCAAAATAGAAAAAAATAGATTAATAGAATTTCTAATTTTTAAGGGATGCTTATGTAAATATGTATATATCTTTGCATAAATGTCAATAGACAAAGTAAAAAAAAAGACATAACAACACACGTAACCAATAATTAAGATGATTATAAATAAAAATTCTTACAAACTAAATATAAAATACGTTGATTATATTGAAAGTCTAAACAAAAATTCATATAAACGTCAACTATTCAAATTTAACTTAAAATAAATTAGATTAACAAAGATACATATGACAGTGAATATGCAAAGTAAAAAGATGTATTATTCTTTTGAATTCTCTATCTGATAATACATGATTCTACCCAATTTAGTACAAAATAATTGCAAAAAAAAAACTAAAATAATTCATTTAAACAACTTACCAGATACTGTGAAATCAGACCTTTAGCCTTTAGGCATAACCAAATAACCTACAAAAAAATGAAGCTTCATAGTGACATATAAATTGACAATATAAAATGAATAATAAAAAAAAACATAGAGAAACATAGACATCACATGATCACAATGACAAATAAATTGAAAATATAAAGAGAATTAAGGAATATGGAAGAACATACAGGAGTATAGACATTGAATATATTAATTGCTCAATTTAATTAGATATTAAAATTATTGATGACCTAAATGAGCAAAACGGATAAAGAAGGTAAACTGCATTGTTTATTTGGTTTAATTAGAAAATAAAAGAATCATTAAATTAATGATAATGACTTTTGAGATTTCTAAATTAATGTAATTCAAAAATAATTTAGAGGTTTTTTTTAATAATTTAGAAAATGAAAAAAATGTAAAAAATTTGAGAAAAAAAGATAAATGTCATTCTTGACTTTAGAGGCATGTCACATCACCTCCCATACATCCAGCTTTATTTTATATATATAGATAGATTAGGAAGGAAAAAGTAGTAAGATTTTAACTTACTTGGAATGGATTAAATAAGTAAAATAGGAAAGAAATGGAGCAATTTAAGGAAAAGAGATGAATGACATTAATTGTGAGATTAAGGGGAGAAAAAAACCAACGTAAAAGAAAGAATTGGGAAAGGTTTTAAAAGATATGAATAACATTAATTTTCAGCAATATTTATTATAAAATATTTAATGTATAATATTATTTTTTATTTAATTACAAAATAAGTGATATATAAAAAAAATGTCAAAAATAAATAAATATGATTCCTGGCTTTAGAAGCATGCCACATCAGTAGCCCTATCATTCAGCTTTATATTATTATATAGATTTTTCAATTGATATTTGTAGTTGTATAATTAATGAAAGATACATGTTTATGCGATTAACTAATCTATATAATAGACATGTGAGAATACATAGGTAAACATTTTATAAATATGAATCAAAAATATCTAATTAAATTATTTAATATATGTTGAGATGATTTATTTCAATCATATATTATAAAAGGGAAAAGAGTAAAAAATGCCCTTAAACTATGTGAAAGGAATAAAAATGTCATTCGTTTATAATTTGGCTGAAAAATGTCCTTACCGTCAATACTTTGGTCCAAAAATGTCCTTGCAGTCAATATTTTGGTCCAAAAATGCCCATATAGTAACAAAATGGGTCAAAAATACCCTTTTCCGAATATATATATATATATTTTCTTTTTAAACACATTTTCTTCCTAATTAAAATATTATTAAAGAACACTATTCTTGTTTTCTTTCTTCTAAAATCACTTTAGCAAATAAAAATGTAGGAAATATTTTTTTTCTTCTTAATCTCATTTTATCAATTAAATTAAAATAACTGCATGTACCCTTTCGACAAATAATATATGTCATATATATAAATCATAGTATATCCATCATTAATTTATATTTATATAACGATAAAAAATAATGATAATAAAATAAGAAATATTTTCATTTTTTATTTTTTTTCTTAATTGATGTAAGATAAATATTTGCTAATTTTTTAAAAAATTATTAGGAAAAGAATGTGTTAAAAAGAAAATAATAATATATTTATTTGGAAAATGAGCATTTTGACCCATTAAATAAAAATAACAATAAAGGCATTTTGGGACCAAACTACAAACGGAGGGCCTTTTTATTCCATTCGCATAGTTTAAAGGCATTTTTGAACCGAAGTATTGACGGTAAGGACATTTTTGAGCCGAACTATAAACTGAAGGCATTTTTGTTCCTTTCATATAGTTTAAGAGCATTTTTGACCATTTTTCCATTATAAAAACAGCTTGCGTAATTGGGAAAAAGAAGGAAAAGACTATTTTGCCATTCCATAAAAACCCATAACTACATTTCTGTACGGACACTCCTTTTCTATTGGCAAGGGTAAGGATGTAAATTAAAATATTCTTCTCAATAGCCACACGCTGGGACACCCTATAAACTCTTCCATGTCTCTTAATTGCCGTTTTTTCCCTCTTTTCCATTTACATATAAAAAAAAGCTCTCCACATAAATTCGAATTCCTCTCTCTTCGTTTCGCGTAAAGTAACACCGTCAGTGTGTGAGAATATGTTGAGGTTTTTCGGCAGAGGCTCCACCGGAGACTCGCCGCAGCAAGATTCTCCGTCACCGTCTCCATCTCCATCGTCCTCGCCTTCTCCATCGCCTCCAAAGCGCTCCTCTATCAATGTTGCTTCGGGACCAGCGAGGCCGATACGTTTTGTGTATTGCGATGAGAAAGGGAAGTTCCAGATCGATCCCGAAGCCCTAGCGGTACTTCAGCTTGTCAAGGAACCAGTTGGTGTTGTCTCCGTTTGCGGTCGCGCTCGTCAAGGAAAGAGCTTTATATTAAACCAGGTTAGTCTAATTTTAAATTTCAGTAAAGCAAGCTTTTTTATTCTTAGGTTATCTATGCTATTTATGGTGTGCAATATATATTTCATTATTAGGGTTAATGCTTGCAGGTGTTGTAGTTTTTAACTTGAAGTGAGACTTTGTGACCTAGCAATAGCTACATAATTGTTCAGATAAACTAATTTCATAAAGCACAATGCTTTGAAATGAAAAACAGAATAGGAGGTAAATACTAAGGAACTAAAGCAGCAGCAAAAATAGGTTTGGTGAATTAGAACGAGAACTTTCCTGAATATTGAATTGCAGAAGTTGGGAAACTATGTGTAAGTAAGTGGTTTGCAAATGTCATGTTAGAGATTAAAGCTAGGGTGAGTTTGTAGTTCTGAGACTGCAGATGGAAAAAGTTTGTTTTTTGGCTGTCTAATTATTTGCTAAGGTTCCAGGAAGATATTGACCAACAATGAGAGGATTTAGCATGTCAGCTGTATCAACTAGGATGTTCATTGTAGATGACCAAAAACAAGATGGAGAATCTGAAGCACACTAATAGAATACTCATAAAAAAATTTGACCAGATAAATAAGGAACAATGCAACAGAGTGTTCATGCTGGAGTTTTCTAAATTGTTCTTTTAGAACCGTGGTATCCGGACCAACTTGCGCCCCACCTCAACTAATTCCACTAGGTACCTTCTATCTCTTACTGATGCATATATCGGGTAGCTTGTCCACCAAGGCTTGATCAGATATGAAGAAGTTTGGTTTTGAACCTGAGAGTTGAGACCTAATAGTTCTCAACCACTCCGGTCTAGAACTCCTTATCTGTTGCCTCGTGTAGTAAGCTTGAATAACTTGATCTGCCTTGAGTAACTACCCTCCTGTTTTGAAGGTTGCCTGCATGTGTCTCTTAGGCCATGTGGAAGGAGAGGAGTGTCAGATGTTTTAAGGGGAAGACAGATATTGTACAGAAGCCGAAATACATATGTTTATGCTTTTTGTTGTTATCTACAGGATCTGAAGGATGAAAATAGCATTGCTAGATTTCATAGAATCTTTCAAGAATAGGTTTTTGTACAGCAGAATTCCTTCCTTTTAGTTGCTTTTAATGAAGGATCCCTAATTCATGTTCTGCCTTTGCACCATCTTATTGCTAGACCGCTCTATTTTTAATATAACGTTTACTCACCTATGAAAAGAAACTCCATTTTTTGCCTCATAAAGTAAAACTTTATCTCCATTGTGCAGAGTGTTCCTTTTTTTTTTCCCTTTAATTTATTTAAGCACAATTTGCATATACTGCTGTCAAGCCTTCCTGATAGAAATAGTATAGCTTGTCGTCACCCCATGGGCCAAAGCCATAATAAAATGATAGCTAGTGTTTTTCTTTAGGAGACTTGTTTGATTTATCGTATGGATAAATTTATCAGGAAAACAAGCCCCTTCCGTTCTTTGGCCATTTCCTTCTGATGTTAGATATTTAACGTAAGGAAGAGTTCCCTAGTTATCAAAAACAAGAGAACTGAGAGTTTCCTCCATTTGATGTAGCTTCTTGGGAGGAGCAGTGGCTTTCAAGTAGCACCAACTCATCGCCCATGTACCAAAGGCATTTGGCTGTGGAGTGCACCTTTACGAAGAACAGCTCTTGATGGAACAGAATACAACCTTCTACTGCTGGACACTGAAGGAATCGATGCTTATGATCAAACGGTTAGATTTTGTGCTTAAATATTTTTATCATTGCTGTACTGGTAAAATACGGACAGTTTTCTTCGATTCACCATGCTTTTTTTCCTTATAGTAGATCCTTTTACTTTTACCTACTCCCCCACCTCCACTAAATGACAAAGAAAATGTCATCTATGTGTCAACTCTGAATAATTGTTTTTCTTTCTTGTTTGGGTTAGTATTCTGCATAATTGTCCCTCACTGAGTATTATTCTTACTCTTCAAAAAAAAAAAATTGTCTCCTTCTAACTTGTTCATTTTGGGTTCGATTAAACTTTAAAGGAATAGGAACTCAAGGAATACTTTTTCTCTGGCAATCCCCCTCCCTTCTATTTACGTCTTCCTCCTTATTCATCTTTATGTCTTCCTCCTTATTCATCTTTTAGTTGTTCAACAGGGAACATACAGCACACAGATATTCTCCTTGGCAGTCCTCCTCTCGAGTATGTTTGTTTATAATCAGGTTTGAACGACCCAGGCATGGATCTCCTATCTTTTTCTGACAAGATGTTCTTGCTAGATAATCATTCAATCATTAAGGGCTTAGGTTATGTGTCTTGCAGGAATGCCTTTTTTCTTGTAGTTACTAATGAGAAAAAAACATTCTCATAAGATACATCCTTTCTCCTTTTGATTTATATACTTCTGTTGTTTTTACTGTTTGCTTTTTTTTTGACTTCTTGTTTGACTTGTGTCCAATTTAGACTAGTTTCCTAATATTTTTATTGATTAGATGGGTGGTATTGATGAAGCTGCTCTTGATCGGCTCTCTCTCGTCACTGAAATGACTAAGCATATACGTGTTAGAGCTTCTGGAGGAAGGACCAGTGCCTCTGAGCTTGGACAGTTCTCTCCAATCTTTGTTTGGTTGCTTAGGGTAAGTTGGAATTTATTTATTAATATCAGTTTAGCTTCTTTTAAGGTTCCCCCTTCTGAATTATAAGTAAATGGCATGCACGTATTACTTTTTTCTTTTGAATAGGATTTTTATTTAGACTTGACTGAGGATAATCATAAGATAACACCACGGGACTACCTAGAGCTTGCTTTACGACCAGTTCAATGTGGTAGGAGAGATGTAGCTGCTAAAAATGAGGTACTCACATCAAATCATTATTCTTTCATTTTGCTTATCCACAAAAGCTCAATTACTATGAGTAATCTTCTCTATCCTAAGGGCTTCAATGGTAGTTCTGTTTTGCCTTTTTTGATCTGGTGCTAGTTCTTTCTTACTTATTAATAAAGAGAGTATTCTCTCTATCCAAAGGACTGGCTGGCTGATCTTGTAGAATACTTGCACTTGATTTATTTTTGTCTCATATTTTGTATAAATAAATTCCCATAGTAGATAAAAAAAATTAACTTGTGACTGCAGATTAGGGAGTCCATTCGTGCTCTTTTCCCTGACAGAGAATGCTTCACCCTTGTGCGGCCACTGAGCAACGAGAATGAGCTCCAACGGCTTGACCAAATACCTGTCAGTGCTAATGATTCATTTCTTGTATTCTCTGTGATTATAATTACTATCTGATTGTTTTATTGTGGGAATAATCCTTCATAGTTCTTACTGTGGTTTCATGTCACATGCAGATAGAAAAACTAAGGCCGGAGTTTAAAGCAGGTCTTGATGCTTTGACAAGATTTGTTTTTGAGAGGACTAAACCCAAGCTGTTTGGAGCTACTGTAATGACAGGGCCGATATTTGCCCGTATAACTCAGTCCTTCGTTGATGCTCTTAACAATGGGGCAGTGCCCACAATTACATCTTCATGGCAGGTAGATATTAGTACATTTTGTTTCTTCAATCTGCTTGTTGTCTTTGTTGTTCTTATTTGTATCTACAGTAGTATGAGTTGTTATATATTATTTGGTTGTGGACACTGAGAGGATAAACTGGGGAAAAACGATTATTCTTGCTTTAGATGTTTTTATGTGCATGATTTGTAACCAAGCGTCATTGATATTTTGTATTAGAGGCTTGTGACCTTTATATATTGTTTCATGACCATGCATTTCTTCGGGCTTATGGTAAATATTGTGTCATAAGGGACTGAATGCTGATACATATGAAAGCCACTAATCATATATTATTTATTTTTTTGAACTGGTAAACATGAAGCCACTAATCATATATGATGGTATTTATATTCCAGTCATGACTTCTGTAAAGCAACAAAAATCCTTCTTTACCATGTTGTATTATTTATTTAATAGAGGCATCTTTATTTCCTCTACTACGATCTGAATCAAATATTGTTTGTTTTCTTTGACAAAAGAATGATAATATGACATCTTTATGCTCATGTTGCCTTTCTTCCTTCTTATAGATTTGAATATAAAGTTTCACCAATTCCATTGTCTAGAGTTGAACTATTTGCTTATCTTGCTCTATGGGCCTTCTTTGTATAATTGTGTCTTCTGATTGCTCATGACCCATATGATTTTTCTGCATCTTGGCTGCCCTTCTTGTTTTAGTTCAGCTCGATTAGACTATCGAAAAATCAGAAAAAATGAATTTGGAATACATGATGGGACCAGCGGATAATTGTAGAATTGCTCAACGTTCTAAACTATGTGAGAAAATTGAGCTGGGAAGCACTTTGCTGATAGCTTTTAGAAGTAGGGGGAGCATGCTGAGATGTATAGATGTCCAATCCTGCAACAGCTAGTTGTTTGGCCTAGTCTTGGGATTGTCTCAGACTTCAATGGACAAAATAAGTGACTATGGTTCATTTTGTGGCTAAAATTGCACTTCTCTGCGGTATGAAGAAATGGATGACTTTTTTTCAGGGTTCTTTTATTAGATGCTAATAACTGCATGCTGTTTATTTCCTTTCTAGCTCGTCTATCTTATTTGGTTTGCAAGTAAGTCTTTTTCTATTCCCTTTGCTGTTAAATTGGACTGACAAAAATGGCAGACTTACTAGTTTAGTAGTGAATAGGCAGAGAACCATATTTTGGTCTAGGTTTCTCATGCCTTTTGGTATGCTACTTGTATTGTATATATAGTGGTTCTTCCACATTAATAAAGTTAGTTACTACTTCGTAAAAAAAAAACTAGTGAATTGTATATGGAGGATCTTGCGGATATTATTCAACTTCCCATCTGTAATTGTATTTATGAAAAGTAGTTTTCAGATGAAGCATAATGCTAGTAACCATTTTTTATCCTTTATGTACCTTGCACATGATATGAAATTTTGTTGACTGTGATTTTCCTGTGGCAGAGCGTTGAGGAAGCTGAGTGTCAAAGAGCATATGATTTGGCTGCTGAAATGTACATGGCTTCTTTTGATCGTTCTAAGCCTCCGGAGGAAGTAAGTACTGCTGTGTTTCATAAGTGATGCAATTTAAAAATATCTACTGATATTTTTGTAATTGCAGGCTGCACTAAGAGAAGCACATGAAGATGCTATCCAGAAGTCCATGGCTGCATTTAATTCTACGGCTGTAGGGGCTGGATCCATCAGAACCAAATATGAGAAACGTCTCCAAAATTTCATAAAGAAAGCATTTGAGGTTTTGATTATTATTTCTGCCCCTCTTTTTTTGTTTGTTTGCTTTGATGACTGTAGTGTCAGGGCCATCTTTCGCGCACCTCGACTAAATTCCCCCTAATATTTAGGAAAAGAGGTCCACAAGAGAGGTGTATAGTTGGAAAAAGCTTAAATTCACCCTTAAAATGATTGGACATGTCACCATTTAGTTGTGTCTTTACCTTTGCTTGCATATTAACTGTACTTTGATATATCTCCAAAAATATTCTGATTTGCACTGATTCTAATGTAGGACATTAGAAAGGATGCTTTTAGGGAGTCTTCTCTACAATGTTCTAATGCGATACAGGACATGGAAAATAGACTGAGAAAAGCTTGTCATGCTCCTGATGCAAAAGTAGATACTGTGCTCAAAGTAAGTCTTTATGGTAGACTTTAAAACCTATTTGGGTAGCTAAACTAAAATTGTTTGTATAATGAGTTGTCTACGTTGTAAATCCATGTTGTATGTAGGTTCTTGATGATTCCGTGTCCAAATATGAGGCGATGTGTCAAGGTCCTGAAAAATGGAGAAAGCTACTAGTCTTCTTACAACAAAGGTTTGTTATTCCATAGTTCTTACTGAAGCACTTCAGTTTAGGAATGCATATGTGATTCATTTTGAATTTTGCAGCTTGGAGGGGCCACTTGTTGATCTCATCAATAAACAAATAGACCAAATTGGGTCAGAGAAAACTGCACTTGCATTGAAGTGTCGTTCCATTGAGGATAAGATGAGCTTCCTTAACAAACAACTGGAAGCTAGTGAGAAGTTTAAATCTGAATACTTGAAGCGCTATGAAGATGCCTCCAGTGACAAGAAGAAGCTTGCAGAAGATTATGCAAGCCGTATTGCAAATTTGCAGAGTAAACATAGTATGTTAGAAGAAAGATATGCCAGCTTATCAAAAACATTAGATTCTACTAGAATCGAGTCCATGGAATGGAAAAGGAAATATGAGCAATTACTTTCGAAACAGAAGGCTGGGGAGGAACAGTCAAATTCAGAGATAAGTATTCTTAAGTCGAGAACTAGTGCTGCAGAAGCAAGGGTTAATGCTGCCAAAGAGCAAGCTGAATCTGCTCAAGAGGAGGCAGAGGAGTGGAAACATAAGTACGGCATTGCTGCCAAGGAAGCAAAGAATGCTCTTGAGAAGGCAGCAGCTGTCCAAGAGCGCACTAGCAAGCAAGCACAATTGCGAGAGGATGCTTTACGGGATGAATTTTTGAGTACTTTGGCAAATAAGGTGAATTTCTACTTGATAGATTGATGCTAGTTATTGGCTTCATTTTCTTTTGCTTCTCATCCCCCTGCCTAAAAACCTCAGTAAAATGTTAAAATGGTGCCTAACTCCGTGCAGCTATGTTTTCTCTTGTACTTTGCTTGATGGACTGTGCCAGCCGACTTGATTGGTGTTCCGAAATGATAATTGAGATTCTTGCCTTTTCTTTTCAGTACAGTAATTGAGATTTTCTGTTCTTGTGAAATTGCAGGAAGAGGAGATTAAGGAGAAGGCAGCAAAACTTGAGCAGGCTGAGCAGCGTTTGTCAACTTTAAATTTGGAGTTGAAGGTGCACATCTTCTATATAAAACTAGTTTACGTGTGTCTTCACCTGATTTGTGCATGATTTCTTTTTTTTAAAACAGGATGGAGAAAAATGTATGGGAGAAAGATGGGGGGTTGGGAGAGACAGATGTTTAACTTGCTTTAAAGTGACCTGTAAATTCCATGCTTGCAGAAGAAGTCACTACCTCCATCATCCAATATCTGTTCCTTAGATTTATGAAAAGTTGTCTCTCAGCTCTGTAGTTATTGGTAGCCATGACATTTGTGTATTGGTCATGGATAGACAGATTTAGATAGTTTGTCCCTATGCTGGTGCATACCTTGCAAGATGATTGTCATATACCTGGCGTTGCTCCTTATAATATGAGAAGAGTAGTCCGTTAGATCTTCATATTCATATCTCACTTCATATAGTTAGCCCAATATATGCACAAGTTCTGGTACTAATGACATACTCTACCTACTAAAAAAAAGGTACTTTTACTATTGGTTATGCTAAGATCTTTACCTTACACAGGTTGCTGAGTCAAAGATAGAGAACTATGACCTGGAGGTCTCATCCTTAAAGCGTGCAATTAAGGAATTAGGTGAAAGGTTTGAGCGCATCAATGCTACTGCACTATCATTTGAAAGAGAAGTTAGGATTCTGGAACAAGAGAAAGATCATCTGGAGCAGAAGTATCGGTCTGAGTTCAGTAGATTTGAAGATGTCGAGGATAGATGTAAATCAGCTGAAAGAGAGGCGAAAAGAGCGACTGAGCTGGCTGATAAAGCAAGGGTTGAAGCAGCTACTGCCCAGAAAGAAAAGAGTGAAATCCATCGAGTAGCTATGGAAAGGTCAGCTCAGATCGAGAGGAATGAGAGAAATATACAAAACTTGGAGAGGCAAAGAGATGACTTGGCCAATGAATTAGAGAGGTGCCGTGCATCTGAGTTTGATGCACAGTCAAAAGTTACAACTTTGGAGGCCAGAGTCGAAGAAAGGGAAAAGGAAATTGAATCACTTCTGAAATCAAATAATGAACAGAGAGCCAGTACTGTGCAAGTCCTTGAGAGTTTGTTGGAGACTGAGCGTGCTGCGCGTTCTGAGGCAAACAACAGGGCAGAAGCACTATCAGTTCAGTTGCAAACTACACAAGGAAAGCTGGATCTTCTTCAGCAACAGCTAACTAAAGTTCGGCTGAATGAAACAGCATTAGATAGCAAACTTAGAACTGCTTCCCATGGAAAACGTGCCAGGATAGAAGAATATGACGCTGGTGTCGAATCTGCTCTTGATATGGGCACAAGTGATAGAGTAGCCAGGGGAAATAAGAGGTCAAAGAGTACGACCAGCCCCATGGCAGTCACCTGTCCAGAAGATGGGGGCTCCGAGTTTAGGGGAGATGATGTTACTAGTAGTCAACAAACAAATACCGAGGATTATACTAAATACACAGTGCAGAAACTGAAGCAAGAGCTCACAAAGCATAATTTTGGTGCTGAACTGCTCCTATTGAAAAATCCCAACAAGAAGGATATTCTAGCTTTATATGAGAAATGTGTTCTCCAGAAATCGTAGCTTCCGCTGTGCTTCCTAGAAAGGTTTGAAGTAACTCCCCAACAAATTTGACCAGGTGACTCTGATATCTTAGGAGATTTTACATGGAAATCTTTAGCGCACTACCTTTTGACAGAAGCTGGTATAACTGCTGATGCTGCTGACTTAACCATTGATGTAACTTAAAGACTGTTTTCCCATCTGAGGTGTATTCTATTCTGGTCTATAGACATTTTGTTGTTTGTTCGCTGTGCTTAGTGCGCTGCAGCGACTCAAGAGTTGAAATTGGTGTATTGAGAGACTACTAGTATGCGGTAGTCACCCCTCGTTTTGGGGCTGACTCTAGGTTTTAAGTTTGTTTGATTCGTTTCTTCTTCCCCTGTTTTAGTTTTAGATGTTAATGATTGGTACTTGGTAAGATCACGTTATGTAAATCCCAGGACAAGCATGTTGTGTAAGAATTCCTGCTGAGATAGTTGATTTTTTTTCCACTTTTCAACTTCATTTCCTGTAAGCTGTTGATTTTGTCAACTAAAAATTGGAGTTATTTATTTATTTATTAAATATGTATGTTTTTCTTAATTTTGTATTTCATTGTCATAACTCATATTTATGTTCGTAAGTGGGGTTATCACAGCTTTGCTGAGTACAACTTCTCTACGATTTAAACCAATGCTGCCTTTTTTTATCCAAGTTCTGCTGGAGCTTTTGGTGGTAGCAATGCATTTTTGTGAATTTGAATCAATCTAATTGGAGATAGTACGAGAGAGACATTCATTAAAATTTAAAAGTATATCTTCACTTGCCAGAAAGTGAATGCACATTCATTTGATCCTTGTGGATTGAAAGGTAGACTAGACCGGACCCTGCATAACCCTCCAGTCCTAATAATTTAGGAGCCAATAGATGAATGAAGGATAATTTTAAAATAAATCAAATAATATACTACTCCATAATTTTAGCCCTTCTCCACAACGTAACATGGGCCAAGTTTCAACATAGAAATATATTTTTTTTTGCTAAAAACTAACTTGATCCAAATGTTGCCTACGTTCTCTCACAAACTAGAACTCAAAATTCTTAGTAGGCCAAATTATGAAATTGTAATTTAATATAATATTCTCCTAATTAGTGAATGAAATAAAAAGAAAATCAAACAACCAATCTTTCTAGATTATCCCATATTTTTCCAAATTGTTTGTTCAATCAAACTATTAACTAAATTGATTAGCCAGTTTTGTTCCAAATTTCCATACCAACAAGAAGTCATGAGAATATATATATATGAATACAAAGAAAATTTAAATTAAGCTTATGAAGACGTAATCGTTCATCATTTACATCTTACATACATACATAACTCTTAATAAAAATAAAAAACAAGTAAATAATGAACACTGTATATTGTCTACCTTTAAAACAAAAACAAAAAAAAAGCCTAATTAAACAAAGAACTGATGACTATGCATTACTAAGAAAGTAGATTATTAATCTTTAATCTGTTTAAAATAAACATTTATTTTATTCCTCCATCCTCATTAGTACCTCAAATCTTTTAACTTACTTGACTATTACACACTACAACAACAACCCCAACATTTTTTTTAAATATTCTTAATAGTAATTATTTTCTTCCTACTTTCTCATTTCTCTTTGCTTGCTTCTGAAGGTATAACAAAAGATGAGCCATTACCATGAACAACCAAATTCTGAATTAACTCATCATGAGGTGAGCTTTGGCTCTCAACATTATATGAAATGAAAGGATTAGGATTATAATAATCGACGAAATTCGTTGTTTTAAGGACAGGGTTAATAATAATATTGTTGCTGTGATCAAGTGGTTTTTTTATGGTTAATGATCCACATTGTCTAGGTTGTGTTTGGTAGAAAACTTTTGAAACAACTAATTCTCCATCTTTTTCTTCTTCATTTTCACCTAAGTGATATTGGTGCATTACCCAATTTGTTTTCTCAGGCTTTCTTTGCCTACCATAATTTGTGTAAAGTACCAAAATTTTCTTGTAACCTTTGAGAACTCCACTTATATAAACTGGCCTTGTTTTACCTGTCTTGTGCCACCTTGTTTCACCACCATCAATTTCAGTGTGTACCTTTCGACGTTTTCTAGTCCCCGTCGTGTATGCTTTTGATGGACGATGAAAGAAATGACGCACTTGACCATCCTTGCTCACTCCTGTATGCATGCAGTAGCGTATTCAGAATTTTAAGTAATATTTAATGTACTATATCCTTTGATCATCTCTAGGAATGAAATGTTCTATAAGAAAATGACACAACTTTTCAGTAGTTAAAAGGAGCCAATCATAGGCAGTATGGAATTTTTATTTTTATTTTTTCCTCTTCATCTTTTCAATTATAAGTAAAGTAACACATGAATAATGTGTATATGTGTGTCATATACTCTTGTTACAATAACAAGGAAAGAATTTACGTGATCCATGACAAATGGCATAGCATATAATTAGCATCAAAATATGATATTCCGTCTATTTAATTTGATATTTTTCACAAAATTTATAACAAACTTTCTATAAGGTTAGTAATTATTCAATGGAATAAATAAGGTGCGAGTAAATTATTTTTGAATGCCACTATTATAAACAGAAATCTATAACAATCTTTCTAAGAGGCAATAAGTACACAATGAAATAGTTAAAGTGCAAGCATATTATTTTTGAACGTCATCATTATAAACAAATTAAAATCTTAACTTTTTAAGAGGTAGCAAATACTCTCAATATAATAGTCAAGGTACAAGTAAACTGTTTTATTAACGCAACCATTATAAACAAAAATCTATAACAAGCTTTTTAAGAGGTAGGAAGTAGGGTACTGAATGGAATTGTTAAGGTGTAATTAAGTGACTGTTTTTGAACACCATCATTATAAACAAATTAAAATCTAAAATCTTAAAAGGTAGAAAATACTCAATCGAATAATCAAGGTAAAAGTAAATTGTTTCTTAACACAACCATTATAAACAAAAATCTATATGAAAAACAATATTCTAAAAGGTATATAGCATGTACTCAATGAAATAGTTGGAGTGTTAGTATACACTATTTTTTAATAAATGCCACCATTATAAACTACTATTTTTTAGACACCACCATTAAAAAAAGTATAACAAACTTCTCACACTACTAAAAACATAAGTTTTTTCAGTGATAATCAATGAAAAATTTGTGTTATATAACATAATTTTTTCACTCATTTTTCAACAAAGCAGCTCACTAAAAAAGACATGATGGAAAATAGATTCTCACTTAAATACTGAAAAACTTTCAAAATTTACCGTGTAAAAACACTGATATCTTTTTTTTTCCTCACCAATTCAATTAAAATACTTATTGAACATTTTCTAGTGGAAAATTTTATAGAAAAATGTAGTAACTTTTTTAATAGTGATAGTTAGTAAGTTGCATAAGGTACACTCCATTGACATTGGTATCTTGAATAACATTTTACCAAATAGGTAACTTAGTTCCCTTAACCAAGTATTTTCCACTTTTGGATATTTGAAGAAAGAGTGAAATTCTCAATCCAGTTGGCAGTTGGCACCTTCAACAGCTAGCCACTAAAGGCTATTTTGTTAGTAACAACTTCTCAAACCAAGTGACTAAAAGGCCATCAATTTATAGAATAAAAAGCCACGAAATGAGGAAAAAGGAAATAACTCATTAACAGAATTTCATGGCTTGAAATTTCCAAGAAATGAATAAAACAAATTTAGAATAATACAAATACTAGAAGCAATTATTAACTTTTACCACTAAATTGTCTCACTTGGGAAATTTCCTAAACCATAAAATAATACTGTAACAAATTGTGACATATATAAAAGAATTATCCCCATAGGTTGAAGATTTTTCACGAAAACAAAAATCAAGAAAAAAGAAAGATTATTAATAGTAGTAAATATTTTTTTAGAAAATTTGCCTACTAAAATTAGAAAAATTCTAATTTTATATAATGCTAATTGCTAAGTGTGACCCACTGTAATAACAAATCCGAATATAAATCCTGGAAGGAATAAAATCTGGACAAGAAAACATCATGAATCTTCTTAGAAATTTCACTACTTCCTCTTTTTTGTTTTTGTGAATGTAGAAACATTGTCTTTTATCTTAAACTCCGCCAGCATGAGCTTGTTTACATTGCTAGTCCTCAATTCAGATAAAGTGAGCGTTATAGTTTCAGCATTACGACAAAATTATATAAAATATATAGCTGATTTGGACGTTTTAACCAAAACGAATTCTATTTCGATTGTTACCTTCTTCATTACTATGTTCTCATACACAAGAATATATATATCCTGGTTATGGATAGTTGATGTAGGCTAATAACCAGTGTAAGGTAATTAAATACATATTGTTTTATAATATATTGTATTGCATTATATTATATTGTATTGTATTTCATCCTTGCGTAATGTTACACGTCAATATAATTTGAAAGATAAACCCACAAAGAGAATAGTGTATAGGCTAGGTAAATCTACTATAGGTAAATGAATAAAATAAGATTATTGAAAATTAAAGTAAAGACATAATGGTAAAAAAAAAGAAAGGCAACGACCCGATCAACCAAACCAGTCCTTTCATAAAATGTAACTTTTCGTTATTACCCAACACTCAATTTAACGATATATACGACACAACAAAATTGAAGTAACAATCAAAATAAACACATGTATTTGTATTAACAAAACAATATAGGTAACAAGCAATTAATTGTTTATGATTTATATTGATGTAAATATATATGATTTATGAATATTAATGGAAAAAAAAATTACCTGGTAATTTCTGTGGATGAGTGTAGCAAATACCATTTTGTCCATCAATGGTCAAAATGAAATCATCAATAAGGGGATGAATTTTATGGGTATCTGAAAGGACTTTTGCTTCTAAATGTTCAAGTATCTCTCCATCTGATGGATCAAACTTCACTCCAGCTGGTAGACCAGGCAAATCATGTAGTATTCCCCTCTATTTTCATTATATAAACACCCAAAATTACTCAATTTATGTGACACAGTTTACAAATTTGAATCTCGAAATTCTAATTGAGAGATAAGGGAGTAGTATTTATAATACCTGATGTTGAAGCTGTATGTTGTGTCCACATGAAGGACAAGTTATGAATCTAGTTTTTGAAGTGATCATAATAACATTATTTTCCTGATCTGATGATGATATTATTGGGAGAGCTGTTGATTGACTGCACCATGCCATATTTCTACTAACATCGATCCCTAATTTAATTTCTATAAAAACAGAAAGAAAACTGTAAAGACGACGACAATAACAACATATCCAGTGAAATTCGAGACAATAAATAATTTAATTAGATCATGAGGAGAATATTTAAATTAAAAAGCATGTTTTTGAAGTGATGAGAAGGAATTGAGTTCTCTCTTACCTTTTTTTTGTAGTTTCTAATTCTCTTCTGTTTAGATGAAAATGGAGTACTGTTTTTGTGCTGCTGTGTCGAAACCAGTAAAAAGAGAGAAAAGAAAAGAGAAGAGGAAGAAAAAGGGTCAGATATTTCTGTGAAAGGAACAAGCTTGGAATTAATATTGTTTTTAAATTTCTAGAGATGAGAAGAAAAAATGAAAAAAGAAAATTAGTTGCTTGGACGTCAAGTTTAGTTATCTTAATGTGTATATATACACATGTGTACCAGATTAAATACAACTTTTTCCGTTTTAATTTATTTGTCCTGTTATTTGACTTGATATAAAGTTAAGAAAGTAAAGAAGATTTTTAAATCATATGATATTAAATTAAAGATATGTTAATTGGATCAAAATGTTCTTTAATTTTTTTTATCTTAAACACCTCATGTGGAAAGTTGAAATTAAAACGGAGAAAACTTTCAAGTCAGTTTTTCATACTATTCCATGCAGAGGCGGACCCACCCTATAAGGTGGGGTGCACGTGCACCCATTAACTTCGAAATAAACTATGTGTGTGTATATATATATATATATATATATATATATATATATTGAGAAACTGGTAAAAATTATGATATAATTAACAGTACACCTATGAAGAAGTGATGTTGTGCTACTGGTACAAGCCAAAGGAACCAGAAAGTATTGATAGAGGGCGTTTTACCTCTCGATGTGAATTTAACTTTAGTCAAATTCTAATTATGCAGGTTTATCTTAGAGCTCATATTTAAGCTAAAGTAATATTGGTGCACCCAAAGTCTTCAAATCTTGGGTTCGCCTCTGATTCCATGATTCTTAATCTATATTTATAATTTACCCATAACTGTAAAAGAAAGTATTGAAAGAGAGCGCTTTACCTCTCAACGCGAATTTAAATTTAGTCAGAATTAAGCAGGTACGTACACAACTCCGGATGAAAAAAATTCGACCCTTACTTTACTAAAAATAAAGGGTTTATTTACTTGACCTAATGAAATGAAATATGAGTATAATAAGTCTAGTAGAGTGTAGAAGGGGGCAAAGAGAAATTCTTGTGTAGGACATTTCACCTCTTTTAGGTTCATCACTCTAACAAGAAGAAAGAGATGGAGGGATATAATTAGCTGCAGTGTCAACCTAGAGTATTCTTAAAGCTATATATATATAAGATAGATTGGTAATTGAAGGTTTGGTATATATATATACGTACGTACCAACAAATGTGAAAGTAACAAACGCTGAATTACAACCTAACTTATCTTGTATTTTTATACTCTTTCTTTTCTTTGCGTGATCGAGTGATATGATGAATAATGAATGTGATTCATCCACCCATAATCATAAATATTAATTTCAAACTTTAAAAATGCTAAGTTTTCTATTAGTTAGTGCTTTCGATCGTGCCCTTTTAATGAGCTCTATGCAAAACGATTTCAAATAAATCGAGCCAATTTGTATTGATGGTATTATATTTGATGTATATCTCTGCATAGTCACTATATTGAACATATTGTTCATGGTCTTTGGTTCCCTGAGTATACTTGATTCGACCATTTTCCAATAAGGTAGAATCCAAGATATTAGTTAGAATCCAAGATAAGAATTTATTGGATTTTTGGTTGAAAATTTTGAAAGAGACGAAACAGGTATAACTTTTTACTCCAAAGTCGAACAGATGAAGCAGTTCATTTTGGCGAAAACTAGATTCATAGAACATTGTTTTGATAACGACAATAGAAAAATTGTAACCTTTTTCACATTATAAGAAGTTGTAGCAGCCGACACGTTAAGGGTTTATTGGATATTAGTATTTTGTAGGTCGTTATCTAATCGAAATGGTAGTCATTAAATAATTATGAAACTGAAACTTATCAGAGAAGCTACGCAATATGAAGCTTTATGAGGAAGCTTTAGTTTTTAGGGTTTTACTTTAACGTATGGACAGAGTTTTTTTGCCAGGATATATATAATATTATAAGCCATAAATAATTCAATCGATTTTTCTTGTATACTTTATTACAAAGATCAAGAACTTTACTTGTAATTTTAATTTGATCAATTATTATAATATTTCTTTGGGTTAATTTTTTAAGTTAAACAAAATTTGATTAATTTAAAATTTAGATATTCGAAGACTATATAAAAAATACTTTTAAGTTGCACTCCTTAAAACATCATAAAGTATTAGTCAAAGTTTATTCAATTTAATTCTTAAAACATGATAAGTAAAAATGACGGAAAAAAACACTATATATAATCCCTATTGTAATTAGAGATATGGTCAAAATAACATTGATTTTTTTATTAAAAAAAATTGCCCTTGACTAACTTGCATCTTCAATTGAACTTTTAAGCTTGACCTCTGTTCCCTTTTGAGGAATTTTAATGACTTAATATCATCTTTGGAACTTCCCCTCGCATTGATTGTTAATCCATGTGTATTAGTGTTTGTATTATAGAAAGTCGAATATATCGATAATTTTTTTAAAAATTGCACTAAATTTTATTTAGCTATTTGAAGTATAATATATTTTTAATTGAATATTTGAACACATGATAAATAATTTCTATTATATATTTTTGGTACATATTTCGGAAAAGTTTCTTTATAATAAATAAGTTAATCACACAAACCACGACACCCTCTTTAATTATACACATCATCAACAAGGGGAACATATTTTCGGAACATGCATGATTTTCTACAAATTATTCATAAGGTTGATTTGCGTAATTAAAGAAGTTGATATATTTTAACTTATTATCTTATCTACGTAATAGGTGTTTGAGAACACATACACTAATTTTTCAATTTTTTGAATAAAAAATGCAATAACATGTTATCACTATTTCAAATGCTCAATGAAAACATGTTATAACAGAAGTATCTAAATAAAATTCAGTGGGCTTTGAATGTTGGCCCATATGTCACACCTGAAAAGGGCTTTGACCCGTTTGGATACCAAATCATAAAATGAAATTAGAGTAAAAGCTTTGAACGGCTGCGGCGGCGGCAGTTACAGGGAAATCAAAGGCACTTCCTTGAAGACAATTTTCTCCATAACAAGGTTTTTTGGTATCAAGAGGTAAGTTAAATCTCAAAACTAATTTGTGCTTGCTATATTGATGTTTTATTAATATGATTTGCAAATTTATCTGTTGTGATTTTGTCAATTCAATCATTGTTTTGAGTGTTACAAATATGTAAGCAGCAAGGAATAGAACACTTCAATTGTAAAACTACCCCCAATCTTAGGAGTTGGTATAGTGTAAACAATTGTATGCTTGGACAAACTTTTAGGGGGGCGGAGCCTATAGCAATTAGAAAAATCTGGTCCAAAGTGGGGAGGGGCTTAAGTGCTACACTTGGCTAATGGCAAGGACAATTTTGGTCCAAAAAACAAAATTGTGTTATTTCAGTAGTTCAGAGATATTGTTTACCCTTTTCCCAATACTCAATGATTATAATAGAATAGTAGAAGGCCCTGATGAGGCGTAAAAACTAATTGTCCAAAAAAAAAAAAAACTAATGAGGTTAAGAGACATTGTTATCAGAGATAAGTTTCTATATACCTTGATAAATGTAAGACTTAAACGTGTGATTTTAAATAGAAATCATGAAATATGAAGTATTGATTACAAAGTGAAATGCAAAAAGAAAATAACGATAGTGATATTCTGAAAGATAACGGAACCACTCTGACATACAATTTATTTCATTTAAGAGAAATAGGATTTGCCTATGAATTTGTGATGGTTGACACACCAAATTTAAAGTTTGATCCTCTTAGCTTTTCTGTTGTGATATGATCCATTCTTTCTATCATGTTATCTGTTAGATGATTCTTCCAATCTCCGGGCTTACCCTTCCTGAAATAGGCACTGTTATCTATCTGCAAAGAGGATATTGGCCGATCCTGCCCATTCTTAATCACCTCCAAATTGCTCAAGTTGTCAAAACTACATAATTTGACAATCCTTTCTGGTAACCCTTCTCCCTCTTCGTCCCTTGAAAATGGTTTTCCCATGAACTCAGCCAATTTTCTCACGTAGAACAATGTGTCTTTTGTTAATTCTTCATATTTGAGAAACAATAGTGATTCTGGCTTGTCTAAACTTTGTTTCCAGTACCCCAAAACATGATCCCAGTACGGTCCCCACATTGTTTTCCCTTCACAGAACAACTCGAACCCTTCCTCAAAGGAAATTAACAGTTCTGTTGTTTCATCCGACTCTCCTTGCTGCAGCCATGTAAATCTTTGCATGAAATGCCAAAGAGAAATGAAAGTGTCCTTGGGTTCCCTGCACAAGTAAATCATCTTTGTACCGTCCAGGGACTGGACAGATTTGGGTAAAGCATCAAATGGTATATGTGTGGCTATAAGAGGAATATTTTGAGCCTTCATATCAGAAGAATGTTTTGGAGAATCAAATTCCAAGGAAGGGATGAGAACATGAGAAATATTAGTGAGCAATTGTTTTCCATATTAAAATGATGTCTAGTTACAATCACGTAACACAGAGCTTTGAGCCATGTGCAACCAGTTTTAGGAGCACTACAAATTTATATTTCGTTCCAAGAAGACTTAAAGTTTTGTTGTGCTGAAATGATAGCTTGAAGCATTGGAAACGGATACCAAAAGCCTTGGTACTGATACAAATCCATGAAATCATTAGACCCTTTTTCCTTTGGAAGCGTTGATATAAGCTTCTTGAATTTAGAGCTCGCTTCTTCTTCGGCAACATGAGAGAGGTTTATGGTCATATTATTGACGGGGGGAGAATCCATGAAGGTTCAATTCAACCAAATACTGGCTAGCTAGCTAGCTTATCAGGGAATGAAGAGAAGATAATAGATGGATCATGGATTGGGTTGTGAGAGGTTCTCTTTTATCTATAAAAAATAATTATTTGACTTTATACTTACTATTTTACTCGCAATGGCATATTCATATATGCTATATATGATATATTTAATCCTGCAAGTGTTAGGCCGTCTCAACAAGATTGAACATGCCATTACTAGTCCTTCACATGGGCTTAGATATTTCTTTATTCTTTGAGATTTTTCTTGTTTTGCTTATGTTAACAAAAGCAATTTCATATCCAGGATTTGAACTGATTAAAGATGAAGTAGTTACCACCGTCCTCCACAACCTTTGTTGGTGAGATTCTACCTTAGTTATCACTTGACGAGTGATTCAATTCCACTATTAATTTTATAGCATCTAACTCTGTCAGTTACATAGCCAGCACATGTTATTGCAATAAGTATTTCCTTCGTAATTTTTGGGTGATCGGTTTTATGGCTACTGCAGATGTTATTTATTTTTTTAGTTATATGATTTTTTCATTGGAGATCGATAAAATATTGTATATTATTCAACTTATACAATTGATCATAAGAAATTATTTCTTTACATTTTTCTTCGTTATTCATCAGAATGCATGTATCTCTGAAGCTCTATCTCCACTTATAACAAACAATTCAATTTTAATTCACTTATAAATATCCATCTTAGGGTGAAGACAGGCATATGATACTAGTAGCGTTTGGCCATTCGATACCATATCACGATATGAAATCGTGAGATGGAACTAGCGTTTGGACATGCGCTTTCACGCTAATTCCTTCTCATGATTTCATATTATGAGATGAAATATCATATTCTCCAAAAATCATGATATGAGAATTTCATATCATGATTTGGGATTTTTTAAATACAAAAGTTAATCCACAAGTTTATATTTTGTTAAAACAACCCCACATTATATCTACTAAACATTTATTTCGTATGTAAATAAAATTAATAATCATATTATTACATTTAAAAAACTATTATTCTCACCAACATAAAATTTATTATTACTTTAAATTTGATGAATATAAATGATAAAGTAGGAATTGATTTGGTGAATATAAATAAATAAGAGCGGAGGGAGTGATACTTTTTTGGTTTTTCATAATAAGAAAAACTTTTCTTTCAGCTACATATGAAAATGTTTTAAGCAATTTAATATGAAAAAGGACAAAATTGGTGATGTATGTTTGATAATCACTACTTCCAATATGTTTGATTTTAGCTCAAAATTAATGCACTGAAAATGTGTAATTGCACACAAGTGAAACAAGGCATGAACCATTATGATAATTGACACACTAGTGAAAATTATCATAACTTGTACATTGTCACATAATTATTTGTGAGAATATCAAAGGAGTGATGAAATATTTATGGTCTATGAGCATGAAAATATAGTTGCTAATGATATTGACCAACAAATGACTCAAAGTAAAAATGTTGGTTCGTCTTCTCGGTCATATGATCGAAAAATGCAAGTTTAACGTGAAGAGATTGTTCGTACTATGTGGAAAATTATATTAAAGACTAGTACATTACAATTTATGTTCAATTTTTTTATTGAATTAAAGTTTGATCAATTAAAGTTAGATGAAACAATTACTTAAGTGGAAAACAAATAGCTTTGTAATAATTTATTATGCAATTTTATAATTTTTTATTTATTTGGTAAGATTGAATAAACAATTGGAGCTATTTTAATAGTTTTACAACTTAAAAAATTCTTATGTTTATGAGAAAATATACCATCCAAAAATACCATGTCGCATGACCAAACAAAACTTTAATTCATCTCATAATTTCATATTTTGATATCATATCGTAATTTCATATCACAATTTTATATCGCATGACGAAACGGGGCCGAAATGAGATGGAGAGAACAAATAAGAATCGTACTATGTATCTAGGCAAAAATTATGTTATCCCTTTGATTCAATCTGTTTCAAATGAGTTGGTTATCCAATCATACAAAAGTGGATTAACCATAGTCTACTAATTGCACTTTCTTTAAATAGGTAAAGGTGTAGATACTTCTAAAAGAAAAATGAGTTATTTTTCTTTGATTTAAGAAAAATGAGTTATTTTTCTTTGATTTAAGAAAAATGGCTTCCATATGTAAATTAAGGAAAAAATAATTGTAACTTTCTTAAATAAGAAAAATATTTTTCAAAAATTTTCTTAAACGGATCCAGACTTGAGATCTGACTTCTGACATATAGACTCGATTCAAGACCACTCAGTTTTCAGAAAAGAAATATATCTTTTAAGAAAACATAGAATCTTGCTTGCAACTTAGATGTACTTATGTCTTTACCTAATAAGAAGTATTGGATAATATGGGTGTAATATCATCCCTTTTTATTCATATCAATTATGAATTGGGTCGAATATTTTGTCTATTTAACTTAACACAAGTGATGAATGGAGCAGTAATGAGGAGAAGAAAGAACAATCATTGAAAGTTTTGGTGTTGACGTGATATTAAAGAAAGTTAGGGTGTTGAAGCATTAATGAGGAAGAATTAAAGAGCCACCAAAAATACTGAGGAAATTATAAAAGCTGAAAATGAAAGGATATTGAGAAAATGGGCCACCGGGAGTCAGTATTAAAGCCCGAGTAAGTACTGACAAATGTACAGTGGGGTCAAAGGCCCACAAAGAAACTGGATTTGTAATTTGGGCCTGTTATGTGTACACGTGCATGGGCCTATCAAAATCTTACTATTGGGAAAGCAACCGGGTCATTTGCACTTTTGCCCCTAACTTTTTTGCGAGCATAAATTTGAGTATTTTTGTATCATAATATCTCACAAAGTTATGCCCCGCGCCATTAAAGAATATAGGATTAATTACAGAAATTCACCTTTTAGTTTACTTATTACCACTATTCCCAATAAGTTTTACAAATCTCCAAAATCCCTCATTTTCACGCATCATATTAGTGTATCTCGCGCATCAGATTAATGTATCAACGCATCAGATTAACGTATATCGCGCATCATATTAGTGTATCAGCGCATCAGATTAGTGTATCTCGCACATCAGATTAGTGTATCATGTATAAAATGTAATGTATCTTACTTAACGATTAATGTATCTCGCACATCAGATTAATATATCAGCGCTTATATTATTGTATCAGTTTGAGGAATTTCTGTAATTATAAACTTTTAAGGGATAGATTGTAATTTTGCCTTAAAAGTATGTGATTTCTGTAATTTGCCCAAGAATATTATGTCCATTGAGGATAAGTTTGATTTTTAAGGGAAAAAATTAGAGAAAAATTACTTTTTACACGATAAAGTGTTTATAGATGAGTTAACTTTATGTATATTAGTAAAATGGAGTGCATTGAATAATAAGGAATTGGGAATTTATTTCTCAACTTAATCTACTATATCAACTTTGCTCTAAATCCTATTTCTTTCTCTTGTTTTTACTCTTTTTCAATGAGACAAGAGGGTTATCTCACGTACATTGAATTGAATGATAATGAATTGGGAATTTTTTTTCCAACCACCCTGCCCTTCACCAAAGACAAACTTATTGGATTAAGTTCAACTACTATTTCATAAGTTCATATCATCCATTTTACCCTTAATTCTTCTCCATTTATTTTTCTTATTAATAAAAGATATCTCCCTTTAAATATATTTAGGAATTAAGATCATGACGCGTTTATAAAATGAAGAAAAGAAAATGTCTTTTTCAGATTTTTTTATTGTAAAAACGAGAATCTTTTTATAAAAAGGGAAAAGGGTTCGAAATATATTCGAACTTTGACTGAAATTGTTGTAACAATTTCAAACTTTGGACAGGATCTATTATCCCATGCACTATTTAATAGTGTATTTTAAAGATATATAGGGTAATAGTTCCTGCCCAAAGTTTGGAATTGTTACACCAATTTCGATCAAAGTTCAGATATATTTCAAATATTTTCCCTTTATAAAAAGGACATAAAATTATATCGCATTCTAGGTCACTTTCCTCCCCGTGAAAATAAGACTTATGCAGTATATTTATACCAATTTATTGTGAAGTTCCAAAGTTTACCTACCTCAGATATTATTGTATCCTTCCATTTTAAAGGGTGTGAGGTGTCAAATAGTGACCACCCAGAAGAATTGTTGTATAATTAGTTAGAAATAGGAAAGATAATTAGTTACTTATCCACATGGGAAACAAATTAAGTACAACAAATATGAATAGAAGGAATTGTTGTTCCAACTACCATGTCCTTATTCAATGAACAAAACTATTGGATAATCCCTCTAAAGTAATTTCAAAGTTTTTAGGTTCGTTTGATAGTTGGTTAGAGTCATACATATATTATTAGTCAATGAAGAAATTAATTATAAATGAACATATGCATCATTATATATATGTATTACTAGTTATGTATGTATTATCCTTCGTAAAATAATACATAAATTTCCTCGTAACTTTTACATGTATTATTTATTTATACGGATTTCTGAAAAGCTTATATTCTATCTAAATTTCTTCTTCTATAAAAAAAAATACATAATTTTCTTCAAAACTAATAATTTACATAACTAATATCAGTACCAAAACATCCTAGATGTTTCCCTAAAAACAACCTTTTTGTTTACCTTTTCAATGTAAAGAGTAATAGGTATATACCTAATGTTTTATTTGAATTTTGAACAGTCCAGATTTGATAAAGTTGATCCAATAGCTAAATTATTCTTTTCATTTTCTTAATCCCAATATTTAAAATATTATAAATCAAGTAAAAAAAACAAGCACACGTGCAAGAAGTCTCAGATGTGGGCTACCAAATGGCTAGTGTCCTTGTGGATATGCACTGGATTGTCCTCTTCCCTTAGCTATATTTCTGGTGAACTGTTTCAGATGTATTTGAGCCGTAGAGATGAATAAGCTAAGGGACCCCATTACACTTTAATGAGAAACAGGGCCATAAATAACTCACCAAACTATACTACTTCCTAATAATTGGCTTCACATTCTCTTACACAGTTACAAATTTCAAAATACTACAGTAACATCTTTCAACAATTAAGCCTAGAGGAAGCTGAAATATTCCCCTTCTTTTGCTAGTTACTTCTCCCTCCGTTTCCATTTGATTGTCTGGTTTTGATTTGATACAAGAGTACTAACAAAATAACTGGTTTTTAAAGTTGAAACTAAAGAGTTGACGTAAAAGGAAAGAGATATTTTTTTTTAAAATGGATTATAGATGGAAGTAAGACAAACAAATGGAAACGGAGAGTATTAAAAGCAGTAGTTCAATTGTAACAACTAACTTTAAAATTTGCTTAATTAGACTCAAAAGAATAAATAAAAATCACTGTCAAGGAAATAGAGTATAGGTAGCACATTTAAGATCTTTTATTGCCAGATAGTAAAATACTTACTGCAATAACTTTTGGTAGTTGGATGAGATTTTTACAATGAAAAACAAGCTTCTTGATCCAACTCTATTTTTTTTCCTAATATTCTTTTTTTCATTCAACTTCAATTCTTTCTTTCCCATCAACCCAAACATCTAGTGGGAAATAGTGGGGAAAGAATTAAGTAGTTAGCAGATGAACAAAGAAGTTAATTGAGTCTCACTTTTAAAGGACAAAATTTGTTGAGACATTCTTAAGCTACACTTCCTTGATCAGATGCTTCTTCATAGTAATAAGGTGTCAACTTGCCATCCTTTGAGGCAGCCTTGGGCAAGTTCCCACCACCCACTTCTTGCAACATTTTAACGACTCGTCTCATCGAGGGTCGGTTAATTGGGAGAGGGCTAGTGCAGAGTAGGCCAATGTTTAGGGCCTTGCATATCTCCTCCTTGAAACAAGTATCAAGTTTAGGGTCAATTACATGATCTACACCCTTTTGGTCCAATGTACTGCACACCCATTTCACCAGATCCTTTTCCCCGAACTCAGGATCCACAGGGCGTTTCCCCGTTACAAGCTCTAGGATGACCACACCGAAGCTGTATATATCACTCTTCTCATTCACCCGCAGTGTGTATGCATATTCTGGAATGCAAAAAAGAATTCAGTCAACTCAGCAGTTGCAAGGAAACAACACAACAAAGAATGACCACATGAAACCAAAAATATGGGTGGGTGGTTATAAAACTTAGCAGCCGCCCACAATATAGCTAGCTGTTAAGATTTCAAACATCATAAGTGGAAAGCTAAGTATATCTTTTTCTACAGTCCTAAAGCAGTCTTTTGTGCTCAAGAGCCGGAAACTCGTGGAGCCTACTTAACTGTTCACAAACTATGATCTAGAGCAATGGTACACTGTTACTGTATTAGGGGGTACTCCAGATATGAGCCAATTACTTAACAAATGTGGAATATATAGGAAATATTATAGTATATAGATCTAAGCCTTCTACACAATAGATGCCACATAGCTACAGTAATACTAGTCTCATTTTTTGAAAGGCTACAGTAATCCAGAAACTTACAGGCATAACAATTTGCAAGTAAAACTCAATATGAACAAATTCAACACAAATTCATGAAACTGAAGCTGAAAAAGTTAATCCACTAACCTGGAGCAATGTAACCACAAGACCCTGCAATAACAGACATGGACTTGATTGCCTTAGCATTGGCATCAACCGCCTTTGCAACACCGAAGTCGGCAACACGAGCTCCAAACTCACCATCCAGCAAGATGTTATTTGACTTAACGTCTCTGTGAACGATAGGTGGAGCACAGTCATGATGCAAGTAGGAGAGTCCCTCAGCTGCATCCATGGCTATCTTATATCTCATAGGCCAGTCTAGCAGGCCACTTTTGCTGCTGTGTAGCAAATCACCCAAACTTCCATTAGGCATATACTCATAGACCAGAAGTTTGCAATCCCTAGTTGTACAACAACACCATAGCTTAACAATGTTCTTGTGTCGAATCTTCCCCAACGTCTCAACCTCTGCTTCAAATCCATCTTCTTGAAAGCTACCTTTCTCGATATCACTACTCTCATCTACTATTTTCACACTTCTCAAAATCTTCTTCACCGCAACAGTGTCACCCTTGCTCAGAACCACCTTGTAAACCTTCCCAGAAGAGCCACTGCCAATTAAGTTGTCCTCATCAAGAGCATCCAAGATTTCATACTCGTTGAAACCCAATTTATGAAACGACATCAAAGTCCATTTAGACTTATCAATAGCCCTTTTAGCTTCCTTAAAATTCTTGTACTTCCAGTAGAACCAAGCAACCCCAATAACAAACACCAATCCAGCAAGGGTGAAGAGTAACCTCAATAACCAAACATAACCAGCAGTTTTACCTTCAGCTGTTCCTTCACACAAGCCCTCAATGTCTCCACATAAACCAGCATTCCCCAAAAAGCTACTCTTATACATTTCCTTTGCATAAACAGGGGGAACATCACCCGAAAGGTCATTATTCGACAAGTTCAGCTGATTGAGCTTCAAATTCTGCAACTCCACTGGGATTTTCCCTGAAAACTGGTTCCCTGATAGATCAAGATAATTCAAAACAGACAAGCTCCCAATCTCCTTGGGGATATCTCCAGAAAGATCATTGTTTGCCAAGTTCAATTCATTCAATTTCTTCAAAGAATGAATCCCACTTGGAAGCTTACCAGTTAACTCATTGTTGTGAAGATCCAGCCTTCCCAATTGTCCAAGAATCACCAGGCTTGCAGGTAAAGGCCCAGAAAACTGGTTATCATTGCCCACAAAATCAAGAAGATTTTCCAGAGAACTAATCTCCTCTGGGATGGAACCTGAAAATTTGTTCTTAGACAAAATCAAAGCTGATAAATTTGAAGCACCGGCTATAGTTTTCGCGATATCACCGGAGAGTGAATTGTCCATGAGCTCAAGCAGAGAAAGGTGTGGCAGACCCCAGAACCCCTCCGGAACATCACCGGATAACTGGTTGTGTGCCAATCTCACGCGCAGTAAGCTCCGGCATTCACTCAAACTCGCCGGAATTTCACCGGAAAGTAAGTTATTTATCATCAAAAGCTCCAACAACAACCCTTTCCCACACAAATTTTCCGGAATTTCACCAGAAAAATTGTTTTCTGACACATCAATCCACAACAAAGGTGAATTTTTTCCAAGATGTTTAGGTAAACTCCCATTAAAACGGTTGTGAAAAAGGCGCAACTCATACAAGTTTGGTGAAGTTGCAATGCCTTGTGGTAGTTCACCAAACATCTGGTTCTCATAAAGATTGAGTGACTCAAGTGGCAGCTCACACAACTCCCTCGGAATCGTACCAGTTATCCGGTTCATCGAAACGTCGATTCGCCTCAACGCCGTCATTTTCGACCACCCATTCACCGGAAATTCCCCGGTAAACGAGTTGTTATACAGCTCAATTTGTTCAGCACTAGTCAGCTCAGTGAGCCAACTCGGAATCGGCCCATCCAAGTAGTTAACAGCTAGGTCCAAATCCACTATCTTCTTCAAGCTCCCCAATGTGTCAGGAACTTCCCCAATCAAATTACAGTCGGAAAGCCACAAAACCTCAAGATTCGTCAGATTCCCCAGCTCCGGCGGGATCCGACCCGTAGTAAACGGGTTGTACGACAGATTCAGCTGCTTCAACGTCGTAACGTTCCCGAGAAATGCCGGTATACTCCCGTCAAGCAAGTTTCCAACTAACCCAAGAACTTCAAGCTGCTGAAAAGAACCAAAACTCGCCGGAATATCTCCGGTAAAGTTATTACCCGACAAGTCAAGATATTTCAAGTTTGGGAGCTCAGATAAACTCGCCGGAAGTGTACCCACCAAGAAATTCTGCGCCAAATCAAGATGCTCCACTGCTTCACACCCAGAGAAATCTTCAAGAAGAGTACTGTTGACAGAGTTGTTATACAACGAAATGTAACGAAGCTTCTTCAACCGACAAAGCAGAGTCGGAAAAGGACCAGCAACATTAGCATTAGAAAGGTCCAATGATGTAACAGAGCGAGTCAATTGGTCACATGAAACACCAAACCAGTTACATGGTGTATCATCATATTCATTCCAGTTTGAAAGAACATTATCAGGGTCATCAAGTCCAAGCTTCACATTATGTAAATAAAGACCCTCTTGGTTAAGTGAGAAAATCAAAGTTGGGAGCAAAAGGGTAACCAAGATTTGAAGAAACATTATTGAAATTGAAGATTTCATTTTTTGGTTTTCTGGGGATCAAGAAAGAACAAAGAAGAAGAAGAAAGACTGCAATTTTCTTTTTTGGAAAAGGGAGTAGTAAAAGCTGACTAAGACATGTTAGTATTAGTAAGTTATTTTTTCAGAGAGACATTTATAGTGAATTGGTTTTTTTTTTAATTTTCATATATTATCCTTTTTTTCAAATATTCTTTGAATGTGGAAATGATTGTGTGTGTTTTTTTCCTTTTGTTATAGTTTTCCATGAGTACAAAAAAATTGCATCAAAATCTGGGTTTTATCTAAAGAGGAAACACAACCATTTTTATATATGAGTAATGTTTATTTATTATTATCCATTGAAATACGTTAATTTATTTATTTTTTAAATTTATTTTTTAGATATATAATTTTTTTATTTTTAATGAAGAGTAAGGAAAGGAGAAATGAAAGAGGAAATTAGAAAGTGAGGAATCGAACCTTATCAAATTAAATTAAACGTTCATATAGTTAACTAACTAAGCTATTAAGATTCTCCAAAGAAAGATGATCATGTGGTTAACTCTTATATTTTTCACGTTAAATGATGTATTATTATAAGTAATTTTAAAATTAAATCAGATGTTTCCGTTGTAAAGTTTATATTATGTTTTGTGTTTAATTATTAAAATTTTGGTTGAATTAAAACGTGTATACCATTATTGAAAAATTATTATTAGAGTAGCCAAAAAAAATCATATAATTAATAAGTAGTGTATATGTTTGTTAATTTGTTAGTTACTAGTACTAAACATATACTATATTGATTATTAAAACATTATCTATAACTTTTTAAAAGGAAAAATCATTTTGGCCAGAAAATTTGTCTAGAATTTGGCCGTAATGGTAAAATAACATATTTCACACTATGTTATTTTACCTTTTTGAATATTTTTACCCTTTTAACTTTAATATATTTTAATTAAAAATAGAAAAAAAAATCAATTTATTTTAAAATTAAAAAAATATTATAAATTTTTTGGTCATTTAGCATTACCCTTTTTTAAAAACAAAATTGAAGTAGTTTCATGTGATAAAAATGGATAAAATTTAAACCGACCAATTCGATAGAAAGGTCTTTAACATTTTTGAAATAAAGATGTAGAATTTAATTAATTCATTTTGTGCTACACTAATTAATGGTGGAAATACCACAATTTATTAGCATGAACTTTCATGTTGTATGGGTCCAGTTTTTAATTATGGTAACGTATTTATGACATCGATTCAAATTTTTAGTCTCTTTATAAACATTGCATAAAATGAGCGTTATTTTCTAATGGTTTTATATTATCAAGTGAATGCATAGTAGCTACTGATAAAATTTTGAATTATTAAAATGTTAGTGAAATAATTAATCTTTGGCTATCAGAATATTCTTTCAAAAGCATAAAACTTTAAATAAAAAGTTCAGCATTGCAATTTTTTTACAAGATAAATCACTTGCAAATATTGACATGCACAATTATTCAAATATTTTACTTGTTAACTAAAATTAATGTCACGATCCAGACCATCGTGATTGACACCCACACTAACCCTTCTGTGGGAGAAACATTTATACTAATTAGCTAACCAACTTAATCAAAATACTAAAGCATTTAAGTTACGGAAGGAAGTTAACTGCTAAGGAAAGAAATAGGGAGTTCCCATAAACTCCAAATCAATAGTCTAACAACTAAACAAATGCGGAAAAATACACCTAAAACCTGAAAGTCAATGTACCAAAACATCTAACAAGATCCATAAGTCTAAACAAGAAGGGTTACAACCCCAAACTAATGTACTAACAACTACTAGAAAGTCTAAGTCCGAAATGTGGACATAGACAGAAAGAGAAATCATGGCAGCCCGAAAGAACTGGCTCACCCTTGAATTCGATCGGCGATGACTGATCTTCTAAGCGAGGTCTGTCAATAGCCGTCTGAAGATGCCCTGTACTCAACAAAGAAAGAGCAAGTGCAATATCAGTACACAACCACAGTGTACTGGTAGGATCACGCGGCTATCCCACTAAGTGCAACATATATAAGTCAATACAACATAATAATAACATGCATATACCGAACATATACAATATCATCATCATTTACGAACAACGTACAATTTCACATTCTCAAGATACATAATTATATCAACTCATTGGTCCTCTCATGGAACTCAAACCCAAACAGTTAGCATACCGGAACGTGACAACTGATCCAAGTTAATGTGTCGGAACGCAACACCCAATCCATTCAACAAGCCACAATCACAATCACAATCACAAGTACATTCTCATAATCATACAATCAAGTCATGATTCATGGCATTCATCATTCATCTATCTCATTTACAACTAGTGTGATTAATAATGCAACATTCGCATACATACACGTATTATAATGAAACAAGAACAAACATATATCACACAATCATGAAATCACAATCATCACCTACCTCAAACAAAACTTGAATCCCCTAAGAAACTTGATTCTTCCATTTTCGGATTCGTTCCGTTTGTTCTTGGTCTACAAACAATTAATTTAACATGGAAAAAAATAAACAATAACTAATTACCCGAATTACTAACAATTCTATCAACCCCAGATCATACCCATGTTCCCCATATCCAATTTAGGGTTTTTTCCATCATAATTTCCATATCAAAACTCTCCCCATCGATAATTACCCAGTAGATTACGTTCTACAGATCGAAAACTGATTCGCGGAGTTAAAATCTTACCTTTAGCCTCAATAATGGTGAAAAACCGTCAAGAAAACACCTGGGTTCGTTCCTTAGCTCTCCAGTTCGAAAATTGCATAATAAAGATGTTTTGGAGTTTATTTCCGACTTTAAGTCACAACTGTCCTGCCACAGCGGTACTCACCCCGCTACAACGTCCCCGCCCTGGTGGGAATAATCCGCCTCAACGGCTTGCACGAGACCAGTGAGTCGATTTAAGAATTCCAAACTCCCATTTCATAACACACCTTCATCCCATGATACTCAGAAAATACTCGTTCATGCTAAAATCAATTTCGGGAGCTCTATTTGCCCGAATTCAATTCCCTAAAGTCGTACGGGTTCGTTAACGTTTTAGCTATCTACTCATGTGATCAAAATCGTAATTAGATCACCCAATTGCTACCAGATTTTCCTAGACCTTACTGACTCCGATTTCGTCCAAATCTGAACTAGGTTGGAAAATCTCAAGATACTACGAAAAAGTTTTTCGGCCCAAAATTTTTCCCCGTTTGCCTTTCTATAACAACGAAAGCAGGTCGTTACAATCAAATATATTTTACGTTATAATTGTAAGTAATGAAATAAAAATAAGGTATAATTTTATATCAAAACGACTTCTAACATTATCGGACGGAGTGAGTGGTGTTGTTAAATAACTTGAATGATAAGCATTGTCTTGAGCAATTCACCAGCCAGCAGTAAATTAAGGTTATGAAAATAATATCATGTACGTGTCAGATATATAAATTTAGAAATATAGATTTGAAGAAAAATGTCAGCTGTAATTAGGAGTATAAATCACGACATATATATCTCATGACAATTGGTTAAATGTATTCAAAATTCCCAAATAAATTATCAATATACTCTATCACAAATGATATCAGTAAAATCTCCTCATGTGTTTGACTTTGACCTATATTTATACTAGTATTATCCTACATCTCCTCATTCAAAATTTCAAAGTTTTTGATATATTTAAAAGCGGGTTTAGAGGTAAGTTATATAAATATTAATTATGAATAAATAATATATATCATATTTGCTAGCTAGAGTAGTTGATTAAGAGAAAAAGTTATTTTTGTATAAAATTAATACAAATATATATTTAAATTATAAGAAAATCTATTATTTTATATAAAATAAAAGATGAAATAATATATATATATATATATATATAAATATTATATAAAAATTGGATCTCACGTCTATTTTTATTGAGTTGTTGCAAAGTAACCTGCACATGTCTAATTTTAGAATTTAATTAATCCTAATACAATATTGTAGTATTATGAATATACTAGAAAGTATTGAACTATCTCTGCTACTTATATTAAAAAAATCTAAACAACAATTTGTCAGTAAGAATAAAGATCAAGGGGAATTGTTTGACAGAATTACTTATATATTAATTTTTATATAAATATATAATGCTTGATAGTTAGTTGTTAGAAAATGAGTAATCTATGTATAAAATTATTATCGTTTGTAGAATAAAAAATAAAATAACTTATATTAATATTTATATAACTCTAATCAACTATTGAACAAAAGGTTGTATATAATGAACCGCCAAATGGACATGATTTCACATATATTAGAAGTTGAAGTCTGAAAAAATATTGTGAACTTGAACAAGTTACATTTGGATAATAATTTATTTTTTTTATTTGACAACCTTTTTTTGTGAAAATAAAAATAAAAATCTGGATTTCTCAAACAAACTTCAACTTGCCAAGATTCACCGTCCTAGGATTTAGCAAAGTCAAGGAGACAAAAAGAAGCAGTAAAAAGAGTGTTCATAGTTTACCAAAGTAGTCAAAATGTCAAATACGCCCTCCATTGTATTACTTTGGTCCGATGAATTTAAATTAATAATTTAAAATTTAAATTTATATATTATTATTTTATCTATTTTACTTAGTTATTTAATAAAATAGTAAAAAAAATCAATTGAATTGCTAAAAAAATAATAATTTATTTTTAATACAGGGATCAAATAAAATGAGAGAGGAAAAGATGGAACTTTAAAATATGTCTTCCCAAAATTTACCTTTTCTCAATAAATTTAGGGGCATTACCCATTTCTTGGTCATTGCAATTTTCTTTCGAATTCAAAATAAGATTCCTCTAGCTTGTAACCATAAATAATTTTCTATGTTAAAGTAAAAGTGAACGACTAATATGAGACATAAAAAATGATAACGATTATGTTATTTTCTATTAATAAATCTTTTACCAGTTAATTAACCGTCTATTATTTGAAATAATGTGGCCATAAAGGTAAATTATTAAATAAATAAAAAGTAATACTGAATTTTGTCAATAATAATTGTCAACTTAATTAATATAACGTGATTTTATTAGCATGCTTGTTGTCTGTTTTTTCTTTTCATTATATACCAGGCAATACTTTATAGTAAACACTTTATTCACAAAGTTGTTTAAACTTTGCCCTGCACATTCAAAACTGTTTTTGTTTTCTTCATACATAAATTATTACTTTTACACACCCAAAACTCATATGTATGAATATACTTTTTACTTTTCATAGACAAAAATTGAAAAGTGGAAACATAAATAAACAATTGGGTTTTATTTGTAATTCAAATTTAATTGACTACTCTTTATGTTTAAATTAATTAAACTCTTCCTAAACATATTCGTAATTTGTGAAATTAGTTAAGTAATTAAGGAAGTGAAATCTAAATAGGAGAAAACGAATGATTGAGGAGGACAAAATATGAGGTTGGTACGTGGGACAGGATTTGAAAATAACTGATGCTACATAACAACATTTAACAAGTACTGTACGGCGAAAAATATTTTTCAAATTTTGTATCTTTGGTTGACAAAATACTTGAAAAATATATTATTAGTTTTTTTAAAAAAATAAGTTTTACAAGGAAAATGATTTTCCTAATGCAAATATGAAGAACAAATTTCAATAGATTATGTTTTCTAGTTTCCAACACAACTCATCTTTACTCCACGCCCCTTACGTCACCTTACCTTTGTAACACACACCAAAAAAAATAAAAATGCCTCCCTTAATTTTTTGGAAATATTTTTAAAAAAAAAACATTTTCGTGAACACCTAAATCTCTCAATTGAAAATAGTTCCATGTAACAGCAACATGTTTGTACTAATTATACTACTTATACTGTAATGTTTTTTGTCCAAAAAAACCGACAGCGGCCGTTGATCTGTTGACTAATGATGCATTTAGATTTACTAAGCACCTGAGGATTTAATTTGCAATGTTAATTACTTACATTTTACGGGGCATTAAATAATTTGGGCGTCTTAATTACTTTAAACAATGTCATCATTAATAAGTACTAACCTATTCTCATGTCTCTTAATCTTCACAAATTTTATGTAATCGTGTGATCAATAGGGTAAAAGAGCTAAGTGGTCCAAGTTAATCTTTTTATTAAAATATACTAAACCACTCAAGAAAAATTATTCCCAAATGGTTAAATCTCTCTAATTAAATTTACATAATGATCTCTTCCATGTGGTTTGTTTGCCCCACCTCCTTCAACATATATATCTAATTAGAGATTTCGTATTTAAATATTGTGTATTAAACTATTTTTATTTGAGCCCTTACAGTTACGTACTATTAAAATGGCGTGAATCCAAATTAATTAAACGATCGATAATTTTATTTAATTAAGATCTTTCTTCCATAAATGCATAGATGAGATAATTGATAATGAAAGTTCATTACATACGAACCATCATTTCTTTCATTGGCTAGTAGCATAGCAGAATTTTGACTTTCCTCTTTCAAATAGTACTCCTACTACCACTCCCTATAGACTACAATCCTACATAGTAGAAGTGTTAATCTTTTTTTCTCCCTTTTTTTTAATAAGACAGATTCAGAATTTAAATTTTAAAATAATAAATTTTGGACATGGTTTCACCCCTTCATATGTGACTTTGAATTTTAAAATAATAAATTTTGGATATGGTTTCACCCCTTGATATGTGACTTTGAATTTTAAAATTTGTTGTCGCAGTAGTAATACTTATATGAAAGATTTGCTCTCTAATAATAAATTAGTAATATATATTCTCTGTCTAATAATAATTGTCTAATGCTATTGACTTGCTATATAGATTAAGAAGTAGTAAATAATAAGGGTAATTTTATCAAATCACTTTTATAAGTCATTTAACCATTGATAAATAAATAGTATTTCCTTCGTTTAAAAAAGAATGGTCTCCTTTCTTTTTTAGTTTGTTTCAAAAAGAATGATGATCTCTTTCTTTTTTTGGTAACATTTTAATTTTAGCTTTTCACGTGGCATGTTTAAGGCCAGAAGATTAAAGGGCAATTTTGTACATTTGACATAGCTTTAATTTAGGACCACAAGATTCAAAAGTCTTCTTTATTTTCTTAAACTCCGTGTCAAATCAAACTAGACCATTCTTTGTGAAACGGAGGAAATATTTAATAGCAAGGGAAAAATAGATATAAAATGATAAATTGTTCATTAGTTTTTATTATAAATTGAACAAGTATTGTTGAACATCCCAAAATAATATAATGGACAAGTAAATATGAAGGAAAGGAGTAAATTTTTATGTAAACATAAAAGTGCTCCTATATTTAACGATTCTTGCTATAATGAATTATAGCCAATCTGGTAAAGCCTATGTCTTAGTCAAGCTTTACATCATCACTTCAAATAAACTCTGATGTTCAAAGAAAATTGAGAGTTGTGACTAAGGTTTATTGCATCCAAAAAATAGTACCTTTTCTAGTCAAATATCCAAAATTAATATGCATTATTTTGTATCTAAAATATATATGTTATATATTAATATATTCAAAATGTATATATTTATTAACTACTATTATTTTGGTGGAGGCTATATTTATCAATTTCTCTTCATTTAAATTCTAATTCAACTCCCACCAAAATCTCTGCTAGCTGATTTTGTTAAATATCTAGGATCACCACATTTAACAAAACCGAAAAAGACTCGAAAATGAGTTTGTTTGGATTAACTTTTGGCTTATGATTAATAAGTTAAAAGCTATTAATATTAAAAAATTTAACTTTTGACTTTTAAGCACTTTTATATTTTATCCGAGCACTACAAAACTGATTAAAAATTATTTTAATTTTAAAATGTTAAAATAGACCAATCCAAACAGGCACAACTCCGCACAAGAGAGCAAAGTTAAATCCATGTCAGTTTATTGCACTTTCCAAGTACAACTCGTCAACTCCCAATAAATAAGCTAGCGGTATAGATTTGAGTGTTTAAAAATTATCTTTAAGGGCTCGTTTGGTCATGCGATAGGTATCATAATATGGAATTATGATAGAATATCATAATATGGAATTATGATAGAATATCATAATATAAAATTATGATATGAAATTGAAATTTTATTTGGACATGCGATATGAAATTTTTGTGTTGTATATTTTCTTATAAACATAAGAATCTCATAAGTTGTAAAACAATTAAAGTAGCCTCAATTATTTATTCAATCTTACCAAATAAACAAAAATTTATAAAATCGCACGATAAATTATTACAAAGTTATTTGCTCTCCACTTAAGTAACTGTTTCATCTAACTTTAATTCATCAACCTTTAATTCAATAAAAAAAACTGAACATAAATTGTAGTGTACTAGTCTTTAATATAATCCTCCTACATAGTACGAACAATTTTCTCACACCGAACTTGCATTTCTTGATCATGTGACCGAGAAGACGAATCAACATTGTTGCTTTGAGTTGTAATAAATACAAAACGGTAGAAGTAATAAATTAGGTGTTGGAGTAAATAAAGAGAACAAATTTATTACTCAACAATCGGTTGGTGCGAGTTAAAGTAACTATATTTTGGTGAGAATAATAAATTTTAAAAAGTAATAATGTGATTATAAATTTATTTACATATGAAATAAATGGTTAGTAGATATAAATGTGGGGTTGTTTAAACAAAATATAAACTTGTGGATCAATTTTTATATTAAAAATCCTCAAATCATGATATGGAATTCCCATATCATGTTTTTCGGAGAATATGGAATCAGCATTAAATCGAATGTCCAAACGGTGATTTCATCTCACGATTTCATATCGTGATATGGTATCACATGGCCAAACATCTACTAAATTTTTGTTTGGATTCTTAGTTCAAAAATTAAAATTTTAAAGCTTCAAATTCTTACTTCAAAATCTATAATTAAACGGAAGCTAAAAATACATTTCTTGATGCATAGTAGTTTCCGGACGAGAAATTAAATTCCCAAAAGAATGATACGTAAAGTATAAACCTATATAGTATCTCACAAGCTTAATTGTTGCAGTTACCTTTCTATATTTATGTAAAAAATTATTTAATATACAAGAAAGAATTTGACCTATTATCACTCAAAATAGCAAATGTACTAGTCTCTTTACTTTGACTAGGAAGTAGGCTTTACATTAATTTATTTTTTGTTCATGTGCCCAAATTAAACGTCCAATGTGCTTTTTTGCTCTATATTCATGAGGCATGTCGGAAATATTTACTTCGTTTAGTTGCCCGAAGTTCGAATTTAATTTTGCATGAGGCATGTTGGAAAATTACATATTCAGAAAATATATAGGACATAAATAAATCATAATATAAGTCATATTTTACAAGATTAAAAGTACTACTAGTTAAATATTAATAATAAATCTCCAAATAAAAATGCAAGTATGTATAATATAAAATAGAATAGAGAAATTATTTGGTGTTCAAGTGAAAAAGTCTTACCTATACCTCTTTTCTTTATACCCTGATTTATATTTTGTTACCGACAAACGTGGATACATAAAAGAATTAAAATGTGGCATGGATTGATCCAAAAAAAAAAAGTAATTTTTAAGTTTAAAAAATCCAATTTTAGTGACTTTTGAGTCAAAAAATAAAAAGCACGGAAAAATTTTACTTTTGATTTTTAACTTTTTTGTAACTGATTTTAAGTTATTTTAACTTTGTCAAACACTCTTAAAGTTAAAAATAACTTAAAAGTAGATTTGACTAGGTTCTTATAATGTCAGAAAACTTTATAAATTTTAACACATCGATAATGACGTGGATTCCACTATACGGTGACTTGTTTATGTTAATAATTTAAATGAGGTGTGGTAATAAAAATAAGAATTTAGTGGAAATTATTAGAGGTTATTGGTCTAGTTGATGTACTTTCAAGAAATTAAAGGACTTAAGCATATAAGAACCTTCGGATCGAGAATGATTACTGTGGGATGGATAGAATTTCTTTATTCTTAATTAAAAGTCTCAAATTCAAATTTTGAATATAAAAAAATTTATATTAAAGAGTGTTTTCCTCTCTTGCAAAATGTATATCTAATCATCAATCAAGGCCTCAATACGAATATCGAACAAAAAAGAAAAATATGAAAGGCTTTTAGCAATTGATGGAATGATGAGGTGATCTTTTATAAGATTATTAAACTCTCAAAAAGAAGGAAAATAGAAAACGAGAATGAATGCTAGCTCATCAAAAATCCTATAAGATTGGGAGAAATCACTAAATGAGATCTCTTTGGGACCCCATGATATATGTTTCCTTTTACAAACTTTGAGGCAAGATCAAAAACCCTACTCAAATAATAAAAATATATATTTTGAAGTGAAAAAAACAAAAAAGTTGAATAGTGTAAAGATTCTAAAAAGGCAAAGTTGTGTCAACAACCCATTTGAGTTTGTTCCTCACTCCATATTCATCATTCTCATCTTATGCTTCAACCCCACACCCTTCACCAATATCTCTCTTCAATCTTTCACGCCCTGTCATAATTTACGTGACACACTTTAGACTTTTTCATATCATGTTAATATTTTAGACTTTTTTTATATCACAAATCATTTTTCATTCATAAATTTCATGTCTAATCAAATATAACCAGTATAGAGCCTAATATTGTAACTCCAAATCCCAAAGGGGAGGAAAAGACACTACCATTTTCTTCTTTCTTCTTCTTCTTTTTGTCACTCACTTTTTAGTATAAGAAAAGTTGAATTTCACTACTTGTTGTGGGAACTCAACTAGTTCCTTTTACTATAATATTTGTATTGACCCAATCTCAAATAGCCTTTCTCTTCTTTTGTCACACAAAGAGTCCCTTTTTTGCTAACTACCAATGCTTTGTGAATGATTACTTTGTGGTGGCCTTTTGGGACCTAAGTATTATCTTAATCAAACAAAAAAAATCTTTTCTTTTTTCAATTATTCAAATTTACACTTTAATACGTGTAAGGAAATAAATATTCTTTGTGTTTAATAATATGAAGCAAACTCAAATTATATACCTAGTACTTACTACTATTACTATATTATCCTTTTGAGTTGGAGAATTGCCAGAAATAAATCACATCAAATTACTATAGTTAATAAATATTTATGAATGGCATAATCACGTGAAATTGGGTAAGACGTGACTAACTCTGGGACCCTATAGATTTAACCTATGTATTTTAAATTATATAATAAACTGTGGAAACTTTCATGTGGTAGCATATCAAATCCAAACCAAACTATATTGGCATCATCACAACAATTAAGAACAAATTATTAATATTCTATCGTCTGCATAAGATCCAAATTGCGATGACAACCCATGTACTTACAAATTAGTTTTCAAAGAGAAATACAGTTGTCTGAATCAATTAATTATTAAATCATACTGTATGACGACTTAGGATGGGGCAACAACTAAGAGTAAGAGGTAGAGAAAGAAAATTAAAGGAAAAGATAGTCACAAATGACTAATAACGATGTATGTATCTATTATTGTACGTTAATTAATTTAATACTAAGGGGTCGTTTGGTGTGAAGCAGTGGCGGAGCCAGGATTTTCAATAAGGGGGTTAAAAAATTTTAGAAATAGACACACGAAGTAGTCGAAGGAGGTTCGACATCTACTATATATATAAAAAAAATTATTTTAATCATGTATAATTAATATAATTTTTTGCCGCAGGGGGTTCGGATGAACCCCCTGAGTACAAGGTGGCTCCGCCCCTTGTGTGAAGGATAATTCCAAATAGTCCTGGGATTAAATTGTAGTACCACTTAATTTTTTGTTGGGTTGACAAGTTCGGGATAACTTATCCCGTGATTAATAATTAATAGTGGGATAAGTTATCCCTCCCCTTGGGTAGTATAGTAATCCCGGGATAAAATAAGTAAATGACAAAAATGTCTCTTTCAACCCTTTTGTTACATCACTTTTTACATTCATGAAGGACATTTTTGTAAACAAATAAATTGTTCTTAAAATTTATTATTTTGAACACAACAAACCAAACACTCAATAAAAAATAATCTCATCATAATTTATCCCATCATAATTTGAATTCAAACCAAACTACCCATAAGTAAATAGAACTTAAATTGATTTTTCTGGATCTTCACATGAATAGATTACTGGATTCATTATTTCTTTCCTACCGATATACATAGACTATGTCGTTTGGTTTAAATTCAAGTTATGAAGAGATTAGTTGTGATAGGATACATTATGATGGGATTAGTTATGATGAGATAAGTTATGATAAGATTATTTTTTATTGAGTGTTTAGTTTGTTTATTCAAAATAATAAATTTTAAGAACAATTTATTTGTTTACAAAAATTCCCTTCATGAATGTAAAAAATGATGTATAAAAAAGGTTTGAAGAGACATTTTTGTCATTTACTTATTTTATCCCTGGATAAGTTATCCCAGGATTACTATACTACCAAGGGGAAGGATAATTTATCCCAGTACTAATTTTTAATCACGGGATAAATTATCTCAAACTTACCAACCAAACAACAAATTAAGTGGCACTATAATTTAATTCCATAACTATTTGATATTATCCTTTACACCAAACGACCCAACTATATACGGTTATACACATTTTGTACGACTATTTAGATTAATTGTTTTAAAAGAAAAAATGGGTATTGGGTAAAGCTGAACTAGTCTTTTATTTAAGGCCCACCTAGTAAATTACTACTCCTCAAAATAATATCAAAGAAAATATAAACACCAAGTAATGGAAAATTACCTTAGTAATTCTATTCATACTTTTAAATAATTATGTATTTTAAATATATGTATTTTTGTTAAGATACACTAAAATAGGGAGGAAGATGAGCAAGATTTGTCCATGTGTCTCGGGTACATGCGAATTCACTTGGATATAACGTATCTAGAGAAAATTACACATAATTTTGACCTTATATTATATCTCAAAAAATGCATATATCTGGACATATTTGAACGTGCTAAAATCTTCTAAGATTCGTAATAATATTATAAATTAGAATGTATCTAAGTAATTAGCTTATAAGAGTTTAGGTACGTTGTCGAGCAAGTAAGATTATAAAAGGTGGATGAATAGTGATTTATGTTGGGTTCGAAAGTGAATATGGCGTCATGTGGAAGCTTACAATTGCAAATCATTGAGATGGTAAATTAAATGACAAACAAACCTATTCTAAAAGACATAATATTATTAGAGTTTGGTCAAACGACCTACATATTAAACACTAATAAAAAGAAAATATTAAAATTGTTGAGGGAAAATCTCCCATAAACTAAACTCTTAAACGTCTACATTGTGAATGTTATTTATTGTGTTATGCTATGCGAATAAGGATCTTCAATTTATAGATCTCCAAACTTTTCTTCTAAGGAAAGAATAAATCAAATATAGAAGAAAATTATACTTTTTCTGAAAGAAAAAGTTCAAGCATTTATGATAATACCTTGACTTTTCTTTTAAAAAAAAAAAAAAAACTTCAAATAAGGAAAGAAAATTAGGGCAAAAGCCTAACAAATATTTCAAGGGATTATTCTATGGGGTAATTTTTTTTTGTTGCTTGTGGTTGTATTTTCTTTTATCCTTTCTGGCAAATTTGGTCTTTTTTAGAGAATCATGGAATCTAAAACTTTTTACAGCAAATAATATACAATAGTTAAAATAAAAATAAAAATGACAACTGCTGACTAAAAATATATAGGATAAGCCTACTCTCCAGCTTTTGGCATTTATCTAAAAATGATATAAGCAAAAAGAAAACGAGACAAAATGGGAGATTGACAAAATTACAAAAGAAATTTAATAATAATATATATATGTTGATAATCCATGATAATTTTAGATTTTTCAACTTTACAGGGATGCAATATTTGTCTTGGTTATTTTTGGAACATTAATTAATAATGCACCTTGGATTAAATCAAATTACTAAATTCCATATTTTAGACCTTCACCTAGGGCTTGGAATTATTCTAGCTTTTGATATTTTTTAGAATAGAATAAAAGTGTATAATGCAGAGACTTGCATATAACAATCCATGACAGAGAGATTTAACGGGCGTTTAAATATAAAAATTGTGATACTAACTATAGTTATTTTCCAAATCACCAAATTTATTATCTATTCAAAGATCAATATAATAAGCTATCATCTCATTCATGATTTCTTAAAGAGAAATATTGATCACCAAATGATTTTAGTTTCAGAAACTAAAAAGAAACAACATAAGTTAAAGAAAAACTACATAATTAGACATAATTCACTATCATATATATTATTGTTATTTATATTTATAAAATATTACGTATCTTATCATTAATTAAAAGTTTTATATTATATATTGAAGAAAATACACTTAGATACATGTATATTTGCTACTAGATAGGGATAGAGGCGAGCGATATTCAGACATATCCCAGATACACGTGAATCACACTAGATACATGAATTTATTTCTATTCGGTGTGATTCGCATCCCAGATACATGGGAAAGTGGCGAGTGAGATGGGAGAGAGGCGATCGAGATTTGTAATGTATTTCAGATACATGCGAATTTATTTGGATACAATATATCTAGAATAAATTACACTTAATTTTGACCCATGTATTTGAGATACATGTATCTGGACGTATCTGAAGACACTAAAATCTAGTAAGATACGTAATATTATAAACCATAGTGTATATAAGTAATTATCCCTTAAACTAGTGGAATTTATTTAAGTTGCCCTACATTTAAAGAAGTACATGCATTAGACATATTTATTGTATAAAATCCAAGATATATTGAAACTTTGTTTCTAATTTTCAAAGCATATAGTTGGTAGGTGCATTAGATAATATCAAGTTCTAGGAGTATTTTGTTGTAACCAGCCATTATAAAAGCATTATGATTGCATTGTCATGATTTGACACCTTTGAGCTAGCCCTCAAGTATTACTCAATACAAATTGAACAATGAAAGGTCAGCATGTAATCAACTCATAATAAGGAAAAATGAAAAAGAATGAAGAAAATAAACACACATTACTAGAAATTTTCATGCTACATACTTATGAAGCATGGAGAAAAATAAATTATCACTATTATTTGAGTGCTAAAAAAGATCCACATTTATTTTACCAACATTTTTGTTTGTGCAAATATGTTCTTGCTTAGAGGTACACAAAATTCTTAAATTAATCATCGCTAGTCTATACTCCATGTATATAAGTTTATACTCAATATACTATTACTATGACAAGAAGAATTTTGCGGCAATTATTTAGCGATAATAATATTATTGCTGCTATATTATATTTAGTGTTAATAATAGATTGAGTATATATAATCAACATTCTAGATAAAATATCTGAATGCAATGACATTAACTCAATTACCGCTAAATATTTTGCGTCAGTAAATATTACCATTAAGAAAATTATTTCCACTGAATGTCATGTAGTATATACATACACAATAATTATACTTGACGTGTACACTGATTATACTAGCTAAAAATTTTTTTATAGTGCTATGTTTGTTGTTGGCTTTTGTTATTCTGCTTTGCAGTGTAAAAAATCTGTATTATGATTTACTAATACAATAATTACAAAAGAGAGTATCACTGGGAGCATTAGAGTCAGTATCACAGGCCATAGATAATTAACACAAGAAGTTACTATTTTGTCTATTAAAAAATTGTTTCTAAAGCAAATAAAAGCAGAAGCGCTAAGTAGACAAAATGATTATATTATAAAAACAATTATGTTTCCTTCAATTTCACCTTAAATGTTTTGATCAATTTTTTTTTATTTTTTTTTGTTATTCTATGGCTCCCATTTTCATTTACACACTGTGAATGCATGACCTACTTGTCTTTATTACGTGGGCCAAATTAGGGGGGAAATTATTCCCTCTATCCAACAATACTTGTCCACTATTAACTTTACATACTTTTTAAGAAACTATAAACATAAGGATAATTTTACTATTTCACCTTTTGAATATAATAAATACAATGTCTTGGAAAATATAATAGGGAAATGACTACAATTAATGATAAGGGTATATTAGGAACTAAGTGTATATAATTATTTATTGATTTCATAAAGTAGACAAGTATTACTTCCTCCGTCCTATTTTATATGTCACATTTTTACTTTGCACTTGCATTAAGAAATGATGTAACTTTACCCTTCTATTCTTATTTAATGTTTTCTTAAGTCAACTTTATCAATAAATGACAAGACTAATTAACTATTCTATCAAGAGTATAATAGGTAAAATATGGTAATTTATGTATAAATTTTATAAAATGACAAGTATTGTGGTCCAACTATTTATAGAAAGGAATAACATATAATATGGGAAGGAAAAAGTATTAAACATTCTAAAATAATATAGTGGACAACTATTATTGGACGGAGAAAGTATTTGGTACGCTATTAATTGAATCAGATAAAATCAAACTCAACTGCATTATTAGATGTGGGACAAAATACCTAAATGTCCTGAATTCAAGAAAATTAATGATATTTCTAATTTCCATGAAGTGAAACATATGCTAAATGTTAGACAAAACTTTGTGGAGCAAGTCCAAAATAATCTCTTATATTTGGATGAAGACTTAAAGTCATTCTTGAGTTTTCATATGGAGCACTAATAGTCCGTTATATTTATAATATTGGTGCATTTTTATCCCTCAATTATTGGTATCTGATTTTAGTTGCTACGGCATCTGATTAAATATATTAAATTATGTATTTTTGATCAATTTACTTGTGAATAGTTTATCTACTGATACTTATAATTATAATTTTTCATCCATTATGCTAAATTTGTACTACTACTGCATATTTGATGGTAATATAATTATTTACGTAAAAAAAATTTGAAGATTAAATATGTTGAATCGTATATGACCAGGTTAAAAGTGTTAATTAAAGTCAAAGATAGTTGGCTGCCTTTGCCCTTTGGTCATATTATATATACTCAAAGACCATATCATAATTAAACTGAACTAATCACTCTTGTTACAATCGATCAATAATTATAAATCATAATATAAAGAAAGAAAGAAAGAAAGAAAGAAAGAAAGAAGACAACTAAATTGAGACCTGAGGAGTATAGATTTTATTCTTGTATATCATGTGATGGTTTATTATATAAAAATAAAATGTCCCATCCTTCTCAGAATTTTGATTTTGTTTTCTTTTTTTAAAACAAATTAGTAACTTTATTCATATATATTTTTCCTTACTTTAAACCACAAAATTCTTTGCCTCCAACCAGTGAACAAATACCTAACCCAAAAGATGTTTAATAGACAAGCTTCTTCTCTATTACTAATATATATGTTAGTATAATAAAAAATATAAATTATATAATTCACATAATTAATTAAACACCAATTATTCCTATTATATATGGTGTTTGATAGACAACATAATGACCTTATCTACTCGTGGACCTCATTTTTTCCCACTTTTTTTTAGTCTATGATGTTGCATTTCCTTTAAATTTTATATCAAATTAAAAGTCTACCATTATGTCTAAATAATGTTGAAGATTTATTAATAAATCCACTTAAAGGTCTTTCGACATGACGAGTATATTTTAAAAATATTTAGGTACCTATCTTATTGTAAAAACAGTATATCATTACTTTTAAATTGTTCAATATTTTTGATTTGCTGGTCAAAATTTAATTAAATGGTCCCTCGTAATTATCAAACATGACATATAACCATTACGTTTGAACTGATACTTTTTGACTATTATCAAGTTTTAGACCATGATTTGTTGGATATATCTATTTTTTAAAATGTTTTTTAATTTATTTTGATAAAGTATATAGTTTTATTTTTCAGTGGGGGAGAGTGGAGAGTGGGTAAGGGAGCTTTTCTTTATGAAAAATAATTAAAACGTTAAGTTGTTGAGCTAATTGAAGTACAATATTACATATCATATTTCACGTCATTCTACTATTATTTGGCAAAACACTCACCAATTTTTTTTTAAAACTATAAAGAGAATCACAAATAGAACACGCAACAAAAAAAGTGAGTCCGGAATCTAAATAAGCCCCAAAAAGATAAAAGTGATCAAAATAATTCACGATTCTAGTAAGTAACTAAAATAGGCTTAGTGGAAGAAAAAATTCTGCTTTATGCAATATTCCAAACGTGATCCGTTAGTCTCATAACGTTTATATTTTAATATACTATTTTTTACACTTTGTGAAGTGTAAGTTTTTCTTACACTTTGTAAAGTGAAAGTTTTTCTTACACTCTATAAAGTGGAAGAAAATCTTACATTTCAAGAAAAGTTACTTTCGCGAAATTCAGAATGATGGGTCACTTTTATATATATATATATATCAAATTTTACATTTTAAAAGTTGAAATCCCGGATCATGCTTTTTGAAGAATTTGAAATTAAATTTCAAATCATAATTCCAAATTGCATATTCAATCATTAATTATAAATCATGACTTCATATAGTATGTCCAAACACAAGCTAGACACTATCAAATCTATGTTTGTACTGATAAAATAGTGTGGTGTAGATTGTTGCTCGCGAGCTAGTGGAACCCAAATGATGTTGTTTGACAGAATATTATTCTATATACACTGTGTCCAAATGGATTTGCATGTACCTAGGATATATAACAAATCTCGCTCATCTCCCTCCTATCTCTCTTGCCACTCTCTTATGTATCTGGTATTCCAGACACATGTGAATCGCCTCAGATACATACAGATACATGTATCAAGTATGTATTTAGTATGATTCACACGTATCTAATATACATGACTATCTCGCTTGCTTCACTCCCTATTTTAGTGTATTTAGTAGCAAAAATACATGTATCTTTTTCAATATATGGTAGAAAACTCTTAATTAGTGGTAATATATGTAATATTTTAAAAGTATAGATAATAATAATAATTTATATAATATAGTGAAATATGTCTAATAATGTACTATCAAGAGAGGTCATTCTCAAAGCCCAAATGCTAGTAATTGGGCCGTCCTTACTTTACTCCCATATGCGGAACGGGCAAACTAGGAACTATCATTCTTCGTAGCACAAAACTTAGGAGTTTTATCTTTTAAAATGCGCTATCGAATAATGAATTTAACGCGCTGACAAATAACGAATCCATGGCAGCTTCGAGCATTGGGTATCAAATTCATATTTATAGACACGTGATTTTTGACCAAACATGTAATTCTATCCAACAGAAAAACATGAACCTGCACGCAACAAACCCATACTAACAAAAAGAAAATCAGCATTCTATACAAACACACGCACGCATAAGAGCCAAAAAAAAGCGCAGAGAGATCGAGAATTAAGTCAACATTAGGTTTATTTTCGCGATTTCGAGTTTGTGGTCATTTTTTTCAGTGAAGTAATATTCACAAAAGGTAATACTTAATTTTTATTGTTTTATTTTATCTCACGATTATAGAAGATATAATTTCAATATTACAAAGTTACTCAAATTTTATGTATATTTAATTTTGACATTATAATATTGAAACATGTTTAAACCTTTTATACCATTAATTTAGCATAAAATTGATACAACATATGATTATTTCTTACTTGGTTAAAGGTGCATTTCTCACTTTTTCCCTTAATAAATTAACAACAAATTTGGTGTTTGTGCTTTTTCAATTTGAATGAATTGTAGCGATAAGTTGTTTTCATGTTATAATATGGGTGCTTCTTTGATTTTTGGGTGCTATATATATATATATATATATATTTTATTAAGGGATAAGGGTCTGAAAAATATCCCAATTTTGGTCGAATTTGCTGTTGCGATACTAAACTTTCATGAGGACCTATTACCTCCTTAGATTATTTAATAGTGTATTTTTTACCCCTTGAACTATTTAATAGTGTATTTTAAAGGTATATATGTGTCCACGTGGACACATTACTATTTATAATTTTGCATTATTTTTTATGTCCACGTGGGCAAATATATATGTTTAAAATACGGTATTAAATAGTCTAGGGAGATAATAAGTTCTCATAAAAATTTAGTATCACAATAGCAAATTCAATTAAAATTGAAATATTTTTCACTCTTATCCCTTTTATTAATAAGAAAACTTCAAACTACTGCTAGTACTTCATCAATTTTTTCAATGTTTTTCAACTAGTTCCAAGTACTGTGTAAGAGATTGATAAATTTTAGTTGACCAATCGTAGTTCTACGCCCAATTGATTCATGCTTAAAATTGACAAACTAACGTCACACGTGCATAAATGTGTTTTTAAAAGATAGTTTCAATTAAGAATGTGATTATATATATTTTTTGAAATATATAAAAGAACTTTAATGATGCAATCATGCACCTTGACTAATTTATTTTAATAAATTAATTTTCTTTAATTTAAATCAAGAGGTGTAAATAGAGATTATTAGGTATGATACATTCGGAAGAAGACAGTTATACCTATAAGGCGTTGTATATCAAAGACTAAAAATGTAGTGACACATCTTGGCGGAGTCCAATGAAAGTTCAACAAACTTAAATACTAGCAAACCATAACCTATAACAATATATCTAAATAGTTTAAGAAAAATATATGTGGATAAAAGCGACCATGCCTCATACTTTCCCTTGATCAATAAAATTCCTCATCCAATTTTTTTGTTTTCGGAGATCAAAATTAAAAAAGATAGACTTGAAAAACCTCACTCTTTCACTCTCTCTAATGCTAAACACCCATTGAAATGGAATCACATCGGATGCTTAGAATTTGTGCTTTACCAACCTTTTCAATAATGTCTTCCGGGTTCCTTCTTCTTCTTCTTCTATTTTCTTTCTTTTAAAAAATTATAAAAAATTGACTTACCGCAAATGTGAATGTTTCGAGCAAATAATATATCTAAAGCATATATTGATTATACATAATGCGATAACTCGAATAATTTTTTCTTTTTTAAAAAAGAAAGAGAAGAAGAAAACGACGATACATTCTAGAGCACCCAATGTGATTCCATTTCGATGAGAACTGAAATTGATAAGGAAAAATAATTGGACGATTGATATGAATTTGATACCCAATGCTCGAAGTTCTCATGGATTCGTTATTGTTAGTGCGTTAAACTCCTTACCATTTTAGGTTTAACACCCGGTGGGAAATTAGGTAAATTTATCATTTTATTCTTATTTAGTGTTCCAAACAATAAATGAACATGAATTGATTGCTTTGTTTTTCACAAATGTATGCTTTCAAATTTCAATGCTAATAACTTTCAAAAGTAAAATAGGAAAAATAAGTGTCATTTATGCATTAATTTTGTAAAATGTCAACTATTAAAGCACATAGTATATTTTAAGTAAAGATGACATATGAATAGGAACGGAGGAAGTAACTTATTCTTTTTAAGTGGGCTAATTTTTAGGTAAATTTAACCTGATGGACATTTTGTCTATGGGAAGTGCTAAATGAACAAAAAATGTGGCCAAAATTTGACAAGAAAATTAAAAAAATTATAATATTTTTTTAATTTTAAAATAAGCTAATCTTTTTTCCATTTTGTTAGTTAAAAGGTATTAAAATTAAAAGGGTAAAAATGTTTTAAAAGGTAAAATAACATAGATAAAATATCATTCTGGTCAAAAAGATCTTTCCTTTCTCTAATTTAGACTATAGTTTATTTATTGAATCCGTGGAAACCAAGACGGTGTTTTCCAAGGTGGTATATAGCCAATGAAGTTTCCTGTCCCAAAAACCGTTATACGCTAAACTAGCATAACAAACTATAAAACCTAGTAAAAGGAAAAAAAAAAACAAATTTGTTGAACCATTAAGTCTACTAATCTACCTAATCAAAAAGATGACTTTTAAGGAAAAACATGCTTAAGTTGTCACCACAAAAATAAGCAAGAAAAGAATGCGTCATCGTCACTTCCAAAAAAACCTCCAAGAAAGCAACTAAAAGCTGCTTGTGATGAAAACAACAAACGTTCAAACTTACTTTTTTAAAAAGTTTCAAATTTCAGGTAAAGTGATTTCATTTTTTATGACAGAAGACCAAGTAAAAGGGTATAATTCGGTTAAAAATCGATACCTGAAACAACGTCGATTTCTAAAATTTGAGTTCCATAACTGTAAAGGAAACTGCAAGCAACTTTTAAAATACTTTAGGTAGTTATCTAGCACCAAATGGTAATTGAAATTCTAAATCTAGAATACCGCGGAAAAGTTGCTTCTGTTTTTCTTTCTTGTAAGGCATCATTAACCAAAGTGCACTCTATTTTATATTCCCTTCAGGTATATATTTATATCCTCAAGCAATAAATATTCCAACGCAAATTTGAGAAGATAATCAAATTAGTACTTACCAACTAAAGACTTCAAGGCTATGGAGATTAAGGTAGAAAATGAGATACCCCGGAATCTTGATGAAGAGAAAGCTCCCCTGCTTGAAAACTCAGAACTGCCTGAAGTGGAAAAAAACCTGATACAACAAGCAATAAGCCAGACATTTAAAAGCACTGCCCATCTTGCCAATCTTCTGCCTACTGGATCTGTTCTTGCTTTTCAATTTTTATCACCCATATTCACAAACCAAGGACAGTGTGATGTGGTTGGTCGATCCTTGACTGCTTCCCTTGTAGCACTTTGTGGACTGTCATGTTTCCTATTGAGCTTCACAGATAGTTTCAAGGATCAGAAAGGAAATGTTTGCTATGGGTTTGCCACAACACGCGGCTTGTGGATAATAGATGGATCAGCAACTCTCCCATTGGAAGTCGCTGCAAAGTACAAGCTGAAATTTATAGATTTCATGCATGCCATCATGTCAATATTGGTTTTTGCAGCTGTTGCGTTGTTTGATCAGAATGTGGTAAGTTGTTTCTACCCGACACCTTCATATGAAACACAGGAACTGCTTACAGCTCTGCCAGTTGCAATTGGGGTCATCTGCAGTATGTTGTTTGTGGTGTTTCCTACGCAACGTCATGGTATTGGCTTCCCCCTCACTTGCTAACTAATATGCTTGTTCCCAGAGATTTGTCGCATGTGTATCCTCATCTTCTTTTACATTCAGAGTGGGATACATTTTTATTGGTCTTTTCATTCATGTAACCATTTCCATTGCCTTTTGACTTAACTTTGCCAGATGAAGCTGTAAATGATTAACAAGCAAATGTACAAATAAGAATGCTAGTGTTTGCTAATCACCTTCATGGAATTTGAAGATAATCTGTAGTCCAGAAAGTCAAATCAACACGTGCTTTTTGAATATACAAAAAGAGTAGTAATTCAAAATTCTGAAGGAAACATACTAGAATTAAAGATTGTGTTTAATCATATAAATGTTACTCCCTCCGTCCACTTTTAATTGTCATAGTTTCCTACTTTCCTTTTTTAGAGTCAAACGATAAGAACTTTGACTAAAATTTCACGATGTATTTTTTCATCATATTGATATGCAAAAAAATTACAATTTATAATATTTTTCATATAGTTTTTGAATATCTAATTTTTTTGTTTAAAATATCGAACTAATGTGATCTAACTTAACTTTGAAAATTAGTCAAATTGACTTTCGAAAAGCGCAACATGACAATTAAAAGTGGACAAAGGGAGTAGTATATAATAACCACATCATTGAAAACACTAATCCCAATAAACTCCATATTTTAGGGCATTAAGGAGTAGAGTGTCTGAACACTTACCACTGTGCACTGCGAAGATTGAACCCTTGAGTTCCAGGTTGCCATGGAATAATCTTAGCTTTGCACCAAATATCCATGTAAAAAGAGTAAATACAACGGACACCCACTATGTTATGATTTACCAAAAATCTTCTTAGAAGGTGAAGCAATGCATAAAACCGGATTATTTTGGTCTGACTTTCATATGGATTAACAACGGCATTGCGGTCATAATCAGTAACTTGAACAAGACATCAGGTCTCAAAATTCATACGTTTACACATTAGGTCAGCCTGTACCGAATCAGCTGCTTCCCTTACTTTCCTTCTATCCCAAAATCCACCCACCACAACAGCCCATGTTTGTTCATCTGGAATGCATCCATCAGTCAACATTTCCTCAACAATACGAGCAGCCTTGTGCACATCTCCTTTCTTGCAGAAATGGTTGACCAAAGTCTCAAAAGATTTAGCTTCAACTGAGATGGCTCTGGTGCGCATGCTTAGATATAATTGAAAAGCTCGCTTTGGATCATTCACAGCACACAGGCCTCGGACTACTGCATTATGGATCTTCACATGCAAGCTCCAAGTTAACCGGTTTGGAGATATTCCACTAAGAATCATTTCATCAAGATAGTTGGCTGCTTCATGAAACTTGTTATTCTCACAAAAGCCATTGATGATTTTCCAGTATAACCCTGCATCAGGTTTACATCCCTGAAGTTTCATTCTGTCGAAAATCTCTAAGGCTTCTCCAATTTTACCTTCTCCACAAAGTCCATGAATTAAGGTACTGTAAGTTATCATATTGGGAACCTTATGTTCATGAATCATTATCTGTAATAGCTCCATTGCTTCAGGGGAACGTCCACCCTTACAAAGACCGTCCATCAAAGAACTATAAGTGAACACATTGGGATCAATACCTTGGCTTCTCATGTCCTCAAGTAATGTCATGGCTTCATCCAAGTTATTTGACTGGCAAAAGCCACGAATCAAACAAGTATAGGTCACTACAGTAGGTGAGCAACCATTTGCTTCCATCTCCATCAGAAGTTCTTTTGCTTCAGTGGCCTTGCCCAATTTGCAAAGCCCATTAATGAGAGTCCCATACGTATAGGAATCCGGTGTAAATCCGCGCTTGGGCATCTCATGAAAAATACGAAAAGCAGAATCCATTGTTCCACTGTTCTTGCAGAGAGCTTTAATCAAAATATTAAGCGAAGCAACACAAGGTGGAATGCCCACCCCCCTCATGTGACGATAAAACCTAAAAGCAGTTTTTAACCGGTTTTCCTCAACAAGTACAGAGAACACTGTAATATACGATTTCTGGGTTGGCTCACAATCATACTCCTTCATCTTTTGGAAAATCCTGATCACCTCAAGTGGCTTGTGAACCCTCCCATAGGCTCGATAGACTGAGAGGAATATATCCTCAGTAATCATACAGCTCTCACCCTTCATTCTGACAAGCATTTCCTCTGCTAAATTAAAATGATTTGCAGAAAGCAATCTCGAGATGATAAGACCAAATGTGCTACGATCGTGCCGAAAGCCATTAGAGTACTCTGCTGTTGCTGCATCAAATATAAGAACCGCTTTTTGTACATCTTTTTCTGCTCGAATCAACTGTTCAACAAAAGCCGCTGTGACTTCTCTTGGCCATTTGATTGGTATCTTGCTACCCATCAGTTCAACACTTATCTTCAAATGCTGCAATCCCCTTTCCAGAAATATGTGCCTCAAATTTTAGCTAATATCATTAGCTTTTCACTGATTAAAGTTGTGACAATAACAATGCTTCTTGCCGATCCTATGTATTTGAAGCATCCAATACTGAAGCTGAGAAACTGTAATTCCAAAAGTAAATTCATTAGGGTCTAATATCTTCAACCATGTTACCAGCTAAAGATATGCCAAAAAACAAGATTTTCTAGCAGGCATTGCATCAAACAAGTTGGTGTCTCATACAAAACTAAATTTTAAGCTCAAAATACCCTGGTACAGGAAAATCGAACAAACGATTTTCTTATATTTGGAGCAAAGAAGAGAAATTTGATCAAAGCTTTAACCTTTACATGGATCAACAAAACATAATGAGGTGAATCAAGATTTAAAGGCAGTGAGTGCACGAGTGCATTTAATGTTGATCTGCCACTAACCACAAAGAGCGAGAGATGCCATGGTGAAAACAAAAAAGGAGAGCATGAGCGTATTAGAGCTAATGCTCAAGAAAAGAACTAACGAATTTAGAATTTTCAATGTTATAGGTGTCGAGATAAAGTAAAAATAGCAAACTTACTTCATTATACATCAAAAACTGTATTAGTGTGAAACAAAATATAAGAAAAACAAAGAAAGTAAATTTTAAAAAAATGTTACTCCTTATTAATACATTCAGTTGAATATAGCGACTAGTGAGCATGAAGAAATTATAAGAATTTGTCCACAATACCTCTCTGACATCCAAGAAAGAAAGAAATGACAACTTTTACAAACTAGAGTTTTAAACATTTTTTCCACTTTTTGTTGCCATTCTTGCTTACCCAACTTGAGCCCATTCGAGATAGAAATAAGAATATTTGAAAAGAGAAGATACAATTCCTAATCTACTACAAGAAATTGAGTAGAGAGCAACAAACACCTCTGTCAAGCATTTCGACAAACACCTTACCTGCATTGTTTTTGCACCTTCTTTCAGTTGTTACTTCCGCTAAGTTCCACATTCTCGTACAAATAAATATCTAACCAGCTTCCCAATTTACAGTGATCTCATGAAATACAATATATGCAGGCAGTTGAGTTAAGAATTACCTCTTCTATCAGTTTTGCTCATTTACTAGTTTGTCTTGTCTTGGATTGAAACAGCTTCACTCCATTTCGGTCTTCTCGTATCGCCTTCGCTGCATATAAATTCCGTTTCCGGCGACAGTGAGCCGAGCGGCTTCAGCTTCCCAGGGTAAAGTATTCAAAAAGCTAGAGCCGCCTCATGTATCATGTATATGTTGGTGAGTCACTTCCATAATAAACGACTGGTATAAAAATATAAACTTTTAATTGAAGGGTATCATTAATTTATAAAATTCGACCTGAATTCAATCAACTATTATTTCGTTACACGGTGTTAAAAATATAAAAAGATATGTTAGTAGTGAGATTCAAAGAGGTTTAAGCACCTACTCAAGAGCTAATGACCAGTCAAATCATTTGTTTAATGGGTGCACGGTTAATTTTATATAATTACCTCTTAATTTCTACATAGATATATATATTTCGAGACGAGATTAATGGATGCTCAAGAACCCGACAGATTCTTTATGGGTCCGCCCTTGTTTCTAGCTGTTAGTAATGCAATGATTTTAACGCATGCATTAGCATGGTTAAAAACTCAATTGCTCCTTACAAATTTTTTACACGGTTTCTACTATATTTGTGAAGGGTATCTTTGTAAATAAATTTTTTTATGCAATACATGTTATTTTTAATACACCAAACCAAACAATATATAAAAATAATATATTTATCATTAATGCAAATATTACTAATACACTTTATTTAGCATCATTTTTATACACTCTTCCAAATGATCCCCTAGTGTACAAATTATTAGTTAATTTATCGAGTACCAGGGAATTGATTTCACTCTACCAATTTTGTCACCTTTTTATTTAGGGGTTGTTCGCCTTCTGAACAGAAGAAAGTCAGAGAGCACCAAGTCATTAAAATTAGTGGTTGCTCGCTCTTTGATTAGTGATTTACTACCCACTAGATTGATGAAGGTGTCATCCTAGCGAAGGTTCAACTCCTTATATGTCATCAAGTACCTCAAGCTCGAAGACCCACTAAAGTACGAAATTCAGGATCTTTCAGAAAATGGTCATCAATACGCTTCGACTCGATCAAATCACGAGATAACTTATTTGAGCTTTCCCTCACTCTCTGCGTGCTACTTCAATGGTTCGATATGAAAGACGATCAACTTTTGATAGAATAAAACAATGAACAACATGCACAACTAATAATATTTATATCAAGATTAACATTATAAGTAGATTTAATAACTAGAGAATTTATTTTACGAAAATAGTATAGATGAAATACTTATTTCTACTTAGTTTGTTCAATACATACACGATGCACTAACATAAAAAGTTGAAACTATATCGCTCCATAAAGATAAATCATATTTAATTTTATGCTACAATAGTGTTGATGACTTTGTACAATTTTCATCTTAGATTATGAAAATAAATTTTATACTTATAAAAATTGATGTAATTCCTATAAGGGAATCACACTAAAACGGGGAAATCAAAGACGGAAAGTAAAGATAGACACAAATAGAGGAAACAAAAAGCAACCAAAGGGTATATTAAACCCAATGACCTCAATCTGTTATTCCAATAATAAGCACCTAACTCTTACGAATACCTCAAGGGAATCGATATCCCAAGTAACCAACGTTTCTAACAAAAGGCCAAAAGCTTAACCAAGCTCTCAACACTCAAACATGAGTTTTCAGTTTTCAATATTCAAAATAATCTAACTAAAATGAACCCTAAAACGCCTATTTATAGTTTTAGGACATTATTACATAGATGGGCCCAAAAGTGACTCGAAAAGGCCAATGGGCGAGCTAAGTCGGCCTCGCCCAATCCTCTTGGCGAGTCGCCAATTGGTTGGCGATGTACCCTTCTTCCTTGAGTTCTCCCTTGATAGCTTGCTGTAACTTTCGGCGGTCTTAGGGTCCATTGGGCGATGCGACGATGGGCCTCTTGTCCACTTGGCAATGGACCCTACTCCTGACGCCTGTTTGGATATTAGGCGGTCTGGTGGTCATCGCCCAAGTCATTGGATGATGCGCCGATTGCTCTTCAGCTCACCGAGTGAGGAACTTCCATTTGTAGCTCCATGGGACCTTAGGTGATGTTAGAACCCTCGCCAAGGTAGTTTGGAGAGTCGCCGAAGTGGAGGTCAGCTCGCCGAATGGAGCAACATATTCATTTGCTCTTCATTGTTTCGTTAGACCTCCCACGCTCCAAGCTATCATCCACACATGGGGTTGCTCAGCTGGGAGCTCCTTCAAAGCGTATTTGTTTCCAAGCAAGGCCTGGAATCCCCTCCTTGGCAACATCTCAAGTCCAAGAGCCTCTATCCCTGTGAACGATCCATCAATACGTTGAAGTTCGTGAATGGATGGCTTGGAGGCAATCTGGATTGCATCAGATGATAAAAGTTCTATGTATTAGATAAATTTTGTATACTAGATCATCTATTATATAAATAAATAATACACGAATAATTATTTCATACAAAATTGCTATATGAAAACGCATGATTCTAACAAATTTCCACTAGATTCATAATTATACGTGATATCATGAGCAACACAAAATTATACAGTGATATCATGAGCAACAAAAAATTGTTTGATACTTTTTCTAACATTTCAAGGAGGTCGGGTAAATAACAACAAAGTCGATCAAGTTTTCAAAAGGTTAAAAATATGTTTTTTTTAAATAAATCTTTTTATAGATTGATCAAATTTTGAAGAAAAAATATGTTTTGAATGATTTTAAAAATATTTTTTTTTATATTTTAAGCCGAAGATGACAAAATATCTTCACAAATTATATGTGTATTTTATTTGTATTTTTATGACAAAATTATCATATAAAAAATCATAGTAATCAAATTAATTAGCAATAATTTTATTTTTTTTACAAATTAACACCTAATTTCTAAGAAAAGAATGTTCAACAATAAAACACTAACAAGAACACTTTTCAAATAATTTGATTGAACAAAAATCACGACTCTACTTATTTTTTAAAACGATAATATACTTTTCAAGATAAGCTAATTTGATAACTTGATCAATAGACTTTCAATTGTGAAATTTGTAAGTTAATATTGGTAAAAATGATTTATACAGTTAAAATGTGAAAGAAAATTTAGTTGAACAACTAACTAATATACACATTTTTGTATACTATAATTTTGATTTAAAAATTTAAATTTTAACTTATAAAACTCAAATTCTTTTTGTGATTGCAATCTATATTCCGTATAAAGTATATCAATTAATTTGTCTTCCTTGTAACTATGTTATAATAAACTCATTAACTTTTTAGCAAGTACTTATCTTATTCATTACCACTATATCATAGGAGACACGTGTTTGTTATTGCTATATATGTCAAACTTCGATGTAAGTGTTGTATAGATTGAAAATAGATTTTTTTTTATTTCAAGAATAAAATTGAAAACTTAATTATCCCATTTAACAAAAAAATCACATCTAGAATTGCAGCATATCTAAGAATATATATAATCCTCGATAAATTCTATAATTTGGATTCAAAAATCTTCATTTCTTCTGTGTCTTTATATCCTTTCTTCTTGCAAACCCTAGCCGCATCAACCCATCATCGCATCGCCATCAGAAATCTCTATAATCATCACTGAAAACAACATAAACATTACTTGTTTATCGAAAATCATACAAAATTTCTTTCTGTACAAGAGAAAGGAAGAGGGAGAGGAGGACGAAAAAAAGGAACCAACAACAAATTCGCACATCAACACTAAATTCATTTCAATTCAAAAGGTTTAAACTGGTACGATTCACCATCAACAATGTTATATGTATTTGTATGTTATTTTTATGAATTGTATACATCATGTGAGAGTCGATGTATGTCAAATGACACAGAAAGACATACGATCTTATAATTCCGTCATACACTAGACGTATATTATATATACAGTTTATATATCAAATATATACTCATTCCACGCCGATGACATACAAATAACTTAAATCTGATATATAATTATATGTCTGCTAGAATCATAAAAAAAAATTCACAACAATTATATAATCTTTCTTTTTTATAAAAGAAAAAAGAGAAGATTTTCATTGAGTGTTTGTGGTAAAGTTTATGTGAGCAAAAAAGAATTGTTCGATACTATATTTAGTGAGAAGAAGATAAAAAGTCATATACAATGTAGTATAGAATTTGTGATAATTTTAGAGAGAGAAAAAAATAATAAGAATATCTATAGGAAAAAATGGAAAGAGCAAAGATAAAAATAATAATAGACATAGATATATCTATTCTAATTTGAGTTGTGTGGGTGTGGATAGGGTTAGAGGGTAGAAAAGATCAATTGTACCCATTTAAATGGCTACAATTGAGAAGATGATATACTAATTCACTATAATTGTTAAATAGTCATATTAGCAATTAAGTGCAAATACACATATAATATTTATAATTTAACTAGAACTCAAAAATTATTTATCAATATAAGTTTTTTTTTCAATGAAGAGCACAAATATTCACTTTTAGGTCCGTCAATTAATCTATTAGGTTTATCAACTTCAAACAAACTTTCAGACAATTACGTTTAAACTTTGATAGTTTCGGACTTTTGTATTTGAATCGTGACCTTATGAACGCGAAACATAATATACTTACACTTGAAGTTTGGCATGACTCTTCAATATCATGCTCAAGTGTTTTTTTATTTATTGAAGGTATAGACTTGACAAAGTCAAATTTTAAATATTCCTGATTAAATTTTTTTTACCTGACTTGCCAAAACTAATTTCATACATTTTTTATTGAGATACATGTAAAATCGATTAAATCTTCAATCACGTGTTTTTTAATATTTCATGTATGACTAAAATGCATATAGAAATTGATTGATATCTTAATACACAATTCAATACCCAAATTTACTCTAAATAAATTAAAATTAAAAATAAAGTTTCATATATCACAAAAAAATAAAATGTCATTCATCAATTTGTGAAATGCATGTAAAACTTGGATAAAATCAAGGGAAAATTAGCAATTAAGTCATAATATCTAATATAATAGTCAAAATAACAACACTTTAAAATATTTATTTAAAATGTCAGAATGGCAATATTTTTATAAAACAATATGTATTCAGATTTTAGTATTTTAAATTAATTTTATTTATGGAAAGAGACCTATATTAGACCAAATTATATACCAATAATCGTTTACAGTGAAAAAAATAAATTAAACCAATACCATTAACCTTTTTTCACCACCATTCACGTTTCTTCCCCAACTTTCACGTTTCTTCCCCAACTTTCACGTTTCTTCCCCAACTTTCACGTTTCTTTCACACCTTTCACGTTTCAAGTTTATCTTTCTTCAAGGTGCTAGATTGTTGTTCATCAAGAAATTTTCTTTATTCTTAAACGAAATTTCTTTATTAATTCAAGCAGATTTCTCGGTTGGCAAGATAATTTCCATTATCAATTTTGATTTTTTTTTTGATTTGATGTTTAAATCACTGATTCTATAGAATTTTCCAATTTTTATGTGATTTTGTTTAAATATTCATCATATATTTATTATGTTCAATTTTTTTTTTGTGATTTTCTTTTAATTTTTCAGATTTTGTAGATTCTAGAAATTCATATATATGTTTATTTTGTTTGATATTTAATACATTTTAAAATTTGATAATATCGAAATTTGCTTTTAGGGTTTTAGATTTTGGGGAAAGTATCTGATTGTCTACAATGACTGATTCAATCAGAATGACTAGAGGTATACCAAATAATATTCAAAATTTTGGGGAATTTCCCTCATTTGATTTGTGTATTACCCAAGGGTTGCATTGTATTTCAATCTCAATTAGTATACCAACATGTTTGTATTTCCTTCTTAATTTGTATTCATCCTAACTGTATGCTAACAATTTTGTATTTTATTGGGTATTCATTCTGTATTTCAATCTCAATTTATATGTGAACAAGTTTGTATTTCTCTTTTGTTTTGTATTCAACCTAATTGTATACCAACAAGTTTTGTATTTTATGTGCCTACTTTACCTTTCAAAGTCACTGTGTATTTCATATGAAGAGAGTATTTAATTTCTTTTGTATTCACAACTTTATATTCAATCGCACTTTATATTTATAACTTTGTATTTTCATCTCATTTTTGTATTCATATATTGTTGTATTCAACATATTATTCATGATCCATTAGTTTGTATTTTACCTTTCAAAGTCACTTTGTATTTCAAACGAAGAGAGTATTTCTTTTGTATTCACAACTTTATATTCAATCTCACTTTGTATTTATAACTTTGTATTTTCATCTCACTTTTGTATTCATATATTGTTGTATTCAACATATAGTTCATGATCGATTAGTTACATTAACTTAATGGGATACAAATTATTGTATGCATTCAAACAGAAAAAACAGCTACTAAACTAAAAAAAAACAATTTCATTCATTATACATCATAATTTGGATACAAAACATCCGAAAAGAGCTATAAATCCCAATGCATACAAAGATTTCACTGATTCAATCAAGCAAAAAAATAACACTCTTGTATTCGACATATACTAATATCTCATCCAAACAAATAAAAGAATCGAACAAAATACCTGATTGTTTTTCGATTGTTCACTGGATGTGATAAATCTATAGTTGTCAATTTTGAAAAACATATTCAACTTGAAGAAGTTTTGAAAGTTATTAGATGAATTATTCGAAAGACAAACTAAATTATTTTAATTTTTTTTTTTATGTTCTTAAGAAGAAAGCAAAAAAACGCTCGACGGAAAGATGGCTATTTATGCTCTTTTCAAAATGTAACTGATTTATATTTAAAATCTTTTTTGCCTTTTTTGAATTTTTTTGTTCCATGATTTTCTCTGTTATGTTATTAATTATGTGTATTCTTTCAAATTAATCAAAATAAAATAAATACATAACTAATCTCTTAACAAACTAAAATAATGACATTTTTAATAAATAATGAAACTATTGCTAAGGAGTCCCACTAAAAGCTAAAATATTGCTGTTTTAAATTTTTTCCCTAAAATCAATCATGTGAATTTGATTTTTTAAAAAGATTAATTCAAAGAAAAACTTTTATTGAGTAGTAGTTAAATAGGCAATCAAAAATGATTTTTTCTTGAAATTACTCTCTTTGATGAAGACAATATGTATTAGCCCATAAGAAGTGGAGCCCACTTAAACAAATTCGTGAGGCTCACAAATCGGATTAGTCACCCGAAAAGAGAAGATTCTTGGAGCAATATGTGAGTGAAGATAAACTTGAAAGTACCAAAAAACCCAGAAAGTCCAACTTTTAATAAAAATAGAAATAAATAAATACAAAAATTGAAAAAAAGAGAGAGAGAGAGAGAGAAAAGTGGCTTCTCAATCAATGAAACAAACACATAGTAGTTGATTTCATTGTCAAAAAAATAAGAAAAAAAAGACTCAAACCTCAAAGAGTTTTTTGTTTTAAACAACAAAAGAAAGTTGTATTACAACATTACATGTATGTACATGTTAAATTGTAATAACGTGTTTTTGAAATTAAAAAAACAAATTTTTTTTTTTTGGGAAAAATTAAAAATTATAGAATTACACCGAAAGAACATGGAATTTGGAACAAACAAGAGGGACTTGTTCTACTATACTGTTCCTTTTTATTCAATTTCTTCTTCTTCTATCGCCTCTCTTCTGTATTGGGTTTATTTTTGTTTTTCTCTTTTTCATTTATTCTTATTATTTACCTCTTCTTTTTTAGATTTTTCTTTTCTCCATGTGTTCTTGGTCATCACGGGAAGAATATATAGTTACCTATCTGTAACGGGGTTGTTTTTCTTTCAATAAAGATTGGATTTTTAGGGTTTTCTTCAAGAAAGATCTGAAAAAATGGATGGTGGGTCGGATGGAGAAGGCAATAGGAACGTTATTCAGAGTTCATCTGAAGGACCCAAGAAGCCAAAGAGGCAGATGAAAACTCCCTTTCAACTAGAAACCCTAGAAAGGGTCTATGCTAGTATGTTTTCTTTGTATTTACTTTTGGACTTGATATTTTCTTGATTCTTGATCTGGGGTTGTTTAAATCGTGTGTAGATGTGGGAAATTTGGGAGATTTAGGTGTATTATGCTGTTCATAGGTGTTTGTGTACTATGCATAATGAGATTGGAAGATGATTTGATGTGGAACTCTTTTGTGTTGTATCTACTTTGCATATTATGTAGTTGGAAACAACTGGGATGGGGATCCTATGCTAGTTTTTAGGAGATGGGTGAAATTTTGGGTCTTTCTGTGGATTCTACCATTATGGTTCTTTGGTAGTGCCTTAATATTGGTGTGTGTTGTGTATTTCTGCCTATTGATTGTGCTCTGTGCGGAGAAGGAATTTTTGGGATTAATGTTATTGTTGGATATGCTATTCTTGTGTAATATTTTTCTACTCTGCATGTAAATGTGTTTGAATGCTGTCATAGACATAGAGATCGATGGACAAAAATTTGGTCTTTATAATAGGTTCTGCGATTCCCCCATACATGGACTGATGTTAACATTTCGTTATCAAATCTATTACTGTGTTTGTGTTTTTGTAATTGTGATATTTGACATGAACTCTCTTTTGTTTTGCTTTGTTGTTTATGCAGTGGAGACATATCCATCTGAGGCCATTCGCGCCGAGCTGTCAGAAAAATTAGGTCTAACGGACCGGCAGTTGCAGATGTGGTTTTGTCACAGGAGGTTGAAGGACAAAAACACATCAGGGGGACAGAAAAGAAGCCACGCGCTGGTGGGACAGGTGGTAAGAGAAATTTGCCGGAGTCACCTAGAGAGGATTTAGTGGTTGCTGAAGCTGCTAGTGACCGTGGCTCAGGATCAGTTTCAAGGTCAGGGTCAGGGTCAGGGTCAAGTCGGTTTGATAATGGAGATGATATGCCAGCACCGTCCATAAGATCTTATGAATCACCTAGGAGGGCAATGGAGCGACGAGTAATAGCTTGTATAGAGGCACAATTAGGAGAACCTTTACGTGAGGATGGTCCTATTATTGGGGCGGAGTTTGATGAGCTGCCACCTGGTGCATTTGGGATACCTATTGGTAAATTAACCTACTCATGTTATTAGAGATCTTATAATATAAATGCATGTATGGTGTTTATCTTCTAAATTTGGATATTAGTATTGAAATGAAAGAATTTGACAATTTGTATTGTCCTACATGTTCTCATCTTTCCATGTCTTTGTAGGTGTAGTTTATGATGTTATCTCAGTATGCTTGTGAATGCATATTTATTTTCTTAAAATGATTACATTTTTTAAACAGAACATTAATTCTGTAAAGTTCAGTGTTAAATAAGTCCAACGGGATTTGAGTATCTTTTCAGGCAAGAGATTATTTTCAAATAAAACATTGGATCATTGAATGCCTAATGTTATTGTTTGTTACTTTCCTCCCCAAATTTTATGAGATTATATCATCATTTATGTTTGTAAGTTGCTCTTTGGAGTGCTTGTTGCCTCCTATTGATTTGCCTTTGGGAGGGAGAGCAGTAATAACTTGATGTGAATGATAGAAGTAATGAATATCCTTGGCTTTATGTGAATATCAAATGAGATCAAGACCTTACTGTATTTATCAAAACACTGCTTTGTGAGTTGCTATCCTGAACAATGCCTCACTAATATGAGAAACATGACCAAGGGATTCTACTCATTCCCCTGCCGTGTGTTACTTCCCAGACTGCTGGTTGTTTAACAATGTTAACGTTTTCATATTTGTTTCCCTAGGAGCCTCTTATCATTTGGGTTTACTGTTCATGTGTCATCTGCTATTGACCTGTGGCCTTACAGTAATTTGTTCAGACCTTTTCGTTTTAAAGCCAATTCTTTTGGATTGCTTTTCTGATTTGTTATATCTTTTATTTTTCATTTATGGCACAGGTTTGGAAGAACGTACGGACCATTACAGACAATCTTTTGACAGCAAATTGTATGGACCATATGATGCTAAAGTTAATGTTGGATCAGCTCTCTCTCTTTCTCCGGTATGTATAAAGAGATCAGTCTCTTGCTATTTCACATTGCGCCTTTGAGTGGTTATAGCCTTGTAGGACGTGTAATATATTGTATCTTTATCCTTTCTACCTTCTTGAGGAGCTACTCTCTTCTCCTATGCTCCACTGGATTTTCTTAGACCCTCTGTTTGGTCACTTTGCAAATAATTTCTTTCTTTTCATTCTCCTAGCTTAAAATAATTGTGTGGCTTATTTACCGTCATGATTTAGCCTCAGGATCTGTAAGTTTTTGTTGGGATATTGTTCTATATCTGTTGGTGTCATTGCATAATGGGCTGGTTTTTTCACTATCAATTTGTGTGATTGCTGCAATGCTGCTAGCTTTCATGGTTGTTATCTAGGGGGTAGTATAAAATGTGCCATGTGATTGGCTAGTTTTGGATAATAACATGTCAATGGTAAAACTTGAAAGTGAGATTTATTAGCAGGTCAATTTGATGGTCAAGCTTAGTTCTACTTTATCTTCAGGTTCTGACAAATGGTCATCGTGAACCTGCTGAGCCCAAGATTGTATCTGATAAATATGGACAAATCGCAGCCCCTTACCCTTATGATTCGTCTGTTGACGGTCCTTCTAAAAACATGGCAACCATGCAACGGAATGGACATTTTGTTAGGGAATCTGGTGTTGAAGGTCAAAGCATCAGTATGATGTCTCAGCCGAGCAGGCAGAGGCGCTTTCTATCCCCTTCGCGGGATAATGAATTCGTCCCTGGTAATGAGGACATGTTGCAATTGGATCGGAAGCGCAAGGTAAGTTGAAGCTTCAGAAGTTTATCTTCTTGCGGTCATAGAAGCATTACCTCCCATGCTGTTTTATTCTCTTTGCTTTCGCAGTAGGCTTAATTGTTGGTTTCTTGCAGAGTGAAGAATTTGGAATGGGAAGGGAAGTTCAAACCAATGAAAAACGGATGCGGAAAGAACTTGAGAAACAAGATCTTCAACGGCGGAAAGTACGGAATATTTACATTTCTGGATGTGTAGCTTCTGAATCTTAATTTAAAAGTGTGAACATTGGAAAACTATTTCTTTTTGTTTCTACAACTGATATTATAATATTTTCTTGTAAGATGGAAGAACAAATGAAAAAGGACAGGGAGAAACATGATCGTGAAAGAAAAAAGGAAGAACAAAGGCTGATGCGTGAACAGCAAAGGAAGGAGGAGCGATTTCAGCGCGAGGAAAAACGTGAAATGGAGAGGAGAGAGAAGTTTTTGCAGAGGGAGCTCGTGAGGGTAGGTATTCAAAATGAGAATATTGTTTTCCCCATGCTTTTTTTTTTCCTTTCAAAATCTGCTAATTGGATTCTTCCCGGTACTATTGGTTTTGTAATCTTTAGGTGGAGAGGAAAAAGCAAAAAGATGAGCTACGAAAAGAGAGAGAAGCTGCAAAACAGAAGGCTGCTATGGAGAAGGCAATGGCACGCAGAATTGCTAAAGAATCAATGGAGCTGATCGAGGATGAGCGCTTGGAACTTATGGATCTGGCTGCCTCTAGCAAAGGGCTACCATCAATTGCATCTCTTAATTATGACACTTTGCAGAACCTTGAGTCATTTAGAGGTAGGAGTTTGTTAACTTGACCGTTTCTATAAAAAATAATTCTGCATGCTATTTTTAGTTTTAATGCTTTAGTTCAAGATTAGGTAATAGCATATGTTGAAATCTCATTTAAGTCGCATTTTTATCTTGTATTCCTTACAAAGAGCATGCTAGATGGTAGGGCTTCCAGCAAAGCCAATGATCACCTGGAATTTGGTTCAAAGTCTTATATATAATCCAGTCTGAAGTAGAAAATTTACATATTATTCATTTTTTTCTCGCCTTTGCCTTATTTAAGCTGCTTATTTGCAAAGGTCATAAAGTTTTTGGTCTGTTGCTGAAATCTGTCTTATGTGATCCAGAATCTTTGTGTGAATTCCCTCCCAAGTCTGTTCAATTGAAAAAACCATTCTCCATCCAACCCTGGATTGCTTCAGATGACAATGTTGGGAATCTTCTTATGGTATGCTGCTTGATCATTTAAATTTGTCTACATCACTAGTTGACTGATCTTTCTTTTATTCTTCTATTTATGAAGTATTTCCTGCTTTTGCAGATTAAAGCAATGACCACTAATTTTGATGATTATCTAAGCCACATATCTACTCCTATTTGCTTATCTAAACTTAATCGTTGGTTGGCCAAAGGATTTTAAAGCACTCATCACTACAAACTTATTTATATTTCAGATTAGAATAGTCAAAGTATGGACAGAGGCTTCTTTCTTCTTCCTGGTTATATCGAGTCAAAAGTCAATGTTCTAGTCAATTTAGCATAGGAATTCCCATCTTTTCCAAGTTTATCTTACTTGATTTTTTTAAGAGTATTACTTAAACATCAATAGTAAGGGTCTTAGAAATGTTACTAGCAATCTGGTAGTGTCATGTGCCCTCTCTCATTGAAATGACTTTGACCTGTGGCTTAAAAAAATTCATTTGATTATTTAATTGAGTGGTGGAGAAACTGTTAATACTTAAAGGACGTTATACGTTTAGTTTAAAATGATGTAGAGTAGTATTTGGTTTATATAAGTTTGAATTTTCGGAGGGAGTGAAATTTAGGATTTAAAGAAACAGGGTCAGTATTTATTGGCAGACCAAAGTGGAAAATAGGTCATTTTTACTTGGATGGATGGTAATTGTTGAAAACTAAAATAGTAGTCACCAAACTAAAGGAAGGATGATAAAACAATGAAAAGGAGTGAAGAACATATTTGTGCTCTAAACCAAGTTCTGTATGAGTCTTATCTTGATTTTGTTCTTTTGTGTTTGAGTCAGATCTCTTAGTGCACCTTTTGATTTTTACAGGCTTGGAGATTCTGCTTAAATTTTGCAGACATTCTCGGGCTTTGGCCTTTCACTCTTGACGAATTTCTTCAAGCTTTCCATGACTATGTGAGTACCTTTGGCTAAAGTTAATCGTGAACTGACGTTCTGAGTTACTTTTTCTGCAAAGTCCTGTGGACTATCACATTTACTTATCTTCTTAAAAAGGCTGGATGGGGGTCTGATTGCCATAGTTTAATTGTTCTCTGTTCAGGATTCCAGATTGTTGGCTGAGATACAAATTGCTCTTTTGAAACTGATTATAAAAGATATTGAAGATGTTGCTCGAACTCCTTCTGGTGGGCCTGGGACAAATCAGTATAGTGCTGTCAATCCTGAAGGTGGACATCCTCAAATAGTTGAAGGGGTAATCACTGCTGTGCACACTTGCTCTTTAGAACACAATTTACTCTATTGTGGGATGATCAAAGCTTACCAGTTTGTGGACTTCATTGACAGGCATATCTTTGGGGTTTTGACATACGCAATTGGCAGAGGCTCTTAAATCCTTTGACGTGGTCTGAAGTACTGCGCCAATTTGCACTCTCTGCTGGATTTGGACCTCCATTGAAGAAAAAGAGAGAACGCACTTGTTTGAATGATTCTGATGAGGTGCACCATTTTCTGTCCTCATTTTCATCTTAGCGATATATCGTGGCTTCTATTTTTTCCTGTGGCTTAAGATATAATATTTTATAGTAATCTAAGTAAGGGGATATTGTGACATAGGTTTGCTGCAGATGGGAGACATAGTGAACTTCTTAGTAATTGGTTATTTTGATGAGATGTATACTTCAAAAACTCACTTGAGATGTTTTTTTGTAATTGCTCTCTGCTATTGCCATAGGACAGTAGTTGCAATTTGGATAGATGCCTTCTTCTAAGCTATTTTGTGTTGTGTCAAGTCATTATCTTATGTTTCATTCTGGTGGTGCCATGGTGGTGCTATTTCTATGGTTCTACCATATATATGGTCTTGTATAATATCAGCCTAAGTTCATGATCCATTAGCTAATCTGCCTAATTTTGATCATAGCAGATTCAGTTGATAGCACAGCATTTTTTGTCAAGACACTCGGGTCTTGGTTGAATCATCTTGTACCACTAGGATTCAGACTGTTTCTTCTTCCAATTGTGTTATTCAACCATTGTTTCTTTCATGTTGATGCATGTTATGTTGGGGTATATGTGTCTCAGCAAAGGGTGTGACCTAGCAGTCAGTGAAGTGGGTAAAAACTAGGGGAGACTAGGGTCAAATTCCAGGATAGACAACCTAGACTAGGTGATTTTTTCCCATTTGTCCAAGGTTAGGTGAGCAGAGGTACATGGTGTTCCTGTTGGTGGGTTGTAGCAGGTGGAATAGTCGAGGCGAGTGTAAGATGGCCCACGCACAACTGTTAAAAAAAAGAAGAAAATGTTGGTATATATGGGGCTATGTAGGTTTGCTTATTGAAATGCTGGTACAAAGTTGGATGACAGTGGGAAAGTCAATCTGCTGCTGATGGATTATCACCGAAACTAGCTCCCTAGCCATAAATTATTCCACCTTTTAGTCCATCATCCCAAGTTATTGCTCTCCCAACTATCTCAATTAGCTGATATTGCATAGTTCTTGAATCAATTAGAAGCTTTACCTTTTGGACCTATGTGATAGGGTTTTAAAATGGAACTCCGTGGTCATAGTCAACCTTAAGTTGCTTTGAATTGAAGCTTAATTGTTGTTGTTTTGTGAGATGCTGGTTTGCGGATGCTCTGTATCCGTTCTTTGACATTCTACGTCAAATGGATGGTGCACTATGTCTAATTATGGTAATGTTCCCTAATTATGCAGATTAAAGGTTGCGAAGACATTGTGTCCAATCTTCGAAGTGGTTCGGCAGCTCTTAATGCTGTTGCAATTATGCAAGAAAAAGGGTTTATGTCGCAACGCAAATCCAGGCATCGGTTGACACCAGGGACTGTGAAATTTGCTGCTTACCATGTTCTCGCTCTCGAGGGAGACAAGGGCTTGAATGTTCTAGATATTGCGGAAAGGATTCAAGTAACTATTCTCTTGATGCACATTGTCACTGTCTCAGGTTAATCTGGTTCGATTTGTTTGAAGATTTCTTGTTAATTTCTTCTCTATGCTTTGTTCTACAGAAATCTGGATTACGTGACCTTTCAACAAGCAAGACTCCAGAAGCCTCTATATCTGTTGCTTTGTCAAGGGATCCAATACTTTTTGAAAGAATTGCTCCTTCAACGTACAATGTTCGACTTGCTTTCAGGAAGGATCCTGCTGATGCTGACGCAATTATTTCAGCAGCCAAGGAGAAAATACAAAGATATGCTAATGGATTTCTCTCTGGACAAAATGCTGAAGATGAAGAAAGAGATGATGATTCTGAAGGTGAAGGTGATGTTGCTGAAGGTCCAGAAGTCGATGACTTGGGTACTTCATATGGTGCTAACAAGAATAACGAACAAAGCAGCCTACTTGACACCTTCTTGGTGAATGGAAAAAGTAAGCTATCTGATGAGATTGGACAACAAATTAGAGTTGATGGTGTTGGTAAGGACATGGTTTTAACTACTGATGTTTTTTTATGCTTTATTTGCTTTTTTTTAATGTGAAAGCACATCATTGTAGTAGTTCTTTGAAAACACTATTTTTCATTATCTGTTGATGCACTTTTATAGGTATTGCGGGAAGTAACCCTAGCCAAGACTGTTCAGAAATTGATGAGACCAAAGCAGGTGAGCCATGGATTCAAGGACTCGCTGAAGGTGAATACTCTGACCTATGTGTTGAGGAGCGTCTAAGTGCTCTTGTTGCCTTGATTGGCATAGCAAATGAAGGAAATTCTATCCGTGCAATTCTTGAGGTAATAAATCTGGTAAATTTATCATTATTGACCATTATTCCATTACTGTCTCTTTCAGCTATCTAACGAAGATGGTTTTGTAGGATCGTCTGGATGCAGCAAATGCTTTGAAAAAACAGATGTGGGCTGAATCCCAATTGGATAAAAGACGATTGAAGGAGGAGACAATCAATAAATTTAATGATAGTTCCTTCAATGTTGTGGTTGAGGGTAGCCAAAGCCCATTGGGATATCCAAACAATAAAAATCAAGGGACATCACCAACCACACTGGTAAAGGATGACTCTGCTGGTATAGTAGACAATCTTCAGAACCACTTTGAAAGCATTCCTGCTGAGAAGAGTTCAGCCGCACAAGAAACCTTTGTGGGTCAATTTGCTGTACCAAGTGGGAATACAGCAGAAAGGTCACGCATGCAGTTAAAATCTTTCATTGGCCACAAAGCAGAAGAGATGTATGTGTACAGGTCCTTGCCTTTAGGTCAAGACCGCAGACGCAATCGTTACTGGCTATTTGTTGCCTCTGGTTCTAGCGAAGATCCTGGTTCTGGCAGGATATTTGTTGAATCACCTCATGGCTGCTGGAAGCTTATTGACACTGAAGAGGTATGCTCCTTTCATTATTTTTTAGAATGCACTTCGCTGTTAGTATGTCAAAGTAGGTTTAGTTGGCTGAATATATATTTTACCCAAGGGAAAACGCTTGCACTATTTTGGTTTAAAAAAAAAGAAGAGGCCAGCCCGGTGCACCACGCTGTGTGTGGGGGGGTCCAAGGGTGGGTCTGACCAAAATAGCTCTATTGTATGCAACCTTACCTTGCATTTCTTCAAAGAGATTTTTCTGTATTTAGGTGTAAGAAATGGCAACTTATGACTGAACAAGATATAACAATTGACAATGTCTGGTAAATGAAGACCCTGGATGAATCTGTAGTTTAGAGAGAATTACATGTCTGGTAATACGCAACAAGTGTTGTGGAAATTGTTGCTTTTCTGGACTAGAAAGTTATCGGGTCAGGGAAACACCCTATATGTAGTTATATAGATCTTAGCAAGGTCTTGTCTGTCCTAAGAATAGCAGACCTAGCTATTACCTGTTTATCTACTAATCCTTTATTTTACCTGCAGGCATTTGATTGTCTTTTGGCTTCTTTGGATACTCGAGGGGTTAGGGAATCACATTTGCATATTATGTTACAAAAGATTGAGGGTCCTTTCAAGGGGCGCGCACGGCAAAACATGTCTTGTGGAGCTAGTTCTAACCCAACATCTGGTGCAAGTGCAGACAGTCCTGGCAGTGCCATATATGGCATGAGTTCTGATAGCTGGGAAACATCTTCGTCTTTTAAAATTGAGCTCGGGAGGAATGAGGAAGAGAAAAAGAATGCCTTACAGAGATACCAAGGTTTTCAGATCTGGATGTGGAAAGAATGTCTCAGCTCATCAATTTTATGTGCCATGCGATATGGGAAGAAAAGGTGCTTGCCACTTTTGGGCATTTGTGGCCACTGTTTAGATTCTTACCATTCTGAAGAGGGTATTTGCCCTTCTTGCAACAAGATGAGTAGCAAAGTTGACATGAACGGCAAGTTCCTTGAGCAGGCAATGGAGTCTATGGACAATCTGAAAATTGATTACAATAATTTGGTGGTTTCAAACGCTTGTCCTGTACGAGTAAGATTAATGAAGGCCGTATTAAGTTTCACTGAGGTGAGGTTTTTGCGATATATCTCCAAGAATCTGGTTTTCTGTTAGGCTGTCTGTCTTCACTCTTCTCCTTCTGTATTTGTCTTTCCTATGTCTGAACAGACATATGAACATGAAGTACATATGTGATATGAGGCACAATCTGTTGACAGTTTTTAGTTTCTTATAACATGATATTTAGTATTTGCTTTGTTGCTGGAATGCACAGGTTTGTGTGCCATATGAGGCACTTCAATCATCTTGGACAGAAGACTGTAGAAAGACATGGGGCCTGAAACTGCAAAATTCGTCATCTCCTGAGGATCTTCTCCAGGTATCTCACTCCCTTCGACTCGTTTTATATGGGATTACTGTTCGAGAGTCTTGTGTTTACTTACAAGTTTTTAAATGTTTTTTTAGATTTGTTTGATTATAAACAAATATGATTTTTAGTTCTTTTTATGAAATGCATTACTTCTCGAATTTCCAAGAATGTTGAAGATTCTTTTTTTCTTGACCGTGCGAGTTTACTACGAAAATATGCTTTGGGACTCATCTGTACCTGATCATTAATCATTGTTATTTGGACAGTAATTATATTTTTGTCTATTTCATTTTCTTGGGTCAGTCTGATTTAGGCTTACGGATTGAAGTGTCTTGTCAAGGTACAATTTTTTTTTATGATGTTGAATTAAGGTGAAATAAATATATATGCTACTATTATGTATGATAATGAACTGGCAGGATTTCTTCCCTAGTGAGTTCTCTTCTTACCCTTTTGAATAAAAGAGGGGGAAAGAGTAGAATATAAAAGTGAAGGTTATCCCCCATCTGGGAATTGGTTTTACTCCTGCATGGTTGTTCCTCAAACCAGTTATTTTGTTAATGATGCTTGGATCATCTAATTTCTGTACTTCGCCAGAAAGCATATGGCAAATTCAGATAGTTCGGCTGATTTGTTAGCTGTTGCTGAACCTGTTCCTATACATCCCCTCCAAATTCAGAAGCTTTAAGAAGAAATGGTTCTTGATTTTTTATTTATTTTTGGGCAGATTCTGACTCAGTTAGAGGGTGTCATCAAGCGTGATTACTTGTCTGCTGACTATGAGACTGCAGAAGAATTGATGGGTCTATGTGCTTTATCAAGAAAAGCTGCTTGTGAATCTACTTACCCTGAATCTGTGCCACAGCTCCCATGGATACCTCAGACCACCTCTGCAGTGGCTCTGAGACTTTTGGAGCTTGATTCCTCCATATCCTATGATTCTCAGCAGAAAACTGAGGCTGAGTTGAAAAATAAAGTAGATTGCCTTCCAGTTGAGTTGTCTTTCCTTCTGATTTAAGTAATTGCTGTTATTAATTATGTTTAGTTTTACTGTTTATCCATGTTTATTTGCTCTGCATGTCTTTGTGGATTTATTTGGTGAAAGAAAAATTTTCAACTTGTATATGGTCCAAAATTTGATCATCCACTGGCTAATCGCATCTAGGACTGCAGATAATACCTGTGACTATATAATAAATGCTATATTTTTGGCTAATGATGTTCTTTCTTCTGAATCATCTTGATGACTTGATTTTTTCTTGCATGCAGAAGCCATCTTTGGGGTATGCTTCTTTAAAAGATCTGCAAAAGGTAGAACCAACAGTGATGGATCATGGACTAATGAGAGAGGAAAACTGGGATTATCTCAGCAATTTGCCTAGCAGCTCAAGAAGTAGGCAAGTTGTTCGTGGGCGTGGAGGCGGTCGTCCTCGTGGAAAGCTGCAGAAAGGAACTTCTAGCAAACCACCAGAGTCTGGCAGGGCTGTTGTAAGGCCTAGTGAGACGTTAACTCAAGTTCTTATTAAGCAGGGAGAAACGCATGGGCAGAGACATGTACGAGGTCGCCGAACTGTCAGGAAGAGGAGAATAGAAAAGAAAATTGTTGAAGAGGCTCAACCAGATTATTTGGGTGACAGAAGCAGCCGACTAAGTCCTGTAGTATCACCTATAAAGCATGTGACGGAAGAGTTCGATATGAATATGGAAGGAATAGAAGCCACAAATGATAATAGTATTAGTATGGAAGCTGCTGAATCTGATGATAGTGCCCCTGAAAATACATATGATTTTAACAGGAGTGATTTAATGGATATGTCAGATGAGGATCAGGTTGTTTCTGCTGATGATGGAATTGAAGATGACAATGATGATGAAGATGATGACAATGACAACGACAACGACAACACTGATAGATACAGAAGCCATGGTCAAAATCTGGAAAGATATGTTAACATGGATGATGACGACTCAGATAGGGATGGGGATGTCAATGAGGATCAAGAGTCGGACTCTTCGGAGTCTGAAGATTATAGTGATTGAGGTTGCCAAGATTTTTGTGGGGCTTGACAACTGCAATATAGCTCAGATGGTTGATCGCCAGAACACAGAGGTCTGGTGTGATGCATTCGTTCTTTTTTTAAGGAACTTTGGTATTCTTTTGAGATGAAGCCCGAGAGCTGGCTTGTCTTTGTGTATAGTGTTAAAGGAGCAGAGTTTTTGTTACATTTTATCATCATAGAACAATAGTATAAAAAATTAATAGTTAGTCGGAGTTCAAATACCGTCGTGCAATCGTCTATTATGGGGCTGTTGGTGATCAAAATCATCTATGTCAAATTTTACAGTTACACCTTTCTGATCATTTTTACTTCAATGTTTAATGATTGGTGGCTTATCTAAATGATAGCTTGTTAGTCAATATCTTTTGCTTCATTGTGGTTTATTATTTTTTATCCCACTCTTATGTAAATTGCAAAAACTCAATACCGTTTGAAGTAATGACTTCCCTGTTACAGTAGCCGGTTAGACTCGAGACTAGTTAGACTCGAGACTAATGAAATGTAGTAGATAAGTATGTAAGCATTTAAAAAAAAAAATACCTTTTTAGCATTGAAGAAAGTAGATTTCATAAAGTGTTTGGATAAAAGTTGAAATTAGTTCTTGCTATAGTTAACCTATCTGCGAAGCTACAAGATTTCACAATGCAAGTTTGTGCTTCACTTAAATAATCCATCTCCCTCTGCAAAGTACATGAGGAGTCGACGAAACATTTATCATACACATTAGACTCCAACTTCAGCAAACGAGAACTGTTGAAGAGTTATAAAATGTCAAAATACTTTATTACTATCACATATTTATTGACTTACACAGACAATTCTAAGCTATAATATGCAAACACTACAAGGGAACCAATTACCCAAGATAGTAAATAATAAAAGAAACTAACTAAAACAGTACACAGACTGTGTAAAGATGCTATGGGTTTGGCCTAGGACGGAAGCAACTTCTTAATTCCAGTCTTCTGGTCTGCTGTTAACCTTGTAGGGAACTTGATATCAAACTTGATCCTCAAATTCCCTCTCTTGGAAGGATCTTTGGGTATTGGCATTCCTTCCTTTGGGACAATCTCTTCATAGTTTGGGTGTATGACCTTGTTGATAGGAATAGTCAGTTTTCTTCCATCGAGCGTTGTTACATGGGCCGTGTAGCCTGTTAATGCTTCAACAAGTGAGATATTCTGATTGATTACAAGGTCATTCCCATCCCTTGTGAAAACACTGTGTGGTTTCTGATCAATTGTGAACACGAGATCTGCAGGAAGAACGTTTGGCTCTTCGTTTCCTTTCTCTGTGAATGTAATCTTAGTTCCCTTTTTCCAGCCAGGTTTGATTATAATGGTTAGAATTTCTTCTACTGGTAAAGTCTTCCTGCACACAAAACTAGTTGTCAGAATATAAACAGCAATAGTGACAACTTCATGTAATTCGACCAGATGAACAAAGTTGGACATTACACTGTTCCTTTATATGTTTCTACAGCAATGAATAATTGAGAAGTTATAGCTACAACCACAGTTTTTGGTCCATGGAGCTCATGAATGTACAGCAAACCAGAATATACATTTAAGCTATTACTCCTATCCTACTCATTCTTTTATAATAATACACCTACAATTGACATTCAAGCATAATTTGGAAGTAAGAACTCCACCCGACGCCTATATATGCATTCAACTTGGGCACAAATTAAACACAAATACTTAAAGAACACAACAAAAACTTGTGCAGCAAATACAAGTTTCAAACAACCCGAAGGCCACTTGGTGGCAATCAGGTTGCTCCATAGTGAACAGTTATACGAGATATAAGAGGGATCGGCTAAACAAGAATTCGACAACTAACAAGCAAAAGATCCATTCATTGAAGTTCAATGAACTCAACAGATACTAATTCATAAATTAACCAAGCAGGGACCATAATTATAAAGTAACAGAAAGGATAAACATGACTACATAACAATACAAGCCAAATAAACAGTAACAAGCATATCATATCTGAAAATTCTGATCAGTTTACTTACCCACTTGCATCAGCAATCTCCCTAGAGATCTTCATCTTCTTGGTTGTCCCGTTATAAAGTTCTTCTAGACTACAAGGGACTGTTCGTTCAATCGGTGGCGCCTTCCGTATCGCCGGTCTGCCTTCTCCAAATGAACTGAAGATATCATCCCCAAACATTGAACTAGAAAACCTTGCACCTCTCATCCCACCAACACCACCACCTCCCATCCCACCACCACCGCCTCCCATCCCACCACCAAACGGGGTTTGAAACCCGAAAAATTCTGCAAAGATATCATTGGCATTTCTTGGATTGAATCTAAACACATTTGGTCCATCACCTGTATGGAAATACGTAGCCCCACCAGGTCCACCAGCAGCAGCATCTGGTGGTGGCACTTGACCTTTCAGGCCTTCTTCCCCATACTGATCATAAATTGCCCTTTTCTGTGAATCACTCAGAACCTGCAACAAAATTTCAACATAAAAATACAATCTTTAAAAGATAATTGAAAACCCTATTAAACAAATTTCAAGAATCAAAGCATTGGGAATCAAGAAAGAGCCTAAACTAGCAGTGATTAACAGAATAAAACATAAAATTAGCAGCTTTATTCAAAAATCAAGAACAAGAATTGTGAATTAAGTACCTCATAGGCTTCAGAGATTTGTTTGAATTTAGCCTCAGCTTCTTTCTTGTTATTTGGGTTCTTATCAGGATGCCATTTCATAGCCAATTTCCTATAAGCTTTCTTCAGTTCATCATCTGTAGCACTCTTATCAACTTGCAATATCTTATAGTAATCTACACCCATCTTCTATTACCAGTTCTTGAACTCAAAATTTGATATTTGATAGAAGGATAAATAATAGGCAAATTTATGTAGAGGATATGTATGTTTGTTGTAGTGTAAATTGAATGATTGAAGTTTTGTGTTTTGGAATTTGGTTGTGGGTAGAGTTTTATTAAGAGAAGGAGAGATGGGTCTAGAAAACAGAGCAGTAGAAGAATGTAGAACTTTCCGGACTTCAGTTCAGTGCTGTTATTTTGACGTGGAAACAAATTCGCTATTTCCAGAAACTCTTTTGACACATTTAGGGATAGTGATGGGGCGGGCGTTTAGGAGTGGGGCGGGTTTAATGCTATGCGGGTGGAACGCAGGATAAGTTGAAGTGAGTTTTTTTAAATTAATGTGAGGCGGAGCGAAATATGGGATATATAATTTCATGTGGTTTAAATTTAATTATAATTTTTTACCTATCATAACTCATAAGAGTGATATAATACTATTTATTAAGAAATTACTAAAATATTTAAGATTGTAAATGAAAATGGTTCAATAAAAAATACTTCAATTTCTTACATATTTCCCAATTGACCTCTAAAAATTAAATTTTAAGTCACTATCTTATTAAATTAATACAACTTAATAAAAGATAGATTTATTTTTATGAATTTTCTTTTTAGTATCAAACTTAACTAAAAAAAGAAAATATTAAGAAAATTATGTGGGGCGGGTTCATGCGGAGTGGGTCTATGTAGGACATGGTGGGGCGGCTAAAAAGAAAGAATTTGTTATGCGGGGCGGATTAAAAATTTTGTGGGCTAAGCTCAACCCACCCCGCCTCCGCCCCTGCCCCATTGCCATTCCTAGACACATTCCGACTAAATATTTACTAATTTTTCATATAATTTAAAATAATTACATATTATCTAATTTTATAGCAGATTTTAAGTAAATCAACTATATGTATTTTGCTAGGGGTATAAAAAATGAGCCAACAGTAGGTAACCTGCTCAATCCGCCCAGAAGGTTGAGCTCAAGAAAATTTGAATTTGATTCAATCTCAACCCATTAAAGTCTTAATCGGGTCAAATGCTGATCAAGACCCAAACCGTTTTTAAGCCCAACTCATTTGAGCTCAAATTAAACTTAGGCAGATCAGGACCAAAACACAATTTATATTTAAACCAATTTTAATATCTCTAATTTCAACTCAACCCGTTCATTTGACACCCTTATATTTTACTATCAGATACACTATAATAGAAAGAGAGACGAAAGACAAAATGAGCGAAGGCGAGCGAGATATGTTAGGATTTTGCCTTAGTTTGCTTATTATATTTAAGTTTTACTTTTTATTTGAAGGAAAGTTAAAACATTACCATAATTACTTTTATTTTTTTTCTAAATAGGAAAATATAATTCTTTTTCATATTTGATCTTTTTTTCAGAGAATTATTTTTGAAGATCTATCCATCTTCTCATAGCACAACACAATAACATTCACAATATAAACATATAAGAGTTTTATTTAGAATGTGATTTTCTCTCTACAGTTTTTTATGGGTTATATTTAACTTTTAAATATGTAGGTCAATTGGTCAAACTATATAATAATATTAAGTTTCTTTTAGTATAGTCTTATTAGTCCCCTGATTTAACATTATCATAATTTGCAATTGTAAGTCTCCACATGACGCTTTGATTCTTTTGAACCCAACAAAATAGTCTATGTACCTCAGATACATGCAATTATAATAGATACATGTATATGATATACCAAATATATTCTAAAATACAAATACACAAGGAGAGAGGAGAGCGAGATAATAGGATACAATGTATCTAGAACAAATTACACCTAATTATGATTCATGTATCTGAAATACATATATCCGAAATTCAAATTCAGGTAAGATTCGTAATCTTAAAGCTCGCTTGAAGAAAAATAATTTGCTCCTAAACTAGTGAGATTTGTGTTGTTTATCCTATTTTTATTTTTTATTTTTATGTCTGTAATATTTGCATTGAGATCTAAATAAATTTATATTCATGTTTTTATGGAGAACCCAAAATCTATAATAATATCTACTCATAGTACTTTCCTATGTTTTTACCATTTCGGAATGTTTCATTCTCTCTTGAGAGACACATTAGAGTTTAAATAAATTTATATTCGTGTTTTATTGAGCACTCAAAATCTATAATAAACTCTACTCATAGTACTTTCCTACCATTTCAGAATATTTCATTTTCTCTTAAAGAGTGTTCAAGAAAAATCTAGCGACATTTTGTTAAAGAATGTTTTTTTTTTTCTATATCCTTTAAACATTACATGAATTGAAGTATTGAAAAATATGGGGAAAATTATGCTAAATACCTATATCATATACTCACTTATAGATATTAGATATACCCAGTAAACATTGTAAATTCTAAAATATTATTACGACAAAGGATAACAAAAATTCAAAGCTTTTTTCGTTCTAATTTTCTCGATTAATTCCCTCACGAGGAATTACTAAATCATTTGACTCTTTACCTATTTTAATATAAAGAATTGGTCAATCAAATGATAAAATATAATCTTTATATTTCAATATTACTTACGAAGAGTCTGAACATAAGCAATATGATAACTTTAAGAAAATAATATTTAAAGTTAAACCGAAAAAGTGTTTTTAGAAATCATATATATATATATATATATATATATATATATATATATATATATAAAAGATTACCCTAGACTCGCCTACGTAACACCACTACAAATCAGGATTTCCTTTTAATTTATTTTATTTCCAAAACTAACCTTCTCCTTTCATGAAAAGTTATGATTTTTATGAAGAGTTATGACTTTTATGAAGAGTTGCGACTTTTATGAAAAGTTGTGACTTTTATGAAAGGTTGTGATCTTTCCGAAAAGACACAATAAGCATTTGTTCACACTATCTTTTGTTGTCTCTAAATAGAGGAATTTCCTCTCATTTTAAAACAATGAAAATTTTGAACTTCTTCTTCTTCTTCTGGACAATTAAATAATTGTGTACTTTGCTCCTATTGAATGACTCACTAACACCATTTTTTTGTATCAATACACTGGTGAATAGATCGTTCTTTCCTGAGAGGATCTATTCTTTTAAATCTCGGGTACTAAGGGGGAATAATTTCCTTAAGGGGACACTGTGCATTCAGTGGACTCGATTTTTTCCATTCCATTTCATTCTATTATTACAGATCTTGGTATGTTTTTACAGTAATTAATTTATGCTTATATTATTAATTGTTATTTTTGAGTACATGCTTTAAATTTTGTTGTTTATGTTTCTGCAATATTATTGTTATAAGTATTTGTTAGTACATATTAAATAACAAACATTAATTGATTATTCAAGCAAGTTTTCTCTACTGGAATTGTTGAAGGTACAATAAAAAAAAACCTTACAAATCTCTGATTTGTTCATCAACAACGTCATTTCTTCACATACAAGGATGAAATTTTGTGTTATTTAGAAAATCCTGTGAGAGTTAATAACTTTGCATGCCCATATTTTTTTGTTTTTATGTTGTTGTTATCTATTTTTACTAAATTTTATCACTCGATATTATGAGTACTTTAAGGATTGAAAGTTGATTGAAGTGGTAGTCAATTTTCGGAGGTATGTTATTTTAAAACATGAGAACTTTTCTGGTTAGAATGATTTGTTATCATCATTTGATATCTCATAGTTTACTCCCTTTAATGTATGTTTTTTCTCGCTGTTTTGTTGTCTCGTTAAAATCGTATTGAATATTTTTTGTTTGGTATGTATATGATCTCACTTGGACAAAACTTTGGTCCTTTTAATGCTTTTCTTTTTTTCCTTCTCATTCAGCTCTACTAATTTTTTTTTCCTGAGTTATGACTATTTTCAGCAAGCTTAATTTGAAGAATATGAAATAAAACCTGCTCTAAATAAAAGTAATATATTAAGCAACAAAAGATATGTCTATTAACATAGATTTGTTGTCCTTTATGTCCCAAATTATTGCTGAGCATTTGAGTTATCTAGGTCAGACTCATTTTTAATTTTTAATTTTCGAGAATATTTCTTTAACACGAGTCTAAAATCCAACATTTTGATCTACTTGTATTTTCATAATGCAACAACTATACATACATATTTTTGAAAAAGTCTTTGCATTGATGAAGCATCTAGAAGGGCCTTCAAAGCAGCAATTTAATGAAGAATGAATTTCTAAAAGGGTCAACAAATTTATTTTTCTCCTTCTATAAATTTTGTTAGAGCAACAAAGTAACAATAACGAAAAGTGATGAATGTTTGACCTCCGACAAGTAGATTGTCTTTAAAAAACTTCATTTATGTTGTTGTGGTGTACATTTTTAACGGTCTTAACTTATTTATAACTAATATTGATTATCGAAAACTTTTATATAATTTATTTTTAACAAGAAGTTATTCTAACCATAAAATTATCAATTTTATATTTTTCATATACAAAAAAATAGAAAAAAATATGTTTAATGCTACATAAAAACATCACTCAGTTTTAACAGGACAATTATATCATCAAACATATATTATGATAAATTATGTAAAAGCTAAAAATGATTAGATATCAAGATATTTTTAATCATTCATCATATATTTAAAAATCTTGAGATATGTGATAATGTCAAATCATTTAATTTTTGTTGAAATGTTCTTAAAACCTACTAAAATTTACTTCTTTTTCCTATAACAATCGATTATCGAAAAGGCTGTTCAAAAGCTTAGAAAGATTATTTATGTCTGCGCGAAGCGCGGATAAATTACCTAGTTAAAGTTATATTTGAACATGTATTAGTTTAAGAAAAATATTGTGAGTGAACTGACAAAACAATCTTTTAATATTGAAGCTCGTTTCATATATATATATTTTTTAATTTCACTCCAATATATAACCATATGCTATTTTTTTTAGAAATAAGAAATAACGGTAAACATTTCCAGGGACAAACGCTATCATATACAATATAAATTTTACACAAAAATACTAATAATTAGATGTTAAAAACTAGGAAATTACTGAAGAAAGGAGAATAGAAATGATACAAAAAGAAATTCTAATTACAAAAGCAAAAACGAGGAATGTATTTTTTTTTTTTTAATCTTGTCAGTTTTATCGAATATAAAATAAAATAAAATTAAAAGACTTGATGTTAAGAAAAATATCTAGGAAAGTTGACTTGGTCGAAAGTCCAGACTACTATGGGGAACAATTTTTATTTTTTTAGACACTTCCTTTATTTTGATATAATATAGATGATGTTTTGAGCATTTTTTTTATATGGCCCAAAACTGCTGAATATAATAATTCAAAATTAAAGTAAGAATCTAAGTTGATTATGATTTGTTATTTATAGTATTTTATTTATTTATGTTTAATTAAGATTTGTTAGTTAGAGTGGTTTCTAGTCTTAGTTTAATTTAATTTTTTATTTTATAAATAGGATATTACTGTTATTTTTAATACACATAAATAATTAAATATACAGAAACATATAGAACTTTTGAGTTTATAAGTAGATATTTTCGTTCACAAATGATTATTTTAAAATTATAAAGACGTATTGATTAATTTTCTACAAGAATACTCCCTCCGTCCAATAATATTGTCCACTATAATATTTTAGGATGTTCAACAATACTTATTCACTTATGAAATTAATGAATAATTTTACACTTAGTTCCTGATTTACCCTTATAATTAATTATAGTCATTTTTCATTTACATTTTTCAAGACATTATATTTATTATATTCATAGGGTGATATAATAAAATTACCCTTCTATTTATAGTTTCTTTAGAAGTGCGCAGAGTCAATAATATACAAGTATTGTTGAACAAATAAAGTATTAAATAACAATAAAGAAAATAATCCTCTTGAAAAAGATGGTACCTTTAAAAATGCAAACATAGATAATGCATGATTATTGTCAACTCATATAATAAGATATTGAATTAAGTTCTACAACGAATTTCTATCAATTCTTCTTTTATTCATCAAAGCTCATCCAAATCTCCATCGAGATTACTGTCTTAGCCCTATCCTATCATCTATATAATGGAGTTCGTCATTTATTGATGGATTTTTTGGGATTTTTCTTTCTTAGAATTGGAAGAAAAAGATTGAAATAATTGTGAAAAATTGAACCTATACCTTTCTTTGAGATTGATGAACGCAATCCTAAGTAGAGTCGAAGAAGAGACAACGTAGGATTATGGTAGATAACAATCATATTGAGTTATTCATGAAAATATACTTATTATAAATCTGATTTTCTAATCACTTGGTTGATATAATCATTAATCAGCAAAAGTTGGTGACATCAATCAATAAATAGAAAGAGAAGAAACTCTGGAAGAAAAGATCTTGGAGAATCACATTCTTCCATCACTTTGGTAGAATTTGAGAGACGTTAATAGCTCAATTGATTTGTTATCTAATTTTATATATTTATAAATTTTATATCGAAACATATTTTTGAAATTAATGAAAATAATAATAATAACATTGGGATTTCCAGTTTCATAGTCAAAAGTGTGTACTCAGTAGAAAGTTGTCAACCTTTTCCCGTGATGATTGATTTACTTCACTACACTTGAGTTTCAGACTCCTTCAACTTTTCAGCAATGGTTGCCATTTCAGTTCCTCTCCTGGCCGTCCGATCACCTCCAACAAACCTCCCATTCCCCTCAATCTTCAATCTTAACCGTCCATTTTCCACTTCACTCTCCTCCAATGCCTTCAGCCATTTGAAAGTCTCAAGTTCTACTTCTAGTTCTAACCAAGCCGTCACTGAAACAACTTCTACCTCTAGCTCTACCATCAATGTCCAAAACGACGACGCTTTAGACACGACCCTTTTCGTTATTCGAGCCAAGAACCGAATTGGGCTTCTTCAAATCATTACCCGGGTATTCAAAGTACTCGGGCTCAAAATTGAGAAGGCTATAATTGAATTCGAAGGTGAGTATTTCGTGAAGAAGTTTTACGTCAATGATTCTAATGGTAAGAAGATTGAGAAAATGGAGTATTTGGAGAAGATTCAGAAGGCATTGTTGGAGGCTATCGACGGCGATGACGGTGGCGCCGGAGTTTCGGCGCCGTCGGCGGTTAGTGGGAGAGGAGTGGTTGTGAGGAAACCTGGGTTGAATATGGAATTAGGAGGCAGGAAGGCGAAAGTAGAGAAGATGTTTGGGTTGATGGATGAGTTCTTGAAGAATGATCCAATTAGCTTACAGAAGGATATTCTTGATCATGTTGAATTTACGGTAGCTAGGTCGAGATTCAGTTTTGATGATTTTGAAGCTTACCAGGTAAGAAATTTTGATGAATTTACTGCTGATAGATTAAGATTCTGTTACTTATGTAGCTGTTACTGATGAAGTATGGACAATGCAGGCATTAGCTCATAGTGTCAGGGATCGGCTTATTGAGCGATGGCATGATACTCATCAGTATTTTAAGAAGAAAGATCCTAAGCGAATTTACTTCCTTTCGCTTGAATTTCTTATGGGTACTTGACATTCATATGCTCATAAAATCATTTTTCTTTTGTTGCATCTAATTGGGGCACAGCTAGGCCTTTCGTATTCAATTATTCTTTCGTCTGATTAAGTTTTTTCTTTACTTGATCTGTCAGGTCGTTCTCTAACTAACAGTGTCACAAACCTTGGCATTCAGGACCAATATGCTGATGCTTTAACTCAGCTTGGATTTGACTATGAAGTCTTGGCAGAGCAGGTTGGTGAAATCTCGAATTGTTGTCTCTGATTCTCTAACAATTTTTTGTGTCTGTAACATGTCACAAACTAGTAAGTAATGAGTATGTTTTTAGTGGTTACTTTGGATTATATGGACTTTTTTTTTTATGAATTTAAGTTAATCTAGAAAATTTATGAGTTGTTAAAGGACATGATAGGATAATGCTTGTATATGAAAATGCAATAATTTCAAATTCATAGGACAACTTTATTGACTGGCCTTGCTTTGTACAATTAATGATAATCAGTTGACTGCATCCATAGGCACTGTTAATTATTGTGGTAATCAGTATAATTTTGAAGAAACTTGCATTTACAGTTGATAGAGGCGTCTTCTCCATCTTCATGTTACACACATTTGGCTGTTCCTTTGCTTCCTTCAATAAATTATCTCTGATGATTTTGTTTCTAACAATCATTTGTTTCAAGGAAGGAGATGCTGCCCTTGGTAACGGCGGCCTAGCTCGTTTTGCAGCTTGTCAAATGGATTCCCTGGCGACATTGGACTATCCAGCTTGGGGGTATTGTTCTTGTTGTCTAAAATCACTTTGGTTCTGATGTTGGTCGCTTCTTCATCATGGCCTTGGCTTTTGAATCTCCTCGCTTTTCCCAAACATGCTAAACAACAGAAACCGTTAGAATAAATGGGTCTCTCTACCTTTTTTGAACAATATCCTGTTTCATGGCTGTATTTTCATATCCAGATAATAGCCACCTTTGTGATGATAAGATCAGAGTGTTTGCTTAGTTCTTTTGTTTTCTTTTCCTTTTATAAGCAGAGTTTCTGTATTGTTCCAAAACCAAAATATCTATTAGGGATCCTCCAGAATTTGGTGGGCTGCATTTATGGAGTCCCCCCATCTAAAATTGGAATTTTAGGGTCTAAGCAAGTGGTGTCTAACTTTTCTTCAAGGATTTGTCCTTTATCATCTTGAAGTTTTCTTATAAAGGTTGATTGAGTTGGGATTCTCATCTCTTCATCTTCAGTTATGGATTACGCTATCAATATGGATTATTTCGTCAGATCATAGTGGATGGTTTTCAACACGAACAGCCTGATTTTTGGTTGAACTTTGGGAACCCCTGGGAGATAGAGCGTGTTCATGTATCATATCCAGTGAAGGTTTGCAAGTATTTACTTTTCCTCCTCTTTCAGTAATTTATCCTAATGAAACATTTTTTTCTTGTTTTAGCTCTTGCCCGGGTAGTGGTGGTGGGGTATTTGATATTATCTTCTTCAATCTTTTTGATTTAAACTTTTACTTGTTGCTAACTTGCAATGTGCTTTTTATGCAAGTTCTATGGGACTGTTGAAGAGGAAGTTTTAAATGGAAAGAAATGTAAAATTTGGATACCTGGAGAATCAGTAAGTGCTTCTGTATTTTGTAAGTCTTTCTTTTGTTGTGAAATTTAGACTTATTGTCATGTCATATTCCCAAATGAAAAATACAATTCCTTGAGCATTTTCTTTGTCTCTTACTTGAAGGTTGAAGCAGTGGCTTATGATAATCCAATACCCGGTTATGGCACGCGAAATGCCATCAACCTTCGACTGTGGGCTGCTAAACCAAGTGATCAATATGACATGGTAATTTTTAACCATGTTGTTTTGTAATTGTTTCTGAAAATGTCTAGAGGGGATGCTGCAGAGGAGGCATCTACATACTTTTGAGGGACTTATCTTCCGTATTTACAGATTGGTCTTTTTTTCACTACGTGACTTTTCCTTATTATGTTTTTCTGGGGTGGGGTTCATGTAAAAGGGAGAGAAGAACTTCGTTATCAATTTACTCTTGTTTCTTTTTTCTGACTGGCTTATGGTATTAGTCACTTTCGACTTTTCTCAAATGTGAACTTCTTACCTATCGCTGCAAAGATTAGAACCCTTTTAGTTTTTTGAGAATAAATCTTATTATGTTGTTAGACATCTCTCTACCTCTTAACTTCTACATGGTCCCCATTTCATCACTTGCAGGAGTCTTATACCACTGGGGACTATATTAATGCTATTGTTAACAGACAGAAGGCTGAAACTATAAGTAATGTGTTGTACCCTGATGACCGTTCTTACCAGGTATCTCCGTTCTATATTGATGTCTTGAGAAAGTGGATAAATGTAGAGTTCCTTTAGTTCCTCGGGAGGCTAGCCTTCGGGTTATGAACTCTCCCATGCTATGTTGGAGTTGCTTTGGTGCTTGATCTTTTGAATTCCTGTTATTTGAAGGGTAAAATAAAATGTGAAACTTCTGAATTAAGATTAGATTCATTTTTTCAATTTACCGCGCTGTCTAAATAATTCTAAATGCTCTAGTCTTCAAATGTTTTGGGTAGAGATAATTACATTTAGAAAAGGTAAAAGAAACTTGAAGCTTGACAACCTTTTTTCTTTTGATAATCGTGGTGTTTGAGCCAGTTTGCGTGCTCCTCTACTAGTTCCACGGGGTACCTGCCACCACTTACTAGCACAGGTATCGGTCAACTTTGTCCACCAAGGCCTGAATAGATGAGAAGAAATCACCAAGTGTTTTTCCTTCGCTAGAATTTTAACCTGAGAGCTCATGGTTTTTCAACCCACTTCATTGATCACTAGATCACACCCTTGGGTGCAACTTGAGGCTTGAGAATGTATTCTACATTTGGGTTTTCTTATGTATTCTCCAACCATTTTGAGCAACATATTCCTCAACTTTCGATGTTCCTTAACTTTACCGATTCTAAAAAAAAAAACCTTCTTTGATGTTCTTTCTCAGGGTAAGGAGCTGCGGTTGAAGCAACAGTATTTCTTTGTTTCAGCATCACTACAAGACATAATGAGGAGGTTTAAGGATTTACATAGAAGCTTTGATGAGTTTCCAGAGAAGGTATTTACCTGATGTTTTTGGGGCCTGTAGTGTGTGGAGTTCCTTATAAGCATATACAGTCATGCCATCCACAAAACATGGGGCTCAAGTCAATGGACCTTACTAGTTGCTACGGGATGCTAAAAAACTATGCTCCTATAGTTTGCTTATCATCAATAATAAATACTTGTTTCTTCATTGCGACACAATTTTGGCCTGAAGGCATAGACTTAGCAAAGTTGTCAATTCACTTGGTTTTGTTGTTTTGAGATGAAAAGGCATTGCATAAAGCATAGGCCTCTAGTATCATAGCATGATTCCTGAAATAGTTGCATATTTCACATTCTAATCCAAAACAAAGTCTATAGAGTGCAAAAGATAGTAACCAAGTGCCTATTGTAATCACTCTATTTAGTACTCCCTCCATTCCATATTAAGTTAATTTTTGAGGTGTTTCACACCCTTTAAGAAAAGTAGATTAAGACATAAATTGAACCCAGTTTTCCATTTTTACCCTTATTAATTATTGTCAAATTTATGATTAAAATAACTAAATAGTAATTAATCACTAATTCCAATACTGACTAGTGAAGGGTAAAATTGGAAGAACACTCTAAAAGTAGTCTTGAAAACTGAACAATTAAGTTAATTTTGAAAAATGGAAAATGCCTCAAAAATTAACTTAATATGGAATGGAGGGAGTATTAATATATTTGGTTCTATTTTGCACTGTTTCAAGTTAATTCTCCTTTCAATTGAACTTAAAGGCTCTAGGCAGAAGTGATCTGGACTATTTTGTCTTTCGCCCCCCCACCCCCCTCCCACACACACACACACATATTTTTACGTTTATTTATTATTACATTAACTGATAACAGAATCTTAATTTCTTTCTATTCCCCATTAACTAGTTGCTTATTACGTCTGTATGGGGTTTGCCAATGGCATTTGCTATGCAGATGCGTAGAAAAGTTAGTTTTGTTGTGCACACAAGTTTGAGCCTCTTCCTTAAATCCATTCATTTCCTTGTAGCACATATTTTGGGAAGTCTAATACCTAAGAATCATGTTATACACCTGCCATTTTGGAGGTATGAGTGGTGATATTCTTTATAATTCTGTTATACAGATGTTCTTAGTAATGGTATGCCATAAAAGAATTTTTACATTGGGTCGGCCACACTTAATCTGAGCTTTTCCTACTCTAAATGTATTTTGAAGATGTCATTATTTGTCGCTCTCATAGAGGAGATTAGAATCTCAAAAGGGAAAGGAAAAAGTAAGCCTTTTCTTTTACAGTCAAACACACATGGCTGCATTTGCTAATTTATTCGTTTGAATTTTTCTTTCAGGTTGCTCTTCAGATAAATGATACACATCCATCAATTTCCATTGCTGAGGTAATGAGAGTGCTTGTTGATGAAGAGCACTTGGATTGGAGTAAAGCATGGGATATTGCTTGCAGGATTTTCTCAGTCACCATTCATGCAGTACAACCTGAAGGGCTTGAGAAAATCCCCGTGGATCTTTTGGGTAGTGTTCTTCCTCGACATTTAGAGGTTTGTTTCTTCAGAAGATTTTATATTATCTCATGTTAGTTTTTATTCTGTGCTTGAATTGGTTTTTCTCTCAGAGTGCCATCCTTTTTGCACCAACGCTAGCATGTTTTATTTGTTTATCAATTGGAGAGTGATTGTTTTCAAGTTATTTTGTCAAAAGATCTCTTCATCTGATTTAATGATTCATCTTTTGTTCCAGATTATATATGAGATAAACTATCGTCTCATGGAAGAGTTAAAGAAGAGTTTTGGTCAGGACTATGATAAACTTTCCCGAATGTCAATTATTGAGGAAGGTGCTGTTAAGGTATAGAAGACAACCTTTTAATCTTGGTTCTATTTTAATGAATTCTTCAGTGGTTGATCAAATTTGATGTTTTCATGCTATTTAAGATTTTAAAAAAATAAAAAATAAATCTGATGCTTTTCAACTGGACCAACCCGTGGTAGTGACAATGTACAATTGTACCAACCACAACTACTCAATCAGTTAGGGTCGGCTATATGAATTCTCATCAACAATGTCGCTCCATTCCGGCTCATGGCAATCTTATATTATGTACCAATGAATATACTATTACTGCAAATTTCCATATCCACAAACTAGGATCAGCAGTTTTCTTTGAACTCTGTGATGCTTGTGTCACATACTCATGTTTATAAAACGTAACAAAGAGGAGAGAGGGTGGGCAGGTGGGAGACGGGAGAGAGAGAAAGAGAGGCCAAACAGAAAAAAAAGTTATTAGATGAAAAAAAGGAAAGGTTATGATGTTCATGCTTGTTACTTCTCACTTTCAGCTTGATTTAAAGGTTAGGATGTTCATGCTTGTTACTCTCACTTTCAGCTTAATTTTATATGGTCCACATTTGTCTGACTATCCATGATGCATTTGCATTATTCCATTTTCACTACTCGAAAAATTGGGTACAGGCACAAGTATTAGTTTCCTTGTTTTTCTGCAATAGCCAACTTTGATTTTGCTCCCTATGTGGACAGAGTATTCGGATGGCAAACCTGTCACTTGCATGTTGCCACACTGTGAATGGTGTTTCCAGAGTGCATCTAGAGACACTTAAAACAAGAGTGTTTAAGGTAATTTTGATTCTGCACTTTCCTGATTTTTCTCTTTTGCCCAATATTTCATGAGAACTTGATTTAAATCCAGTAATAATGTCCTTTTACGTTCGCTAATGAATGTCACTCTCTCTAAGGCCTATTTTTTTTTTTTTTTTTTAACTTGGTAAATTTGTATCATATGACAACAGTACATGGATAGTACTAAACCTTATATATAGATGAACTCCAAACTCCACTGTTCTAAATCTTTATTGAGTCTAAAACATCAATTATAGAGACAGTTTCATATGAATATAATTGATTACACCAAAAACATAACAATAAAATGCAGTGAAGGTTAACTTTCTGCATACTATTCTCTATGCTCTCAAACACCTAGAATTCCTCTCTTTCCAGGTTGCCCACCATATTGGAACAGGGATAATTTGCCCTATTTCGGAGAGTGCTTCGCCAGATTATTATTTTTTTGATGACCGAAAATAGTGAATTTTCAAGCTTTGCCAGAATATTTCTTTTGACATTATGAAGAATCTATACATTGAATTGAAAAAGAAATATATACCTATTTCAGAGAGTGCTTTGCCAGAATCTCTCTTCAATTCACTGTATAGATCCTGTATAATGTCAAAAGAAATATTTAACTCCTTGGTATTTCTTTTTGTTCTTATTTACTCTGGTTAATTGAGAGATTGAAGAGAGCATAATTTTCTAAATAAGGAATTAACTAATCATCTTGAATTTAACAATTGTATCCTATTAATTTCTTTCCTCCATCCTATATGATCAATTATGCTACATGGTGTAGTTGGGTTCATGGACAAGTATACAGAGATATGATACAGTGAATAACAACATTTTATTTTGAAGCATATTCAATTGTACATTTGGTTCAATGTATTGTATTTTTTTTAATCAGGAAAACCTTTCGGAGGAAATTCAGTGTATTAAATATTAGATGTGGTAACTTTTTTTTTTTTTGATAAGGAAGATATGATGTATAACTTAAAATATGTATTTGGTTTAAAACTGGATTAAAAGTTGTTTCTTATGACACCTTAGGCAGACATCACTTCTTTGTCATCTCTCAGAACTTTGATTGGTTAAAAGTTTGGCTCAACTAAGAATGACACAGTAAACAATTATGCAAGATTCTTTTTCTTTTGGGAAAATGAAAAGAATGTTTCTTAAGGTTTTGATGCCAAAATTTGGTTTCTATAATTACTATAGATATACAAGTTGTAGTGGGTATTATTAATTCTTAGATAACCCTATCATGATTTTATTTTCGTTCTCTATAGAGACTTAAAAAGATTTTGGTTGTTTTAGGTATTTTTAGCCAGTTATTGTTAATGCAGGTAATGCTTTTCCACATAATATTTTGTATAAAAGGATACGTAGATTGCACCATAAGTATGCGGGGTTATATATACTGGACAGAAAACTGGCGACCGAATGTCCGATTAATAGTGTAGGGTTTATATAATATATCTTTTTAATGAAATCAAACAACTCCGGATGACTTCTTTTATAGGTTCTGTTCTTCATCTTAGTTTTTGCTCATTACGCAAGAAATAGCTAGTGAAAACGATGTTTCAAAAAATAGAGCATTTTGTAATTGCTGTCTCTTGCAGGACTATTATGAGCTGTGGCCTCAGAAATTTCAGTGCAAGACTAATGGAGTAACCCAGGTGCACAATTGACTGCTTGTTTAATGATTCTATCTGTTTCAAGATTTCTGCCTCAGGTTTAGACTTGACAGCTATTCTCATTCTGGCATTCTTTATGATCGAAAGCTTCTGCTTTCCATTAATGCCTTTAGTCGGCAGTGTCTACTTGCATAATGACAAGGTTCATATCTAATCTAAAAAAATTCTGTATCTTCCTTCTATCATCATAAACAATTTTATCATCATGGGCATGTAAAAAGATGATATGAATTAAATTTGAAGCATTGTGCTACGTTCTTCACAATTTTAATTTGTTATATGTCAGCGCCGTTGGATAGTGGTGAGCAATCCTAGTTTGTGTTCAATCATTTCAAAATGGCTTGGGACAGAAGCATGGATCCGTAATGTTGACCTCATATCAGGTTTAAGAGAATATGCAAAAGATCCTGATTTACACACTGAATGGAAGAATGTATGAAATTTTTCTTTGCAATCTCAATCTGAAAAGAGTAGTTTCTTATTGCTTTTTAGTCTCTAATGCATTTTGACTTCGGACTTGTAGATGAAGAGAGTTAACAAAATGAGGCTTGCTGAGTACATAGAAACACTTACCAGTGTGAAGGTTTCTGAACATATCAATTTTACTTCCTTCTTTGCAAGACAACCTGCATGTCTGTTGTCACCTGACCAAGCTATATACCCTATATTTCAGGTCAGTTTGGATGCAATGTTCGATGTGCAGATAAAACGAATACATGAATACAAAAGACAGCTGCTCAACATGTTAGGTATCATCCACAGATATGACTGCATTAAGGTATCTTCTATTTCTCCGTTCTTCTTCTTAGAATAATCTTCCTGAGCCAAACCTGACTGTTTGGTAGAGATATAGCCACATATTAACTAACTTTCTAAACTAGTTTGTAATGCAAGCATCACCTTGTTCAGAAGATGTTTCAGGCAGGCCAGCTTTGGTAAATATGAAGTGGCTTAAAAGGTGCCAGGAAAAAACTTTCTACATCGATATGTATCACCAACATGTTCTTTGTTTTTTGGAGTTTAAACTCTGAATCTTTGAGCCTAAAGACACTTATTTTTGCCGGCGCTGGTTCAGATGTTATATGGAATCAAGCCATGGGAATTTGTCATGGTCTTATATGCTTATGTGCAAGGCCAAATGCAAGCCCACAGAAACTAAGTTTAGTTGTTAAACCAGCTTAGAAACCAAGTCATTCTCGAATATAGAACAGAACACATGATTTCACCACCAGCTGCGAAAAGTATCAAGACTAATAGAAACACCTGTCTTAGCTAAAACAAATTCTTCTTCTTGTCCTCTGAGTTTTTATTTTTGTCCAGTGACCTGATATTCTTCATCTTTTTTTTTCCCGTCATTTCTTCTGTAGAGTATCATGGATGCTCCAAGATCACTTTTGCTGAAACATATGAAATATCTAACTTACCTTGTTTATTTAGAATATGGATATGCCTATTATCATCTAATTTCTTGGAGAAGCTCCAATAGTTCCATATTTTTCTTCACATTTTCTGTTGAACTATACTATTTCTCAAAAAAGTTTCAACTGAACTGTACTCGACAAATTATCTCCCTGTATTTTTTGAAGAATATGGATGAAAGTGACAAGCGGAGAGTTGTACCTCGTGTATGTATAATTGGTGGGAAAGCTGCCCCTGGTTATGAAGTTGCAAAGAAGATAATCAAACTTTGTCATGCAGTGGCTGATAAAGTTAACAACGATCCTGATGTTGGGGATCTCCTGAAAGTGGTAGGACTGATTTGATTTATTTGCTTGAAACCTCAATTAAGTATGGTCTCACATGTTTATATGAAACTATTGTCCATGCTTTGCTCTTTGAAAGTTGGAGCATGTCCATTCAGAAACTTCATCTGCTTTTGAAAATACTACATGGGTGATGAAAGGAAATTGTAAAAAAAAACGAAAGGGAAGAGAATAGCAAGCAGGTTCTAATCAATTGCTTTTTTAGCCCTTAACAATCTGTCCCATAAATTTATCTCCTGAAATGATGTGTTCATTCTAGAGTTTTCCCTAATTGGAAATTTTTGAGTAATGTTTTTGAAAACACTTCTACTATATGGCTGCAGAATTTTGAAATTGTTAGGTTTCACAAGACTTCACATCACTTTGTCATGTCATTGATCTAAAAAATTGTCCGGGTTTACTTTATATGTCATCCTTGCTTTCTTTTCCTCATCCCCTATTGACAGTTCATGTGCACTGTTCCTGGACTGTCGGCATAAATGTAGTAGTCAGAATTTTTTTACTTCCATTTTTTGCTGTCATTATAGATAGCTAGGACTCAACAGAAATGAACCCGTCTTCAGTCATTTCAGGTTTTCATCCCTGATTATAATGTCTCTGTTGCGGAACTAGTAATTCCAGGGAGTGATCTTTCACAGCACCTAAGGTTGCATTCTCTCTTCTTTTTTTTTAATCTTTTAACTGGTGCAATTTACAATTATAACACACTGTCTTACCTGATAACATCTTTTGTTTTTCCCTAAATAGTATAAAATTACATATTTCCTCTTTGGATGGTCAAACTTCCCATTGACTGAATCTTGTTTCATTGTCAAAGTCACAACTTGCTTTAACTGGTACCTATTACTCCCGAATGCGCAATATGTTTCCTCTTTGGATGGTCAAACTTCACATTGACTGCCTCCTTGATTCCCTATGAAAGCCAGTGCTTGCTTTAACTGGTATCTATAACTCCAGTATTCACATTTCCCTCCAGAACTTGATGAACCCGGAATTTTCCATGTACAAATGTGTGCTAACAACTAAAAGAAATCATTTATATATGATGCAGTACAGCTGGGCATGAGGCATCTGGAACTGGATGCATGAAATTTTTAATGAACGGTTGTTTATTATTAGCAACTGCAGATGGCTCAGCAGTTGAAATTGCTGAAGAAATAGGGGCAGAAAACATGGTAAGTAGCGTTAGGATTCTTCTACCGACTCCATTTCACCTGATGATAACTGCACTTGTTCACAGTGTCGTTAGAAGGATAAAATCTACATCGAGCAACCACACTGAGACTTCATGTATAGAGATAATGTGTTAGATAAATATTCGTTTTGTTAATTTATTTATTTATTTGTTAGTCCATCTGAAATAGGCTTAGGCTTGTTTTTCAGGTTTCTACTTTTCGAATACTTTCAAATGATCGAGCAATTGACTGAGTAGTAACAGTAGACACATGTAAATGCTGATAAAAAGAACAGAAGAAAAGAGAGAACAAGAGTCATAGGATATGATCCCCTTAATTGATTCCATTTCCTTGTTTGATATCTTTATTTTGTTCTTCCCTTTTGCATTTTGTTCTCCAGTTTCTTTTTGGAGCAAAGGTGGATGAGGTTCCAGCATTGAGAGAAAAAGGAACTACTCTAAAAGGTTCACTTCAATTTGCACGAGTTGTAAGGTATGTGTAGTTTGAGCAATCTTTCCCTCACTGTACGGACTATTCTCTGTATCTGTCAGATTGTCCATAATGAACAATCTGCCGTTTGCAGCCTTTTCATTTTTTCGTTTCTGTTGTGTGCCACAGGAATGTGGCCGTAGTCTAGATAATCATTGGATATGGTCTTTTCTATCTCTCTATCTCTCTCTCTCTCTCTGACAGTCACATTACTCTTTGTTTTTTCACCACCAAGATCATCTATACCATGTCTCATTCACTAGTGTAATTGTCAAAGCTGATAGCCGTATCATTTGGTCACACCAATGGTCTTTATGATGTGGCATCACTCATCCGCACTTTATAATTTCTCTACTTTTCATTAACATAAATGAGTTGGTACTTGGAGAATTGTCCTGACAATAGAGTTCGTATTCCATCTAAAGTATTTCCTGTCCTATTTGCAATTTCAATGCAGTTTGGCAGTTATGTGGCTGCCCGTTGCTGTAAGCATGAGTGTTCATTGTTGACATGCAACCTTAGTTAGAAACACATCTAGAGAGAATTCGTTAAAGCTTTCTATTTGATAATCTGATTGATGTTGCATATTAAATGACCATATTCTATGTTCTCTTTTCCTTCTTTTTTTTTGTTTGTTTATATGTGGCACTTTATTTTAGACAAGGAATGTGCTTGTTTCTCTTGATGTATGATTAGTGGGCAGTAAAGTGTTCCTCTATGTTTTGGGTAATGTCAGGTATAGTAAACAGATTTTGAATGGACATATAGTGCCATAACTTTCCATATGCCTTCCTATTTCACTGGAATTCTTGATTATCATAGATAATTAATACAAGCAAACAACATAAAGAAGTCAGAAGGAAAATACTGTTATCATTGTAATATAGCTCCACGGTTGAAGCTTTCCTGCTGACATGCATAAAGAATTTATTGAAATTTACTCACAGTTTTCTTTGCAAAACTGGAAAAGAAACTTGTGAAAAATGAAAAACAATAGAAAGGAAATAAAAGTGGCTTCTTATTGCTAGCTAGAGTGCGATTATCTTGATCAGCTCAATCTGCAAGATTATTAGTCATAGGATGTAGCAATTGCAGAAAGATCATTGTTAGTGGATTGCACTGTGCTAGATTCCTGAGAAGAACTTAAAGAGTTTTTAGCTGATTTCACTGTACTGTATGTATAGGATGGTGCGGGATGGTTACTTTGGCTTCAAAGACTACTTCAAGTCACTATGCGACACTGTAGAGGATGGTGGAGACTTTTATCTCCTGGGATATGATTTTGCTAGCTATTTAGAGGCTCAGGTAATCTGTTATTGCAAATACAAATACTCCTGTTAGAAATGTTCATTTTGAAACTGACAGAACATGATGATGACAGGCTGCTGCTGATAGAACATTTGTTGATCAAGAAAAGTGGACCCAAATGAGCATACTGTCTACTGCAGGTTCTGGAAAATTCAGCAGCGATAGAACCATAGAAGAATACGCACAGCAGAGTTGGGGCATCGAACCCTGCAAATGCCCCTTCTGATTTTCAAAACATCGCCTTTCATGGAGTACTAACATGGCATTACCAACCGTGCATCCTAATCTGGCGATTGAAGAATCAATGACTGCAAGAAACATTCTAAGGAAGCTCTTATCTGCAGTTCATCTGTACGTCTTTTCGGAATGCTGATGTGAATCATGTAACATGGTTATTTTTTGACAGTTTATTTAAATTTCAACTTGTGGTATGGAAAATCCACAATTATAGTATCTTGAATCACAGACTTTCATGTACATGGCTCATAGCAATGTCCACCATTACACATGGAAATAAATTACAAGAACGTACCTACTTGTTAGATACTTTATTTTATGCCATGCAAACCATTAATATGAAGATGCAAACGATTGTTGGGCAATGACACTTCAAGGAAGTTATTCAATGAAGTTATTTCCAAAATGGCTTCCTTTACAAACCTTTGCTCATCTGTCTTTCGTATTTAAATTTGACTAATTATGAGGTGGAGAGGTTATTTTCGAAAGATGCTGCTTAAACGTATTATATCTAAGTGCAAAAAGAAGAAAATAAAAGGAGTAGTTAATAAGTAAAGCAGCATAAAGTTATAAAGTTTACCAGAAAACAATAACAATAGCAAAAATCAAAATCATAAAATAACGAAAAATTGATATGTTACAATTTTTAATAGGAAAAAGGGTCAAAAATGTCCTTAAACTATGTGAAAGGAACAAAAATGTCCTTCGTTTATAGTTTGGCTCAAAAATGCCCTTACCGTCAATTCTTTGGTTCAAAAATGCCCTTAAATTATGCGAAAGGACAAAAATGTCCTCCGCTTGTAGTTTTGTCCAAAAAATGCCCTTATTGTTATTTAATGGGTAAAAAATGCTCATTTTCCAAATAAATATATTATTATTTTCTTTCTAACACATTCTTTTCTAATAATTTTTTTTAAGTAGTACAAATGTTTATCTTACTTCAATTCAGAAAAAAATAAAAAATAAATTTTTTTTTTTTTTTTTTTTATCATTATATGAATATAAATTAGGAAGAAGATATGTTTAAAAAGAAAAAAAAATATATATTTATTCGGAAAAGAGCCTTTTTGACCATTTTGAATCTATGGAGGCATTTTTAGACCAAAGTATTGACTGTTAGGGCATTTTTGAACCAAAATATTGACGATAAAGACATTTTTTAGCCAAATTATAAACAAAGGGCATATTTGTTCTTTTCAACTAGTTTAAGGGTATTTTGAACATTTTCCCTTTTTAATATAACCACCGAATCAAACCATTGAGACCGCTAGCAAGGGGCAAAGAGTAAACAGTATTCGTATTTTAGCAGCAGCTCTTCAGCATTCAGTAGGAAAACCGAAAATGGAGATGACAATCTTCATAATTTTGTTCGCCGCCCCATTTACTGCTCTCATAGCTTCGACGGCGGCTCTCGTACCTCCGGTCGAATCTCAAATTCCGCCGTCGTCTGGTCAGCAGAATCAGAATTCGATGATCTACGAATTGCAAGAAGCGAAGATCAAAATCGCTCGATTAGGTTATTTCCTTATTCCTCTCCTCATCAATCATTGTTTTCTCTATTGAGATTTTCGAACTTGATATAGCTCAATGGTCAATGCTTACATTTCTTGCGGTTTATTTAAGTGCATAGAAATACAAGTAAATGCATAATTACTCGAACACACGTTCTTAAAAGAACTGCATTTTCATGAAATTGTAGGCACAGATAGAGTGAGAGAAGTGAATTTGGATTTGAACCAAGTCGTGTGGTTATTGCGGGTATTGTAGGAACTGGAATTGTATATGATATTGAGAAAGATAACTTGGAAAGGACAGTTTTAACTGCGAGCAGCTGTAGAAGGGCAAAAAAATGTATCTTTAGAATGGAATCTGACTATAGCTATTACTAATTTTTTGATTGAAGTGACTACTATGCATAGGTTTATTGCTAGAAGAAGGGATAGCCCAAAATCATATTTCTGCTCATGGATTATGAGGATTTCAGTAAATTTTTCATTAAAAACTGGTTGATATGAGTGCTTCATTTCGTAGACAGGCTCTTTTATCCCCTCCTTATTTTTAACTATTGATCAGTGGGGAAAGATTTGACTGGGTTATCTTGTATGATTGGAATATGTGATTATAAGCTTGTCACTATACATAATACATAAGAGACCAGCATGAAGGTAACATGTATAAAGCTTGAATAACTTGATATTAGTCATACTCAATTGAACAAGGGAGTTTTTAATGTCCTGTTACCGTAAAAATTTCTGGCATGCTAAGAAGCCTTATTGAGACATCGTATTGAAAAATGTTAGTATTTCTTTTCTTTTCCTTTCCTATTAAGTTTGCATTGCATTGCGAAGTCAGATTTCTATATATTTTTTTATTTTGTGTCCCTAATGGAGCTTCCAGCATGAATGAAGGGCCTGTGTTCGAATTAAGCTTGTGTTTAGATGATCGTATCTATCCACTTTTTAATACGTGTGTTTTTCAGAATTCTGTGATATCAATACAATGAGTTTTATACCGTGCAGTTCTAGGTCTTCTCATGCATTAGATAAAGATATCCATTCAGTGGCATTTTTCATGAGAAGTATACTATATCTTCGCCCGCTATTTATTATTCTACAAGGTCCTGGAAAATTTTAACATTGGTGCATCTAATTGCAGAATCCATCCTTGATGAAAGCATGCCGAATTTAAATGCTAAAATCCAATACATCAGAGAAACCGAGAAGAAAATTGAGGACATTAGTGTAGAAATTGACAATCTTACAACTGCTTTGTCCAAATTGCAGGTTGGTTTTTGGCTAGTTTCCAGTCTCTCATGTCTGCTAATATCTGACTTAGATCTTGTGTTATTATGAGTAGGATCTAAGTTGAGGACTTGAGGTGTAATATGTTGATATTTAGTGACAGTAATGGAAGGGACTGACCAGGACCTTGTGGTCTAAGGTCTTAAGTATTTCAAATAAACTTGGTATGGGAAGCAGCTATGGCATACCACCAGAAAAGTTATACCTCCAACCTACTTTGCCAAATGTTTTGTTTCATTTGGTTAGGTTTGCAGAATGTTTTCTATTTTTAAGGGAAGATGTTCATTGAAAAGAGCACCAATGCCTCGAAATAGCTAAAAAAAAAAAAAACGTTAGATAATCTCCCTTTTATCAACTTAATAATGCCAGACATATTTTGATATGTTATGCTAATAACCTAAACAGTATTGCCCTAATTTCCTTGTGTGATTCTGATAATTTGATTACTAAAAATGGAAAGTTCTGGGACTATTAAGGTCGTGTGGCTTTGTTGTTGCTTATCAGTTTGTGAACCCGTGGTCCATTAGTGATTCACATGTTTGTACATAAAAGAGGTGGTCTTCAATTTTCTGTCATTTTATTGAATATGATTCCAAAAACAGCTTTGCAGCTGTAATGATTCTAATTTCTTGCTTTGATCTTTCATTTGATGACCTAATATTATCTGGCCTTAAGTAGGTAATGGGCATGCTTTCATGGGTATTGTGCTAAATATTACTAGAGCGTCTGTAATTGATACAACAACCTATAAGTGAAATTCGTTTCAATAAGAGAAAATGGAAATAAATGATACACATCCATTCCTCATAAATGTTTCTATTTCTCTTTTCTTCAGCATCACTCATCAAGGATTAGTGCTCTAGAAGAAGAGGTATGATTGTCACTATCACATATTTTTTTCTCCATACAGTTTCTCATCTTATAAAAATGAAGGAATTGAGTAGGTACAACTGCTTTGGGATGCGGCAAGAAAAAACAACTTTGAAATTCATAAATTGGAGTTCAAAGCGCAAGATGCGGAGAAAAGATTAGAAGTTCTTACCTCTCAAGTCGAAAAGGTAGGTTTGCTAATGCCATGAGTAAACAACTTCAGTAATTAATTATTTTCTAGTGCTGGTCAAGTGGAAGAAAGTAAATTATTTTAACTGTTGAGTATTCTTTCATCATCCTGAGAATGAGATTTCTGTAGAAGTGTTTTGAAACATCTTTATTGTATACTAGGTAGCACGACGCTTAAGATTTCTTTTCAGTTGAAAAAAATCATCTTCTTTTTATTAATATAACCTAGAAATCTACGAAGACCCATGAAGCACAGTTTGAAACTCGGTGGATGATGGGACTTCCCCTCTACTCTTCGCCACATAAGTACTAGATTTCTGTCAGGGGCACAGTTCAAACCTATGATGCGCGCCTAACTCACACATCACGCATTCCGCTCTTTCCACTTGAGCTAAGCTCTTGGGTGAACAAATGATCTTATTTCATACACAGGAAACAGAAATAGGACTTAATGGATAACAAGATGTCAACAGCAATAACGTCTTTCTCCATTTTGATCAACAATTAAAAACGTCTAAAATTGGTAGTGTTGTGACTATCAATATACACTATATCATTATAAAGGAAATTTATAGCATTCAAAGAAAAGAAATGGTAGAAGAGCACAGTATACTTTGTCCTCTTGAAAGGTTTTTGTTCACTTCTTTTCTGAACAAATGAAAAGGTATCCTGCTATGCATTTATTTTTAGGCAAGAGATGAGGAAAAAAATTTCCGTTTGAGTATTATGATTTCCGCAATCTTTCATTGATGAACTCTTAACTTGGTTGACAGATGGCTGAAGTTATATCTGAAAAATGGATTCAGATACAACGACTTGAACAAGCTGTTCAAATGGCAGAGGTATCCTCTAGTTTACACCTTGGCTTGAATTTACCATTAAAACTATAATAAAGTTGCAGCCAAAGCTAAATCAGAATGTTATATTGTCAGATGAGAACACAAAAGGTCAAAAGGCAAGTAACGTTCAGTAAATGTCCATTTGTCAAGGTACTGGAAGTCATAGAATTTTCCTAGCTTGCCAACTCCTTTGGAACATCGTATATACAGATGGCCATGATTACTCTTGACATTATCTATGAAGAGAACTAAGTCACTAACACTCTATGTCTCCAGTTCATCAAAAACGTTTTCGGCCACCACCTTGAAACGTTGAAAGGAGTTCTGCATCCATATGGATCATACAGTGCGGCTGATCCTAATTCCTACTGGGCTCAAGCGTTGCATCACTTGCAGGGGGCATTTTCATCTGCAAAACAATACCATTACAAGGTACTCAAATTTCCTTAATTAGGAGGGTGGGATTAATTAGTGGTGTTGTGCTGGTTAATCACTTGAATGAGCAATATCAGGATAAGTATTTGTGTTTGACATTTAAGTTGGTAACTGGAGTATGTTTGAAGTAGGGTCCGCTACAATCTTTTAATTCTTCTGTACTTTTGGGGTAAGATGGATATACATACTTGTATAGATGACCTAGACTTTCCGGAGCTTAGTGTACATGGAGGTACCACTTTTGTATAATTATCACCTTCGCTACTTGGTTTATTATTAATGTAATACTGATTTTTTACAATATGTGTGTGTGCGTGCTCCTCCCACCCACCACACACACACATATTGATATGATATTCAAGTTAGCAACTGGAAAATGGGAAACTTCACCCTGATTATTAAGTTGTTATTGGTTGTACATCCTCAGAACATTGATCTGATAACTTCCGTACTATGCAGCTGCAGAGGTTTGTAAAGCAGGAAATAGAAAGGAACGAATTCCCTACGGCTTTAGCTAATGAAGAAGTGGTGTTCTTAGTAGTAAGAATCTAGATGCTGCCGAGTTTGTGAATTCTATTTCTCTTTGCATGTCAATATATAATTCTCTAACTTCTGTCCTCGTTTATGGAAATCTGTTTTGTCGCAGGCCTCAGCTCTGATCGTGTTTCCAGTTTTAAGTGCATTCATGTTTCTCTTCTCACACTTAAGCTAGGCCCGCGGAGCAACTATTGATTTACCAAATCATTAGCACACGGCAGCGAAAATATGCATGAAAAGAAACAAATCATCACCATGTGAAATTGTTGATCTCTTGTAAAATTTTGTATATAATCCACCTCTAGAAATTCCATTTCACCTTATGATTAGTCTTGGTAATAGTTAATCTATGGATGTGGAGAAGTACAATGACTTTAATCGTCAGCAACTAAGGTCTATATACCAGGTTCCGTGAATGTAACTGCTGATTTTCATATGCTCTTCCTAACAAGATTGCATGATAATGCTAATGAAATGTTGATTCCAACACATGAGCTAATTGTATGTTTCTGCCTTTTCTACGTGCATGTATATTGGTATAGTGTAAATACTCAATGCAGATACATTTTTACCATAATTCAATGGTTTTTCTTCTTTATTTTCCTGATATTACAAGAAGCCAATCCAAAATTTATACATTCAATACTCAGGAGGGTCAACTTTGCAATATTCATAACCTATAAGGGTCAAACTGAAATTATTCCAAAAAACACCACTTGCTCTTTCTCCCACATCCACATTTTTTTATTCTCATCCAACCTAAGGATAACACTATGCTAAAACAAGATAACAGGAAAAAAAATGGAAGATACAACATGGAAACAAAGAATCCAAGCATTAACACACATCATACTTAATCCCACAACTAAACCATCTTTTGAATCCCAAATCTTCATTTCTAACCAAATCCCCTGTTACCTCAATTGGGACTATCCCCCAATTCTGTGCACCAAAATCACCTCCCCTTCAGTATATCTGAAATGGGCTTTCTCATTTTACCTGAAATGGATTTCAAGATTTGGTGCACCTGAAACTTCTTGGAGGTCCAAATGCCCATATCAACAACCCCCTCCATTGATACTGGCGAAGGGAGTGGAGGAAGCTAAATGGGGAGATGAAGAAAGGAGACAGTTTGTGAGGAAAAGGTTTAAAAGCAGAATCTTTAGCAAGGAAGGGAACATTTTTGTTCTAGCTATTTTACCTAATATCTTGGCACTCTTATTTATCTTTCGTAACCCTTATCTCAATATCATGAAGTAGATTCTTGAATAACAATATACTCCATTTACGCAACCTTATTACTACCTTGTGAAGGTAGAATTAGAGGAAATATGTTTATCCTAATTGAATAAATCAGATGTTTATTTACCTAATTGAAAGTTGTATGTTTCTTTTTCATATTAATGGTTAAAATAACATCCTTGATGTTCCAAAATTTTCATACATTAATGAGAAGCAACACTTTCACTTGGCTGAATAAGCAAATGAAAATTACCTAATAAAGAAAAGGGAGGAGCTGAAAAGTTGAAGAAAAGCAGGCAAATTGGCAAAGAGTTCCATTTTTACATTCAAATCCATTTGATTATGCAAATTTATGTTCCTTTGTAATGATCATTCCTATTTGATATCATCCGTTGAGGAGTCAGGATTGTTTCAAAATATAAAAAGGTAATGAAAGGAAAAAAAAAAAAAGGGATTCAACATCTACTACATATAATTTGACCTTATTATATATAGTAATTTTTCAACGAAGAGGTTTGGATGAACTCCTTATGCTAATGATGCCCTGGCATAGCACTACTGTGGAAAACATTTCCACAACCCCTTTCTTACTGAGCTGTCAATCAATTTTGTTAGGGAATTCACAAGTTAATATACATATATATTTATTTAATTTTCTAATACAAATACATCTACTAAGTTTGTCGAACCCATGAACTCGACCCTGCTGGCTCCACCCATCATGAATAGGTATGGATGTCAACTAATTTCTACATGTGAGATGGAAGGCAACTTTGGTTTGGAGCGCTATTCCCAATAAGTTGTTTTCTCCTCGCCCTGTCGATAGATATGGTACACAGTAAGATTCAATAATTTAAGAACAATGCAAGACATTAATAACTCATAATTGTATAAAAAAAATTTGGATTCCTAGGTGAAATAGTTTGAGCATCCAATTAGCAATGGTATAAGATTAGACATTTAACGATTAATTATTCATGAAGGATATGATATGAATATAATATTAATCCAATTAATCAAGAAAACAAGACACGGTTTCTAGCTTAATAGTGTTGAAATAGACAGATACAAGTGAACATTAATTGAAGCCTTGAAGGCAACCAATAACATTAAATATTGTACGTTATAATAATTCAATTTATATATGATAATTAAAAAACCAAAATCTCTCTGTGAAGTTTGACTTCAGGCCTCCAAATTTATCGTGGCAGTCTCGTTTGTATGGATATGATAGTTTGCATTTGAGTTAAGGAAATGTGAACCTCTAATGGTGACCTTGCATGTGAGTTTCTGTTCAATAAGACGACCTGCACATGCTCTTAAATAGTGAAAAAGACATTCTTGCTATGCAACTTGCCTCACCCAATCCTCCATTATTGTACGTGTAAAATAAAATATTTTTAACTTTAGTTGAATTAAATAGAATTAGAAAACTTAACTAAAATCTCACTCTCTTCGTCTCATTTTATATGACATCCTTTCCTTTTTAGTCCGTCTTAGAAAAAAAATGTCACCTTACTATAATTAGAAACAATTTTTTTAAACATTATTATATGTGTAAAATAAAAAAATTAAGTTGATAGCTCGATCGGACTATTATTATTCTAGAGCTGCAAGACTTGATTCTCATAGAGTCCTGTAGTGTCCCCTACCCAAAAGTAAAAAAATTATAAAATAAACCAAAGTTTTAATTTGCGTATTAATGCACGCGTAATAAGACACTTGATTAATGTTTCATAAGTTCATATAAGTATAAATGGAAAATCAATTTGGTACATTACTTTTAGAAAAAATTACGGAAATCTCACCTTTTAGTTTACTTATCATCATTATCCCCTAAAAGTTTTACAAATCTCCAAAATCCCTCATTTTCGCGCATCAGATTAGTGTATCTCGCGCATCAGATTAGTGTATCATGTATAAAATATAATGTATCTTACTTAACGATTAATGTATCTCGCACATCAGATTAATATATCAACGCTTATATTATTATATTCATTTGAGGGATTTCTGTAACTATAAACTTTTAAGGGATATATTGTAATTTTACCTTAAAAGTATGTGATTTCTGTAATTTGTCCCTTACTTTTACCATATGAATACTTGAAAATAAAAATAGTCTAATTTTTCCGATATTATCTCCTAGATTGACTCTCTCCCTTCTAGATTTTTTTTTTTTGTCTAATAAAAACACCACAAGACTTTAGAAACTCTTTAGTCCAAATAATTATACCAAACATTTTCAATTTCATCAAAGACAATTTAATTTTTAACTAATTAAAAAACTTAGTGGACTTACCAATTTCCATGTCCGCTAATCACGCAATTAGTTACTAAACTCAAGAAGAAAAAAAGGGGAAAGAAAGAGAATTGATTGGTCAAACTCTTCGGTACTTTTGTTTTGGCTTTTTCTTTCTTTCTTGTGAATGGATTTTCTCGTTTCAAATAGTATTAGTAAAAAGGTTGACAATTAAGTTAGTTTAAGTGAAGTAATTGTGTCCTTTCTGCTGTGTATCCCAAGAGATGTGGCCTAATCACTCCTTAATTAACTTCTACTATCAAATCATGTGAAAGTGCTTCTTCTTATTAGTCTAATAGAAATAAAATGGAGCTTGATTAGGGAAAGATTAATTATTCCTCCTTTTCATCAGTCAAAGATTATGGATTTTGAAATCCAAACTTCTTAATTGATCATGTTTATTAGTAAATGGGATCCCCCCCGCCCCCTCTCCTCCCTTTTTTTTTTTTTTAAAGCTGTAGGGCTTTATTGAAATTTCCATAGAATTATAGAAGCTGAATTTTTAATCTCATATTAATTGATCATCTTACTAAATAAAGAAAGCATTCATTAAAATTTTCTTATATTACCTTTGCAATTAAGGAAAAATCTTTTTGGCCAGAAAATTTGGCCAGAAAGGTTTTTTATCTATCTTATTTTACCTTTTTGAATATTTTTATCTTTTTAACTTTAATACATTTTAATTAAAATATGGGAAAAAGATCAATTTATTTTAAAATTAAAAAAATATTATACACTTTTAAAATTTTCTGGTCATTTAGCATTACCCTGCAATTAATTTTTTTTATAGTGTTCAAATTTGTTTGTGAAGTCCCAAGAAGTTTTTTAAAGGGTGAAATAGTAAAATTATCTTCCTATTTATTATTTTTTAATATGTGCGTAAAAAGAAAAGTGATCAACTAATATGAGAAGGAGGTAGTAATGATTTTATTTTAGAAGGTTTTTTTAATTGGAAAAATGATATATCTCTCGTTATAAAAGTGATTTATTTATACTCCTATTGTTACACAAATGACTTACATATCCCTTTTTTTCTTTAACATGAGTGAAAACTATTAATTTTAAATTGTGGTTTGAGTCATGAAGAAAGTTTTTGGTGAGGGGTAATATTAATTATAGTAATCACAATGAATTAATCATTTAAGAATTACTTATCTGAAAATCAGAAAAAAAGTAGCAGAATTTAAACTAATAAATATACATTTAAAAATTCCCTAAGAACCTCTTTATAAATTCTATTGAATTGGATACATTTTGTTACAAATTCACTCTCCGTGTCTCTACAGTTAGTGTACTCAATCAAAGATTATTATTAGAACAAATAAAATTACAGAAATAAGCATGTCTTCGCAAATAATTTTAAGACGTGTTAAACTTTTTATGAGAACACAAAATCAAAATTTTCTGCTAGAGAGTACTTTAAGGGTGTGATTCTTTCCAAATTCTCTATAAACGTATATCAAATTGTTTATTTTTGTAAAACATCCAAGAAAATCAAACATCTATCATCACTTTTAGTAATAATTCTCTAGGGGTGCAATCCTTCTCAAACCCTGCATAAATATGCATCAAATTATTTATTTCTAAAATAAAAACATCCAAGAAAATCAAATATATATCATCACTTTTAATAATTTCGATTTTTTTTTACAAGATGAAAAAAAAAGAGTAAGAGGGGTAGTTAATTAGTTTAAACCACTCATGTGTAGTTGCGGCTATGTGTCTCTAGGTCTTATATTTTGTGGACTGGTACCCCCACCCACTACATTTCTAGTGGAGTACTGTACAGTCAATCAAGCCATAATTTATGGGTAGGTCTAGAGCCTGGCCCTGCAACTGAGGTTCAACCCTACCATCCTACACTTTACACCCATGACTAGGACAAACTATAAATTCAATGTTTACCGATAAGGATTTTGATAGAGTCGTAAATACTTATTTATTTTGAATCAGAGATCTCGAGTTCGAGTCTCCTCTAGTTGCTTTTGTTAAGAAGTGTTTTACCTCCCCCCTCCCAATATGGATGCGAATTTGAACTTAATCGGGCTCCAGTGTAGATACCGAACATTGGGGGAAACCAAAAAAAAAAAAATCCAATGTTCCTTCTTTTCTTTTCCTCATAATTTAGAGGTGGTAAATGAAAATTTGGATGGATTAAAGTGAATTTAACAAATAAATTGCATCGATCAATTGTGTCCCGACCTTAGTTATGTTGAGATGAATTGAGTCAAGATGGCAAAAAAATAGGTCATAATTCAAACTTATTATTATTTTGATTTTTTTTTATAATTTAGTTAATCACTGGAAAAAAAATCTTTATTTACTATAGCTCATAACATATCAAAAAATATTTCGACAAAATTTTTCATAGGTCAATAACTACATACTTGAACGAGTTGTGTGAGTCATATTTTCTTTGGCTATTTTTGTCATTCTTAACATAAATAAATAAAAAATATGAAAATATAAAACTAACTGTCGATTCTCGTGATACTATCATTCGAGTTGTAATTTCCCCTCAAGGGGCAAGATATATCAATCAATAAAATAAATAAGAATCTAACAAAATATTAAAGATTCAAATCCAACAGAGACTAAATACTATAAGTAATTTTATTGTTTCATAAATTTAAGTTGTGATGGTTAGAATTACTTAATACTTATAGTGGTTGGAAGTAATAAATATTCAGTAAATTAATCTAGCTATGCACGAGCTAGCCTAGTCATCACCGTTTAAAAAAAATGATTCTTTTGGTGATTAGTCTATCCCTTGTAACATAATGTTCCCACTCAATAACAACATGCTAGACTTTTAGACTCTTAATTTCTCATATATGCATCACATTAACAACACATAACTAACTCCATTGGACTTGTTAGACCAATTCATAAATCTATCTTAATTTAGGTAGTTGAACTGCACACTTTCTAATAGTCCTTTCTTTGAAAAATTGGGCCAAAATTTAAGTTATTTTAATTTTTGTGTCGATATAATTTGGAGGCATTGAATATGATTCTTACAATATTTCATCTAACTTTTAAGAGGAGGTTCATAAATTATTAGAAATATTTATTTCTAATACAACTATAAGTGCACAAGCCAACAATTTGTAAGAGTAGTCGCCTTAATCATAAATCCAAAAAAAGAATGGAGGCACCTAGCATTACATTTTGAAATAAATATTAATAAATACATTGTAGTAAAAAACAGAAAATGAACCAAAATAGGGAAAATGTGCCATTAATTTCAACCAACTGATCAACTGCCAATTACCTATCCAATCAAATCCCCCTTATTTTATTTTAATTTAATTCTGTCTGTTTTTTTCTGATCATAGTCAGGAAAAAAAAAAAAAAACTTTGTACTCCTTTCCCTTCGTCCCAAATTAATTTATATGAATTAATTTGATTTGATATAACATATACAAAAAAAATTGAAATTTATGATCTAAAATGAGTGATAAATACTTGTATGGCTAGAATATTTGTATGACATTTTAAAGTTAATTGCCACCAAATATAAAAATATGTCATTTATTTGGGACCGACTAAAAAAAAGAATGTAAGTCATATAAGGTGGGATAGAAAGACTCAAAAGAGTTACATTTCTCTTTTACATATTTTCGAAATTATAAATAAAAAATATTTTTATTAATTAATTTTAAGGGTAATATAAAAAAATTAATTCTATATTAAATTTGTAAATTGATAAATATTTTGAGGTGAATTTTTTTAGTAATATTGACAATTAATATGGACGATGGGAATAATTATTTAAAAGTTGATCAATTCTATTTTTATTATTTAAAACCTGTCCTCTCCTAAATTTGGGATTAATTGCACTGTTTAGTGCAATTAAGTAGCTCGTCGTCTTCAAATTATTGATATTTAAATCCTCCAATTTCTTTCTTTATTGTTTTGAGTGTGTATCAAGTATGAACGTTTTTGTTTTAGGTAGGGGGCCGTTGGAGTTTAAACTTGATTACCAATTAACAGAGGCCAAATTAAATTTATTTATTTCAAGACTGTCCGTGCAACAGAAAAAAAAATTAAAAAAAAAAAAGAGAATGGAAAAAAAGATTTAAGGGTGTGTTTGATATGAAGGGAAATATTTTTTTTTTGTTGAGAATGTAGTTAGATAATAAGATTGTGCTCTCTATAATAACTAAAACTTTTAGATGAGATGGCCACACACTTCAGAATAGGCAGAGCTCCTGAGATCAAATCTCACCGCCATCTAAAAATATAAAAAAAATCACGTGTTTAACACATGAAAAAAATTAGGTCCGCACGAAGCAAAATATATACCTTGCATTATTAGTATATTTTTATGTGTTTTTGCTTGCATATCTAACTTATGCACCCTCAAGACATGAATTAATAATTTTCACATTATTATGCACCCTAAAGACATGAATTAATAATTTTCACATTATCAGTGTAATTTAATATATTATAATAGATTTATTTGTCTTGTTTTTTGATCGACTAGTTTCACTTGTTATAGATAGTTACTTAAAATTATTTTTAATGATCTAATACTATACATACTCCTTAGGTTCATTTTTACTTGTCAACTATTTCAAAAATAAATTTTTACTTTTCCTTGTCATTTCTATCATATCAAGAAAAAATAATTATTTTTTCCATGTTTCACTCTCAACATTAATTATTCATTTTCAAAAACTTAATACTAAACGTCAATTGATAGAAATAGTGCAATAAACTATTATCTTAATTATTGTTTTCTTAATAGATGTACTGAGTCTATATGTGACAAATAAAAGTAAGCAGATGTAGTATAAAATTAGACTAACCTAATTTCGTTTTGCACTCACTTAAAAAGTGTAGATATTCACCAACAAGAATTGTGGTGGAGTGATAAGTACTCATTCATCCTTAACAAGAGATCTCAAACTCAAGTCTCTCTAGGTATAGAGTCACTTTTGTCTATTCGAACTCTAACGTGGATATCAAACGCCAGGTGAATTAGTATGCAAATAGAGTAGTAGGAAAACTTAAGCATAAGACCAAAAAAGGGGTATCCCTATTGACATTATCAATGTATTAAAAGAATATGCACATGGTGTGTGTATGTGCCAATGAAATCCCATAACTTTGAATGTTCCCCTACCACACTTTCCTTTCCTTTCACAGCCACTCCACAATCCCCGCCTCTTCTCATTCCAATTCCAATCCAATTTTCCCTTCAATCTCTTCACTCGTTTTCCTTTTCTTTTTTTTCTTTCTTTTAATAATTCCATAATTAACCTCAAATGCTCATTACTGAATTTTTGATATATTTAAATGTAACTTAAACTTTTGACTTACTGCTTAAATAGTAGAGGAGCCACATCATTTGTCTTTCATTCTAAAAAAATTAATCAGGTCTAGTGAATTTTGAATATCTAATGACTATAAACAAATGTAATTTGGATTGAATTTTGAAAATGTTGTTAGTCTCACTTAATCATTTTAACCTTTACGTCTTAACAATAGAATAGAGGAATTTTAATATTGTACCTTCCATATTGAAATTATTTGGTATCTACACATTTATTTTGATTATCATCAATTGAGTTATTGTAGTGGGAATTTTGGCCTGGATTTTACTTAATTGGAACCTACCACCTCGGGATCCTTTGCCATATATGCATCAAAAGCTGTGTAAACCCTAAAAGCTTAAAGTTATATTCCAAAGAATCATTACTGATTTTGTTGTGTTCTTGAAAAGTTAATTGAGTTTTAAAATATGGAAAGAAAAATAAATTAAATGCGATTATTTAGCTAAAACATAAGGATTACGCTTTCAAGCCGCATGAGTAAATCTTAAGAACAAAGTTAAATCCATATAATTATTGTTTTCTGCAAGTTACCATATATATAATTTTATTTTATTTTATTTTCGATTACTGATCTACTTACTATAATAATAATTTATAATTATCTTTCGATTATACAAATTAGGAACCATTTTGTTAAAGTGCTATAATTACGCATGGGGACCAGTTTCATCCTTCCATTTTTCCTGTCCCCATTTGCACCTAATAAGCATGAAAATTGGAGGGATAGAAAGTCACTCCTCACTCAAAAATAAATAAATAAATATTTGAAAATTTGAACTAAAAAAAAAAAAAAAGTAGACACACAAAAGAGGGATAAAGGGTGTCTATATAAAGAGAGTATATTGCAAAGTTCACAAGCATTGAAAACTAACACAACACAAATTCTCATTATCTCTTGTATTCAAAATGGCTTCAATTGCTAAAAGTTTCTCTCTCATTTTCCTCCTTGCTCTTTTTACCTCACTCCAAGTTCATGCAAGGGATGGTCAATTTTTCAACAAAGTCCCAAGCAACAATGGTGAAAAGGAAACACAAACAGTTGTTCCTAACAAAGAGCAAGAGCCAAATTTCATGCCTGAAAATGAAAATGGTGCTTATGGCCTTTATGGCCATGAATCTGTTTCCACCCCTTCTACAACAACTACTACTACCACTAACACCAATAATCCCAATGTCAACAATCTTCCCAACAGCAAATACCTTCCCAAAAATTATAACCCTGTTTCTTATGTAACTGTTGCTGAGGACAATACAAATGAAAATAGTTTCAATGACAACAACAATGAAATCTCAACCAAGCACAATATTGATACCTCCACTTCCACCACCAACTTGAATAACAACCAATTCTACAGTGGTCCCACCAATTACCGCAGTAACAATAATAACAACCAGCAGCAACAGTACTACCACGGCGTCAGTGATTTCAGTACTAAAAACCACAACAACCAGCAGCAACAGTACTACCACGGCGTCAGCGATTTCAGTACTAAAAACCACAACAACCAGCAGCAACAGTTTTACAGCGGTGACAGTTTTTACAGCAACAACCAACAGTACAACAACAATGATAACAACGAGGAGGAGAACTACAACGCTGGTAATACATATTATAACAACAATTATGAACCCCAACAGGAGTTGACTGAAACAAAATTGAGTGCCAAAAGCTACAACACCAACCCAACAAATTACCGAAACAATTACAACAATAACAACAACAATCAGGAACAGAGCTACTCCACAAATTACAACAATAATGAAGAACAGAGTTACAGCACTGGGAATGGTAATTACAGAGTGCACCAACAACAGGGGATGAGTGACACAAGGTTCTTGGGAAATGGGAAATTTTACTATGATATCAATGCTGGGAGACATGCCAGGGATCCATATGAAAATGCAAAGGAATTTGCTTCAATGAACCAACAGTACAACAACAAGAACACCTATGGCAACAATGAGTACAACAACAAGAACACCTATGGCAACAATGAGTACAACAACAACAACTTTGAGAATGAAGATTTTCAAGATGAAGAGAACATGCCTTAATTGTTCCAAAAATTGAAAACAAAAAAGTTATAACCATAGTGAGCCAAAACAAATGTTATGTGTCCCAATTATGATTGATGTTGTTATCCTTCTTCTTTTTTTTGTCTAAGTTATATTTTTATTAGAAAAAAATGTTAATTAAACTACAGATTTTATTTTTGGCTGTTTTATGTATAATTATAATATAATGGAACATATCTAATGATATATGGCTACGAGTTTATGTTCTATTTTAATTTGCTAAAATGAATCAATAAAATTAGTGTCTATGTGCAGTAAATGTTGTACCTATAATTATGTCGCCTATATAATATTTGACTGGATCAGAGTAATTCTATAGTTAGTCTAGTAGTGAGAGATTAATTATCTTTTTCTAGATGTAATTTCTGACATAAATAATTATCATGCCAAGTACTGTGTAGTATGCTTAATTATGATTAATAATATCACTTTATCAAAGATATGACTTATGAATACCTACCAAAATTGAAATATTTATTCCTAAAGAAAACTGAGATGTGCTTTTTGCTGTTGCACTGTAGACTCTTCTTTGGGGACCTAAAATGCACCAGCTTAGTGTTTTCTTCTTTTTCCATAATAACAGTGCCTAAATTAGTTTATGCACATCTCGACTATTTTATAAATACTATAACTCTTTTTTATTAATAAATGAATGACTATTTATTTCCACTAATAATATATAACTGTGGATAAGCAAATACTAATGGTCAACTGTCAACATGACTGTTTGTATTGTTTGCTTGTCTATTAGTGGCTTGCTTATTCTCACTTGTATATTATTTATAATCACCTAAAGTTTTTGCTTCAGTTGAAATTTGAACTGCGATTTCACATGTTTTTGATACTTTATTATTATTAATATTAAAATGTTTTTGATACTATTGAAGTGTGAGAGTAACAATTCAGAGATTTCAGTTATAATGTTATGTGTTGAGTCCCTCTTCTTAGGGGGAACAAGGGTATAACTAGGTAGGATTGAGGGGTTCATTCAAATTCTCTCTGTTGATAATCTATTGTTTTTACATGACTAAAATTATTATTTTTATATACGTATAATAAATGTTGAATCATCTTTGATTTCTTCTTTTCTTTATTTTTTTATATTTTGAATTTCCTTAATAAAAGTTTTGGCAAAAAATTAAGAAGAGAAACAGAGACAAATATTAAATTCTTGTGGTGTCAATTTTCAATTATCTGTTTGCTTTATGTTCCCTTTATTTTATTGCTTTTATTTCACAATATTTCTTCTTTTTATCACCCAAATAAAGATGATCATCACTTTTTAGAACCATATTTTTTTTTTTCCTTTATCGTTTATTATCAGAAAATTCATTTATTTTTATTTCACTTATTTCTCTATTTGTTTTAAAAGACAGAGACTTGTATCAACATAATGACTATTTCCACCAACATTTGTCAACAACCATTGTTTCCCTCCACCAATTCCCATGAGTATTTCACTCTCAAGCATTTAATGCTTCAAAAATCTGAATAAAATCCCTATTTTTTACCTTATTTTATTTTGCTTTTTTTTTTATGGCTATAAATTATGTTTTCTTCCTTTAAACGTATCTATGCACTTTGTTAATTTTAATTCTCGTATTATAACTTTAATATATAACAAGATTTTCAAACGATGAACCCCTTTCGTCCCACTAACTCTGCCTCCTAACCATACCTACCAAAAGACCTTATACTACATTTTCATCCATCAAAAACATAAACTAAGAATTGTTTCTAACCAATAAGTACGTCTCCACTCTTAACTATAAGTTTCGAGTTTAGACCCTCAACTTCTATAGTTGAGTCATGAGGTTTCGAGTTCAAGTTCGAGATTTGAATATAGAGACAATTTTTATAATTAAGTCATAACTCATAATACAGATATCGGATATTGGATGCAAATTTATATTTAAAATCAAATCAAAATAAGTACAATATGAGACAAAAATCATTAATTAGTTCCTTTTTTAAAAAAAAATCAAAAAATGTGATTCTTCAAGCTTCTTTATGGATAAGGCAAATAGATATAGAGAAGTAAAATTAAATTCATGAATGCCAATGTAGCATAGTTTGGTGGATGGGTACACTAATAAATGTTGGGAGGGGACCCCCCATTCCCAGACAACTTTCTCTACAATGGGTTGATTTGTCCACATATCAAACATGTAATGTAAGTGAAAGTTGCATAGGGGCATGGCACCATTGGAGATGATGGCAAGACTCATATGCTACAATAAATGATATAGAAACAAAACCTAAAATAATACATATCTTGTCCGATACAGATTTAGAATTTTGAGTTTATGATATTTCAATCCTAGAAAAGTACATGTGAATTTCTTAGTATAAATATTGAATTTCGATCAAAGTTACTGAGTTATGTCTAATCTGTAACTAAAACTCTAGCTTCATCCCGATTATTAGTGTACATTTAAATATGTTGTAATCCGTAAAAAGAAAAGTCAGAAACCAATACCTATTTTATTGGACTTTTGTCTACCTGCCGTGAATGGCGGGTCGTCTTAGAAATCCTTATTGATTAAATTTTTAATATTTTAAGAAAGAATAAATATATTTGATGTTGGTTTTTCAATGTGTGTTTCAAGTTTCTTATTAAAGAACTTTTTGACTTTCTTTTTATCTCTTTGAATATATAACTATACTTGTCATTAATCTCCTTTAGAGTTCTTTTCAAAGCTATTTTTAACTTTTTCTTTTGCTTTAATTTATAATTTGTCACTTTGTTTTACAGCAAAGTTTAAATTATATGAAAAATAGGATGGGAATTTTCATTATGAGGATGCTTCTATACTCAATTCCAAGTGATAATTAAAGTCATGCGTCATAATTAGATATTGAGTATTCGTTTTCCCTTTGCTTTAAGAAAGGACACATTATTTGTGAAACTTCTTTTTCTCAAATTGGAATAGAAAGGACACAGATATGAATGAACGAAATTACGGGTTTAGCAAAATTCAGTAGTTTTTGTTTATATTTTGTATTTGTTATTAAAAATAAATTATTCAAAATTTGATAAATTCAAAAGTCTAGTTCAGTCTTAGTATATAATATTCATATGAAGTTTACAAACAAAATAAAGAAAATAACTTGTTATGATATATTGAGTTAACTTGATAGCGTAACAATTATTTATATTAAATTGTGTGGCCATTTAATTTTAGAACTTGTACTTTTGCATGAAATGAACGCAACAATAGACTCGAGAACATAGGGACTATTTCTCTTGCATGAGAAAATAAATAACTACCACACTTATTGATGATTGACACAAATTTAATGTAACTTAAAGTAGTTGTGTATATATAGGTGCCTGGGATTAATTAGTTGTGAAAAGAAAGGTAAGGTATACGTAAAAAAAATTATCTTATATATAGTGTAACTTTTTGTTAAGGGGTTCAAAGAAATATTCGCAACTTATTGTTTAAGATTTGCCCCTGATCAGGGCCTGAGTATACATGTGTTATCTGCATTAGATATTTACATCATATTAATTAAACCAATTTATAACTAGTTGATTTAATTTTAATGACCGTTATTGGTGAGTGAATTATATATACGTGTTTAAACATATATTATGTATCTATTAATTTTGCATAAACACTTGATCGCTAATAATTAGTTAAGAGAAAAAACAATAAAATTTCTAAAAAAGTAGGGTTTGGTCCAAATTGGTTATGTAACATTAGAACTCATTGCCACTACTCATTATGTTATAGGAGTATGGAAATTAAATGCTGAAAAAATGGAAAAGTGCATGTGGTGTGTGGTTGATACATAAATTATCAATTTCATTATAATCATCACTTCCATCTTTTCTACCTACCAAATTATCAGAAACTCATCCACATATGGCTACCAAGTTCAACTTGACAAAGTTTATCCAGTAATTAAATATCTTCTTTAGGACTTAATAATAATTTACACTCCCTCATATTGTGTTTTCTGAAAGTCAATTTGATGCAAAAATTAGATTACATTAATTCGATATTTTAAATTAAAAATTTAGATATTCAAAAACTATATGAAAAGTACTATAAATTACATTTTTTGCATATCAACATAATGAAAAAATACATCGTAAAATGTTATCATTTGATTGTAAAAAAGAAAACCATGACAACTAGAAAGAGACAGAGGGAGTACATGTGAAACTATTTATACATCTTCCACAAATATTAGTTAATATTTTAAATCTAAATTATATACCTCGTCAATGTAAATTATATTTACATCTATTTGTACTTTTATTTTGAAGATCACAAATCTCACGGTTTAATGAGAATATATATCATTTGGCCCGTGATATATTATGTGGTTTCTCAAATTAATATAAATGAGAGAATTTTGTGCATGATATTGAACACAAGAAAACATATTGTATGACTAAAGACAATATATTTTTGGATGATATAAAATGAAAACAAAATAGTAAGGGGAGAGGGGTCATGATAGAAAAGAAAGTAGTTAACATTATCTTATTGTTTTTTTTCTTTTTCAAAATTCTTGAAGCTTAATAAAGAATATTTTGCTGTCAACAGAGTTTTATTTTTCGTCTTTACTGAAGAAGTAGGAAAATTAGTGGGTCAAAAGAAAATGATTTATCAGCCTAGAAATAATATTGTAAATTCACCTAAATTGGAGTATATATTATTTTTATTTTGTTATTTTCTAGATAGGGGAAATTCAGGTACAATGTTAACCATTTATAATAATCCAATAACATGTGAAATGGTGGTCCTGAATAATCGACTAACATGATATTTACATTTTAACTTCTTTGTTATTTGTTTTTTTCTTACTAGTTACAATAATGTATCATGGCAAATATTTCACTAACCAACCAAATCATTTTTAAGAAAATAAAAATAAAGATAATTAATATTACCCTGCTGAAATGTTTACTATTTTGATACAAAATAATTCGAATACTACAATTTTCCTTATTTTTGAATTTGTCACTTTATTTGTTGGACAAAAAATCTTTAGCCACAATTAAAGATACGAGATTTGGAATGTAAGTGTAACACGTACGACCCATCAGAGTTTGATGAGCTGGGAATAATTTATTAATGGAAAAACTACACGATACAACAAATATAGCCTCTATATTTACTCGAAATAGCAATATTTTAAAAAAATCCTTATACATATTAGAGTTTGGGTTTAGTAGTTCACACATTGCCACACCTAATATGTGTGTCTTCTTATTTCAAGCATGAAATATAACGATATCTCATAAAATAAAGTTGCACGCAAGTGGTTTCTGGTGATGACAGTATATATTTCATAAAATAGTAGTGTCATAAGGTGAAAATATCAGTGACAGTAACAAAAAAACATATCTAATGTAATCCACAAGTTGGGTTTGGAGAGGGTAGAGTGCAAGCATACCTTATTCTTACCTCAAAAAAACTAAATATAAGTGACACTGATAAAGTGTATTTTGCTTGTGCTCAAATATAATGTATTTCACTACATTTTGAAATAAAATTACTGCTACATTAATACACAAGTACTATCGCATTGTTACGTAATTAGAGGTGAAACCGTCGCTATACACCAAAAAAAATAAAAATAAAAGTAAAAATTAGGCAAATGACATAGTATAAGAAAGAAATTACTTCCTTTCCCTACTCTTTCATTAATTACCAAAAATCCCTTTTTTAGTGTTTTTCGAATACATAATATAGCAGTGGGGATACTTTAATTAATAACGGGCGGATACTTAAATTATTAAGTTGTTAGCAGCACGGATACTTAATTAACGGGCGGATGCATAATATAGAAGCGCGGATACTTTAATTAATAACGGGCGGATACTTAAACTAATAAAGTATCCGGTTAAGTTGAATTGGGCGAAAATAAGGGATTTTTGTATTTTAATGAAAGAGTAGGGAAATATTGAAAATAGGTAAAGAAGTGTTGTGTATTTAAGTAATTTTTCCTAAAAAAAATCCTCTTTATTAATGGATCCATTTGGGAACAACTCATATTAACACATCTAAATAACTTTGTCATAAAAAAATAGAAAAAAGTCTGTTTACAATTTCATCCACTTTCTCTCTAAATAATAACTTTGTCATCAAGACTACCGAGGAATTGGGCCTAGATCCAACTGATTGATAATGGGCTATAATGTACTTAAATATGGGCCTAGATCCAACTGATTGATAATGGGCTATAATGCACTCAAATATGGGCCTAGATCCATGATCTTCAAACAAAATATAACTTTACAACATTAGGATATGAGTTTTTGGCTAAAATCATCCTCAACTATGACTCAAATCTAATGTACATCTTTGTGTTATATAAGTGAACATAAAACATCCTTGAACTATCCAAAAAGTTTCAACATTCATCCTTGTGTCTATTTTTTTTTAAGAAACTCACGCCACCAACAAAATATGTGTCAAGTCGAATGAATATATACACATGGTTAAGCTAATCAAGTTAGGTGATTTTGAAAATTTTTAGAAATTGAAGTTTTAAATCATATTCAGACAAAATATATTCAAATTCTAAATATTCTTTGTAAAAATATGGCCAAATACTACTCCAACTTCAAAAATTTCAAATAAAGTAATTATTTTTTTTATTTTGAATAACTAAATACCTACGTAATTTCAGTAAATTTCCAGCATTTCTGTACATTGTATAAAATGTGAACTTCATTGTATATATAGTGTATATACGCCCTAAATATTTATTAAAGAAAATCTCTAAATAGTTGGACGTAATATTTTGAAATAATTTTTTTTACATAATCTTTCTAACCATCGGAACGTACTGTATAAATATTTCAAAACTTATGTATTGTTGCAAGTCAATTTACTTATGATGCAAAAAAACATACTCTATAAACTAACAACACACAAATTTTAAATTCTGAAAATGAAAGATTCATTTCCTATCCATATCCTTATTCTTTTTAGATAACTTTGATCTTCTCGTCGTGGCCAAGACGTGACCAAATTAAAAAATACTCCCTCCATTCCATATTAACTAAAGCTTTGAGCCCATTTCCATTTTTCAAATTAACTTAAGTTTTCAATCTTCAAGACTATTTTTAAAATATTCTTCCAATTTTACCCTTTAAGTTAGTATTGGAATTAGTTATTATAATTAATGTTTAGTTATTTTTGACAATAATTAATAAGGGTAAAAATGGAAAATTATGTTTAATTTATGTCCTAACCTACTTTTCTTAAAGGGTGTGAAACACCTCAAAGCTTAAGTTAATATGGAATGGAGGGAGTTTTTTTTTATTGGTTCAATCAGTTTCTAACAAAAATAGACTGAAGGATGATTCTTGTTATTTTTTGGATAGTATAAGGATGTTTTTTGCTCACTTAGATAATGTAAGGATGTGCATTAGATTTGAGTCATAGTTGAGGGATGATCAACTGTTTTTCCAAAAATTGCTATATTTCGGTATAGATTCCAAGTGTAATTTATATAATAATAAATATATAACAGTTAAATTAATAATTTTCTACTTTAAAATGTTTTAGTTAATCAATAGTTTATTAGAAACAGTATCTCTACCTTCAAAAGATAAGGATAAAATTTGCATGCATATCACCTTCTCCAAACATCACTTACAAAATTATTTTGGGTATTCTCTTGAAGTCGAATTAACAATTTGAATTTCATGCTTAGTCACCACAACATAAACTGAAATGGGTATAACATAACAATGTTTTTCATGAAAATATTCACACATTATGTTGGTCAATTAAACATTTGGTCTTCCAATAAAAAGGACAATTCAGAAATTGGCATTTTTCTTCACAACTCATTGCAAAGAAGACTACTAATTTCATTCTTTCATAGACTTTTAAGTAATCAATAGTAGAAAATGGAAGCCCACAATTTTCCCCATAAATTGATGCTCCTCCCAATTTTCCAATACATTAATTAAGTGGATGGATATGACTCTTTAATTGACCATGAATGCACTTTGAGTACAAAGTATGGGAGCACTTTTTAAAAAATGAATTTTAAGTCATCCACTTACCCTTCTTGGTCAACATAGACAAAAGATAGTAACAATTCCTTCTACTTGAAAACTATACCCTTTGGCCTTTGGTTATTTATAATCAAACAGAATGATAATTAACTACTCCCTCCATCTCATTTTATATGAGTTATTTTGATTTGATGTGATTTTTTTAAAAAAAAGAGACTTTTAAAATTTGTGGTCTAAAATAAGTGATAGATATTTGTATGACTATAACACTCTGTTTGGATCATTGTTATCCATTGTTTCATAATGTATTGTATTGTATTGTACTCTATTGTACTGTATGGTAGATACAATGTTTGGCTAGACTGTATTGTTTGTTGTTGTTTAATAATATTTTAATTGTTTGGTTTGATTGTATCGTACTGTATTGTAATTTATAAATTTACTAAAATATCCTTAATTATTCTAGGGTAGGAGGTTTGACTAGAATTAAATAATATAAGGTAAAGGGTAAAATAGTATTTTGAAATATTATGTAAAGATATAATTGGAAAAAGAAATTAAATAACAATGGGAACACACCAAATCGGTTGTTCCATAAAATAGGGGTTTTCATTGTTACGTAACAACAAAATTTAACAATACAATACAATACATTTTAAGTAACAATCAAAACAAACGTTGTAGGTATAGTAACAATACAATACAATACAATGAGTAACAATGATCCAAACAGAGTGTTATAAATCATTTCATTAAGGGTAAAATATACATTTTAAAGTTAAATTATTGTTTAAAATAGAAATGTGTCATTCTCTTTGAGAATAACAAAAAAGGAAAGTGAATCATATGAACTGGGATAAATGAAGTACGTAATAATTTTCATTGAATTTTGCATAATGTTACATAATAATTAATATCAAACTTATGAATCAGATTATACTATGTATGGTAATAGTACAAAAAATTAGTTTATGAATTCTGAATCATTATTCTCTTTAATTACATTCATTTAAAGTTATTAAATTTTGTCGAACTTATAATTATTTTACTAGTTATGGCTCCGGTATAATGTAAGGGTATTAATCAACACACTCACCTAAATAATAATTAATTAATAAATAATTGAAATTAAGAGTTGGAGTGCCGTATCAGTTGGGAGTTAGGATTAACAGTTGGTGTGGTGAAATTGTCGGTAGAGACAGTGAGTCTTGAAGCCACCTAACTTAATTCTAGGTTATTTCACCAATTGACACTTTTTGCCGGCAGAATCAGAACTTTCATTCGGGGGTTCAAAATCTGAAGAAATAAATACATGAACTAATTGAAGGGGTTCGACATATACTATATATACATAAAAAAAATCTTTTAACCATATATAAATAGTATAATTTTTCACCGAAGGTGATTCGGATGAACCCTAACCATAAGGTGGCTCTGCCCCTGGCCTCAACAACAACACATCAAATTAGTGGATTTTTTTATCGATAAAATGAAAAAAAATCATCTAATATTCGATATCGCGATATTTTAGAACCCAGCATATGATATCAAGTTCATTGACATGCTGTTACAATCAATTTTATGGGATGAAGGCTGAAAATGAAGCAGTAACCTGCAATATTGTATAATTAATTATATTCAACCACCATAGTTTTCAAGATGTCGCAGTAATTAGTAAGTGACATATATTTCATCAACTGCTAACCTATCAAATTCAACTCATCTCTCAAGGTGGACTGTTTATTTATCTTGTTTAACAAAAAAAAAAAAAAAAAAAAAAACTTAAATTCTTACTCCATTAATTACGAAACCACATCTAATATTTTATTTAATGATATCGACCTATAAATAAAAAGGAGGACCTCGTTTATCATTTTAGTTTGTTTGATAAATATAGAATAGTTGATTTAAAATGACTTTTTCGAGTAACCTTATAATAATGTATTGTACTTCAAGAAAGAAAAGTCATTAATTTTGAGCATAGAAATCAAATAAATTTGAATCTAAAAATTGAATCCGTCCAATTTATATCATAAATTCTCCACCCTTTTTTAAAATCTTGAATTGGCCCCACTCTGAAGTCTGAAAACCCTTTGAAGTTTTAATTTCCCGATACAGGAGCTATTCTACCATATTCCAATTTCAACTTCCTTCGTTTCATATTAGACATACACCTTCAATTTCATATAATAAATAAGAGATCGTTAATAAATTGATCAATTTTATTATTTTGTTTTTGTGTTCATACTCTATTAATTAGCCTCTCTTAAAAAAATGTTGGATTTTTGAAAAACTGTTTAAATTTTTAAAGATCATATTAATTGTAGGGGTAAAATAGAAACAATTACTCTCTTTGTTTATTTTTACTTGTTATTTTTTTTGATATATCAAGAAAAGACAATAATTCTTTTCATGTTTTACCTTATCAATAAATATTTATTTTTCAAATCAATTTTCAAGACACGATTTAACAGGGGATAGTTTGGTAAAATACCTATATAAGTAATTATTTTCTTAATGGTGTGACAAGTCAAAGTGTAACAAGTAAAAGTGAACAAAAGGAGTAATTAATTTTGTTCTAATTCAGTAAGTGAAGTACTCCATCTGTCCCTAATTACTTGTCCATTTTTAAATTGTCACACCTATTAAGAAAACAATAATTGATATAATGAGTTTATCATTTTATCCCTATTAATTATGAAATTGATGAATTAACACACTTACGATTTTCAAGAAGTTCTACTTTTTTCAAAGTAATTAATTGATGGTATAATAGGTAAAAAACTGTCATTTCTTGATTTGTCAAAATTGACAAGTAATTAGGGACAACTAAAAAAGGAAAAATAAACAAGTAATTAGGACAAAGGGAGTATAACAACAACCATTCTAATATGAGACGTAAAGAATATAAAATAACTATTTTTAATAAGATGTCCATCTAATATGAGACGTTGAGAATAGCAATTGTAATAAATATCCTATTGCAGTTCGTCTTAACCAGATCTACAACTATTGTTGAGAGGAGTAGATGAAGGGACCCTAGGTGTAACACTGAGATATAATAGCTCAACTCCTGAGTGGGGCCTGGGAAAGACCATCCAACTGCTCAATTGATTTAGGAAAGAATGTGAAGATTGTAATAAAGACTCAATAAAGTGATACATACATCACCTCTCTCTTTTTTTATTTTTTCATTTTAAACTTGGATTTCAGTGCCTCACTCCTTCCAAATTACTAACTCTTCATACTAGCCATGGTTGTAACACATGTAAGTAACATAATATTTTATTGTACTACTCTTGTTCATTGCAAAGTTTACTGAATCAATTGTTTGTTTGTTTGTTTTAGGAATTAGGATTCTATTTTTTGAAGTATAGCTTTCTACAACATATATAACATAGATTTTGAGTAGTTCTTGGTGAACTTCCATCCAAGATTGCTTCACTGTTCTGCTTTGATAGATCACAGGGTCTAGATCAGAGGCGAATTCAGAATTAGATTGGGTGGATTTATAATAAGTGTGTTCTTACTACATATAGTGTCTTTTATTTTACTTTATGTGTATACAAAGTTTGAGTTGAAAGTAATGAGTAGTTGAACCCGCGTAATCTATCCTAAATCCGCCTATTATTTTGAACCTGCCCTAAATCTTACCTATGATCATGAAAAAAGAAAAGAGAGTAGAGATTTCTTGTTTGTAGTGGCAGGGGTTGTGTACACACCGACCTCCCCAGACTCCAGTTGTAGAATTATGCTGGATGTGTTGTTGTTGAGGAGTTATGGGAGTGGGGATTTTGCATCTTTTGGCTATTTTGAAGTAATTTGTATCTTACCAAGATCATGAATAAATCTAAAGACAAATGATTATATAGCCGATCACAATTAATTTGAGATTGAGATGTAGTTAATTGATTGATTGAAACGGTGTTTTTAGGAGCATGAGGTACCTAGTGGATGGCCACTTGGACTTGAAAACATGAACACAAGGCTTAGAGTAGCTGAGAGATCTCAGGCTGTAACAGCTGCAGCAGCATACCGTTTACACGTATCTTCGCCTAGTTTCTCATCTTTTTCATCCTCCAGCCTTGACACTGAGGTAATTTCTCTAATTGTTTAATTACATAGTACCAGTAAGATACTAAAGTTACTTTTATGGGATTTGTTTTCAGTCTACAATGTCTTTTTTCCAAGATCAAAGTGTTTCTCTAGGCCGACTTATCGGTATTAAACCAGGAAGCAGAGGAAGATTGGAGTTTTCAAACAGAGTTCATAATGAGAATGTTTGTGTTAGAAGATCAGAGGCAGAGGATTACAAGGGACAACAAGGAGATAATATGTCACACAAACTTTGTGTTCCATTGCTACATAATGTGTTAGAGAAGATGAGTCGTAGTAAAAGTAATTCACACTCACATAAAAACTGATTTTTTCCACAAATTGATTGTGACACTAGTGATGTTGCTTTGTCACTTCTGTTTTTCTTCTTTGTATTTTGATAATAAAATAACACAAAACTGATGTTTTCCACAAATTGATTGTGACACTAGTGATGTTGCTTTGTCACTTCTGTTTTTCTTCTTTGTATTTTGATAATAAAATAACACAATTGTAGACAAAACAAAAAATTACTGCTAAGACTAAAGTTTTAAAAAATGAAACGCGCCAGGTAGGGGTCGAACCTACGACCTTCTGCTTAGGAAACAGACGCTCTATCCACTGAGCTACAGGCGCTTTGTTGGTATGATTTCTTTCTGTTTATATTTAAATAATCTCATGGAGAGTTCGATCCTGGCTCAGGATGAACGCTGGCGGCATGCTTAACACATGCAAGTCGATCGGTCCTTCACTTGCTGATCGTTTGCGAGTCGAACTCGCTCTCCCCTCTTTCTCCAGAACTTGGACTCAATCCACATCCCTTAATCTTTTTAAGCTTTTGCAAAACCTTTCCAATAATAGATTCTTATATGAAAAGAAAAAAAATAAATTTTAATAGGTTTTAAGAACATTTCAACAGAGATTAAATGATTTGACATTATCACATATCTCAAGAATTGTAAATATATAATAAATGATTAAAAATATCTTGATATAATAATTTTTTTCTTTTACATAATTTATCATAATATATGTTTGATAATATAATTGTCTTGTTAAAACTGAGTGATGTTTTATGTAGTGATTAAACATCACTTTTTCTATTTTTTTTTGTACATGAAAAATATAGAATCTTATAATTTTATGGTTAGAATAACTCCTTGTGAAAGTAAAATTATGTGAAAGTTTTTGATAATTAATATTAGTTATAAATAAGTTAAAACCGTTAAAAATGTACACACAACAACATAAATAAATTTTTTTAGAGACAATCTACTTGTCTGAGGTCAAACGTTCACCACTTTTCGTTATTGTTACTTTGTTAGTCTAACAAAATTTATAGACGGAGAAAAATAAATTTTAAACGACAGCAAAATAATATCGTTGACCATTTTAGAAATTCATTCTTCATTAAACTGCTGTTTTGAAGGCCCTTCTAGATGCTTCATCAATGCAACTTTACGACTTTTTCAGAAATATGTATGTATAATTTTTTCATTATGAAAGTACAAGTAGATCAAAATATTGGATTCTAGATTCATGTTAAAGAAATATTCTCGAACATTAAAAAATTAAAAATGAGTGTAACGTTGATAACTCAAACACTCATCCATGACTTGGGACATAAAAGACAACAAATCTATGTTAATAGACATATCTTTTGTAGCTTAAGATATTACTTTTATTTAGAGCAGATTTTATTTCATATTCTTCAAATTAAGCTTATCGAAAATAGTCATAATTCAAACCAAAAATATTTAGAAGAGCCGAATGAGAAGGAAAAAAAGAAAAACATTAAAAGGACGAAAGCTTTTGCCCAAGTAAGATCATATACATACCAAACGAAAAATGATCAATACAATTTTAAGGAGACCACAAAATAGCAAGAAAAACATACATTAAAGGGAGTAAACTATGAGATATCCAATGATGATAACAAATCATTCTAACCAGAAAAGTTCCTATGTTTTGAAATAACATACATCAAAAAATTGACTAACACTTCAATCAACTTTCAATCCTTAAAGTATTCATAATATCCACTGATAAAATTTAGTAAAAGTAGATAACATCAACGTAAAAACCAAAAAATCTGGGCATGCAAAATTATTAACTCTCAAAGGATTTTCTAAAGAACACAAAATCTCATCCTTGTATCAGTTGTATGTGAAGGAATGCCGTTGTTGATGAAGAAATTAGAGATTTGTAAGGGCTTCTTTTATCGTACCTTCAACAGTTCCAGTAGAGAAAACATGCTTGAATACTCAATTAACGTTTGTCATATAATTTGTACTAACAAGTACTTATAACAATAATTTTGTAGAAACATAAACAAAAAAGTTCCAAGCAACTCAAAAATAACAATTAATAATATAAGCATAAATTAATGACCGTAAAAAACATACCAGGATCTGTAGCAATAGAATGAAATAGAATGAAAAAACAAAACAATGGTGTCAATGAGTCATTTAACAGGAGCAAAGTACACAAATATTTAATTGTCTAGAAGAAGAAGTAGTTCAAAATTTACGTTGTTTTAAAATGAGAGGAAATTCCTCTATTTATTGACAACAAAGGGTTGTGTGAACAAATGCTTAGTGTGTCTAATCAGAGAGGTCACAATTCTTTGGAAAAGTTACAACCCGAAGATGGTCACAACCTTTCGGGAAGGTCACAACCTTTCATAAAAGTCACAACTTTTCATAAAAGTCGCAACTTTTCATGAAAGAGGAATGCTAGTTTTGGAAATAAAATAATTAAAAGGGAATCCTAGCTTGTGGTGGTGCCACGTAGGCGGGTCTAGGGTTTTCTTTTATATATATATATATATGATTATCTACTCTCTTTTTGCTTATTAATCGCTACTCTAGAAAAAGGTGAACTCTTTTGTCGAACAATTACACTATATAATGATAACTTTTATTTCATGTATATATGATAATGTTGGGTTGTAAGATATTCATTTAGGATAATGTTGTCGTTCTTACTTGGATGTCTATTACACTTCCAACAAGTAATCTATTTGATTCTAACTCGCCGTACTATATAGAATGTCAGCAAGTAATCATCACTTGATAAACTGGAATTAGCTATATAATCGAATGAAAAGTTTTTATGAAGTCCAAAAGCAAATTTGTTCCTTCGTTCTGTCTCAAAATCAAAACCACCATGAACATCATCATAACCCTTTGAAGTTGCCCAATGTAGTGGCTATTGAGATCTCCTCTTAGAAAAAGTTGATTAGTGTATTCAATACCTCTCACAACCTCGCCCACATCTTCCCAAAATCATCTTTTATCCTCCTCATTTGAGCCTTTATGTGGTACGTTTACACTAATCCTGTTCAAGGTAAATCATTATTTAATGACTAGTTTAATCACTATTAATTTATCGTTCACTCTCCTAACCTCTACCACTAGCTCCTAAGCTCCCTATCTACTAAAATGTTTACCCCATTTCTATTCCTCGAAATTCCAAAGTACCATACTTTAAATCTGTCTACATCTCTAGCCTTAATAGTCAGTCATTTGGTCTCGTGGACACATGCTTATGTCAATTTTTATTTTTTTTGAGAACCTTCACCAATTCTATAGATTTCCCTATTACACCCTCAATATTCCAAGATCCAACTCTAAGCCTAGCGATTCTCTTGCCACCCTTGGCTTCCGCCCTCATCCCCATTCGAGAGCGCAATCTTACTCTACCATTATTCACCAAAGTCATAACACACTATGACAAACAAAAAAACAAAATAAATAATGGAAAACTAAATCACCTAATAAATAAGCAAGCTAAACAAGAAATTAGATGATATGTAGTGTCATTGACAGTTATTTTTTTGGATTGGGATTGGGATTGGGATTGGTAAAAGAAAAATAGAAGATAAAAAGAACTAGATTCTAGTTAAATCTCATTCTTAACTTCTTCAAAACAAATTAGTGACCTCTAGTGCCATTACTCTTTCTTTTGTGGTCTTTTTATCTACGGAAAAAGGGTCAAAATTGCCCCCGAACTATATGAAATAGACCATTTATACTCTTCGTTACATTTTGGGATAAAAAAAATGCCCCTACTGTTATCCTAAGAGACCACAAATACCCTCAAGAGTTAACACCCCAAATTTTTGTTGACGTGGCAAGCCACGTGGGACTAATCCTTCCACCTAAGCGTTGCCAACTAGGATTCACTACAAAAGAATTAGACCTTTAGCGGCAACAACAGTCGCCACAAAAGCCCAGAAAATCGTCACTAAAAGTTTTTAACATTAAATTCTAATTTTGTGTTTTTTTCTTCATTGTTTTTAAAAAAACCAAATATGATATCGATTAAATAGGAGTTTGAAGACACTATATGTTTTATTTTTATGTCATGTGTAAATGTATAAAATGTACAATGATGCATTATATATATATATAGTAGGAGATTTGAATCGAGAAGTAATTTTAATTATTTTTCGTAATAATATTGGATGTTTTTAATATGAATATTGCAAGTTATTTATTTTAGAAAATTAGGCCGCAATCGAAAATTAATTATCATATTTTTTGTTGAAAAAATAGGTTTTATTAGCGAATGGTTGTTGGAGCCTTAGTCGCCACTAAAAATCACTCATAACCTTTAGTGGCAATATTTTGGGATTTTGTGGCGACTTTGTCGCCACTAAAAGTCAAGTTCTTTTGTAGTGAATCTTAGTTGACAATGGTTAGGTGGAGGGATTAGTCTCATGTGGCTTGCCACGTCACTAAAAAATTGGGGTGTTAACTCTTGAGGGTATTTGTGGTCTCCTGGGGTAACTGCGGAGGTATTTTTGATCCCAAAATGTAATGGAGGATATAAGTGATCTATTTTGCATAGTTCAGGGGCAATTTTGACCCTTTTCCGTTTTATCTATTACAACAAAAAGACTGGAACCGGCCCGAAATCTCAGAACCTAAAACCCCAACAAAGCCCTTTTAGCATTTCACCGGTAGAAACACATCTCTCTCAGAGTTTTCCCCGATCCGAAAATGGCCACTTTCGCCGCCAGGTCCGTCCTCCGCTCTGCCACTTCCTCCGCCAGAACCGCTGCCACGAGATTCGCCGCCGGTGCCAAGCCCAAGGCCGCTCCTTCACCCTTTCGCATGCCCACTCAAAAACCCCTTGCTGCTCGCATTTTCAGGTCACGGAGTACACACAATGTTATATTTTGTATATTTCATCGATTAATTGAGTATTAATATTGTGACAAGATATTGAAGTTTTTGAATTTGGCAATTTATATGAAGGTCGCCTGTTGAAATGAGTTGTGCAGTGGAAACTATGCTTCCTTATCACACTGCCACTGCTACTGCGTTGCTGACTTCAATGCTCTCTGCTACTCCTCGGAGTTATGGTTGGACTCTTGAAGGTATATTTTCATATGCCTTCATTTTGCACTTCTTATATTGATCTATGCTTGTTATATAAATGATTTTGTTTGTATGTTGCCTGTGAAGGTGTGGAATTGTAGTTGTTTGGCCTTAAATTATGTTTTCTTAGGTTACAATGAGATTGTACTATGCATTGATTTGACTGTTTTGCCAGTGAACTAAAATGTGTGGCTTTACATGTTCTCTGTTACTCTCAGTTTTATCCTTTGAGTCGAGTGGTAGACGATACGTAGGTAGCGTTTGCATACTATTGCTTAACAATCCTGAAATGTGGGCATTTATTGTAGCTTTGAACTTCAAAAGAAGTTTTTTGACCCTCCAACTCCCTCCCTCCCTTCGCGATGAGAGAATAAGTGGTGATGAACAAAAAGTATGTGTATTGAGCAATAGATTTAATTGAATTATTTTGTTAATACCAAATTATTTAGGAATGTTCATTTCACCTTTTTTCTGCAAAACATCAAAGGACTCTATTTATCGATAAATTCAATTGTTTTAACTTTTAAAATTCAGTTTTTATGCAACAGCCACAGTTTTTACTACATGTTACTTCTTCTTCCTCCAGTAAAGGTAAACAATGCATATTCTTTGATCTTGTAGGGCAAAAGAGGACTAGATGAAGATCATGAAATGAAGTTCAAGTTATACGAATATCTTCTTATGCCGGAGTTTTAAGTAACTTGTAGCAGTTTTTTCTTTTTCCTTTTTTTAGTTTCACTTAGGGTTGATGAGGAACATCACATCTGAGATTTTCATACATAATTAAGCTTGAATTTGCTGAAAACTTGTGGATTTGCCTAGTAAGAGATGTTAGTATCTGCCAGAAAAAGGATCATCTTGGTTTACGCTGCCATTCTTTTTCTTTCCTCAGTGTTGAAGAACGACTTAATCATTACTTTCCGTCCAAATATCTAGACAAATTTGAGTATAAAGTTTATGTGAGGATGCAGCTTTTCATAATCATAAATATTGCTGAAATGCTGTTCATTGTGTACTGACACTTATTGATAATTGAAGTGGCCTCTAATGTATGTTAGAGTTGCAATTTCTGATACTGTAGTGTGTCTTTTTGCCTTCTTTTACCTTTCTAATCTCTGAAGAAATTTCGGCAGTCGCTAACTCCCAACTGAAACTCCTTTAGTTATTATGACTTCAGCTCGCATTCCTAAAAAAAGATATACTTTGACATAGTGTTAGGACTTGAAATGTGCATTTAAATAATTCGTGTTGTCTGATTGTAGATTGATATCGAAATACCTATTTCTTGCAGATTTGTGAATCATGCAGCTGGTATTGATTGTTGATGAGTTAATTTCATAATAAGCTTCAAGAAAACTGAATCAGATAGTCTGTGGGACCAAAAGTTGCTTAGATATGAATTTTGAATTTCCAGTTGTAGTTGTTAAGTTGTCAGCATCATTCTAATACTTGGTGTTTAATCAGATTGCAATGATGATGTATGATGAATGTCAGAGAGTTCAAGCGAAGTTTTATATCCATGCAGTCTAAGCAAATGATAAGTAGAGTACTGAATGAGAACTTGGGACTCTTACCTTTCTGTGAATTCTGGCTTATGTTGGACTGTATTTTGGTATCTAGACGTTGGAGTCCTGTGGAAGCTCATTGTTACTAGATTTTGAGAGATGTTTAAAGCCTTAATTTGTCTCAAAAATGTTTTTATACAGGCCTTAATAATGTCATCTTTAACCTCTGGTGTTTTATTGACCATATTTTTAGTTTCTTGGGAGTATTTGTTTGAACTTTGAAGCATCTAAAATTATATATTTGCTCCAAGTTGCTATTCTTGCGTGATTATAAATTGATGTGAAGATACTAGCATTTGATTGAGTTGGTGCCTTAGATAAAATTCCAGATAACTGAATTGGATAGGCTGAAGGCTTCTTGCTTAGCTTACAATTGTTTCCTTTCTCATTTACTGTTAGTTTAATCATGCTTAGGGTCATTCTAATACTTGGTATTTAATCAGATTGCAATGATGATCTATGATGAATGTCGGAGGGTTCAAGCGAAGTTTAATGTCCACACTCTTGAGAGAATGTCTGAAAAATAGAGTACTGTATGAGCTCTGATGAAGAAATATATATTTTCTTCTGTGACTGTCTTTGAATTATCATTCTTATCTCTTCCCATTTGACCTGTTCCAGTAAATTCTGGCTTCTTTGGAGGCAGATGCACTTTATTTGTTCAACCCCCTTTAAAGCTTCTAGTGCTTATGACTATACGAGAAAAATGAGTAGAACTCAAGGTATCAGATTTATAATATCTTTACCAGTTTAAATGAAATAAATCAATCTTCTAACTTTGATTTAGCTATATTCTTGCCAAATCTGTGGAAAGTTCTAAGTTTTGTCTGGGAAGTTATACGCATCCTTGGATACATTCAAATTCAGAAGAATGTAATATGTGGGTTCTTCGACTGAGCTAGATTTTGACGTTGGGTGGTATTCCTTATAATGTGCATCTGCCTCTGATTTCAAATTTGATGAATACGTAATGTTCCTAAAGTCTGATTTGAAGTAAATAATCTAGTGCAAGATTTTCTTCAATTGCCAAATCAAGAAACTGAATGTCTAGAATGGTGACAGCAGAGTAGTTGAGGTTAAATTCTAAGTGTTAACTTAGCTTTAACTTCCTTTCAGTTTGAAGATTTTGGGTCTTCCCTATTTATGCTATGAATTCCCTATAAGACTGTTAACTTCGCATGCCTCTCTCCCCACTCCTTCTTAACTGACTTCTGATTGTTGTTGTATGTGTAATATACTTGGTTATATCTGTTGCATTCCTCAAGTATTCCCTTTGTTCTTGCATTGTATATGGATGATTGTTAAAATGTTTTGGGACGCGGTGCATGTCCAATGGATCTATATTGATGACGTAACACTAGAGCTCGAATGTATTTTGGAGTGAAATGATGATCTTTGTTTTCCTTGGCACACAGTAGGGTTTCATTACCAAAAAGAGAGACGTATAATTCGTTTCTATATTATAAATAGATGTCTTGGTAGAATATTTAACTATTCATTATTCAAGCATCTGCAATGATGCTAATGAAGTTTCTCTCCTTTTCTTTTTCCGTTTATTTCAAATTCAGTTCTCCTTTGGTAATAATAACTCTTGGTCTTTTCATTGATAGCTTTACTTTCACCCAGTAAAGTTAAACTACGGGTCTTAGAGAAGTAGAAAAATTATCCAAAAATGTGGGATTGTAAATATTAGAGTTAGAAGGACGATAAGGGCAAAACAATCTGCTTTCTCCTTAAGCATTTGAATATTATGTATACACAATTAGTCATCTTGAATGGCGTATGGTTTGGGTCCTCGAGTCAATTAAACAAGCAAACAGATAAGAATAGATGGACCCCAAAACATCACTTGTAGAGTATGTATTGGAGAGAAATTTTATTACTCATTTTTTTGAGTAAAAACATTCACACTTGTTATTAACGCCATTTATTTATGAATGGAATTGTTCAGTTTAATGTAAACAGAGTCTAGAGAGGAAACAGTATATCAATATCACCACAATGAGATTTGGCAGTAAATTAAGAAGCGAAAAGTACCCAACTTTGAAATCTTTCAATGGAGTTTCGATTTCTGAGATGGCGTATTACGATCTATGAAGAGAGTGAAACCCATTTACCCATATAGAACAAGGAAAAATAATAGTAATAGAAAATTACCAGGGGAACATAATCTAAGTCAGAAAATGGACTGAAAGCAAGATATATTAATACTAATAACAAGTTATACCCACCTTAACACACTCTTGATAAGGTGAATCCTTTTTACAAGGAACCGACATTAGATTAGTCCTACCACATATTAAGAATCTTCAACGCAACAACTAATTTATTGAGTGAGATTTGTATATCAAAAACAGATACCCACAAAAGCAAATTTACCCTATAGCACCCACCTTAGTTATGTAAACCCACTTCTATTCTTCGACATTCACCAACTCGTACTCAACCAAGGACAAATTGTTTTCTTCATTGACCACAAAAGTTGCAGGCTCACCAGCCTCAATACGGCCCCATTTATCAACATTTAGCCTCATAGATCCCTTAAACATGTCAATCTTCGCATTCCGAAGTATGATTGTGGCATCTGGCTTCATCAAGTCAACTGCAAAGAAGTCGAAGATGTCACAACAAACAAGTTAAGCTTCCCCCTGAATCCCTTGAGCAAAAATATATATCAAGGAGATACAACAATTTTGTAAACATTTAGGTATATCACAGTCACAAGAAGTAGCGCTGGGAAAACATCCTCTCATTCCTCGCCACAAAACTGTCAAAGCTGTGACTAAAAAATATTTTTTCCCCTCTTTTCCGGGAGGCAAAATCTGATAATTCATATTTGATCATGAAGAAACAAAAACAAAGTTGCAGTAAAAGCAAAAACTGAAGGAAACACACCCTTTATCCACAAAATCACATTAATAGAACTTCATTCTATACTAAATATCATGTTAATTTGACTCAGACAAAAGCATTGAAAACTAAACAGTCAATCAACAAGTTATTAACATGGTCACAATTCTAGTCACCACCTTAACAAGCTTCAAAATCAAACAATATTTTAAACTAAAGCGCTTGTCAATTCCTGCTTAATATTTCTTGGACTACCATGTAGAACAGAGCCATGAATACCTTACCAAGTAATGTGAACTTTGAACTCTACAACAGGTTAACTAATACTTCCACTTGAACACGGAACCAGAACTGGAAATGTTTTTATGTATCGGACATTAGGGTCTGAATTCAATAGGAGTCTGGTGTGAATTTACATTTCCTTTATAGGCAAACAGAAAATCTAGCAGCCTAAACCCTGAATATATTTTAGAGATAAATGGTGATCCCGTCTAGAAAACACCTGAGTGGTGAGGCTTTTTGCAATTTTACACTTGTAAAAGAAGGTAGTGGCTATTTAACAATTTAACTTAATCGTATCTCACTTTAGAAGCTGATCACCTACAAATCATCTAATTTCAATACTTATCCAACTTCTTCCACATTTCTCACTCCCCACATATCCCGTGAATATCAACTTGTCAGAATCCCTCTGATTACTCCACACTCTCAAAGATCAATTCCTTCCCTCATTCAACCCTCTTTACTTCTTTCCGACAATCACCACCATAAATCACAATAAAGCAGTCGCAAAGACATCACCCAGCAAAAATCAGACAAACCAATAAAGGAACAAGATGTTTATTCCATCATTGGTCTCGCATCCTTTCTCAATACAAAAGATGAATGCCTTTTTGGCATGAGGAAAGGAACACTGGAATGAGTAGGCTAAGGTTCATTAGCAAGTGAGGGTAGGTAGAAGAAGGGTTTAGATTTTCCTTTTGAAAACTAGTCAAAAATGAAAAGTGTATCTACAAAAGTTCTTTTTTTTTTTAAAAAGAAAAATGAATTGAAAAAGTAAAACACAACTCATATCTCTGAAACTGAAATGTTTTTATTTCAAACCAGGCAAAAAGTTTTGTTCTTCTATATGCGGTTTGACTAGGTGACAAAACTAATTGCACCAGCACTTCACCCCTACAACAAAATGTTAATGCAACTCCTATCTTTTCCATATGGTGAAATCCATCAACCGGAACCCCCTAACCATAAGTCCAGCCACGACTATTTCCCACTTTGCTCCCATGAATACTCGAACCAGAACCTTATAGTTAGATGTGGGTGGCTTTTAAGTTTTAACACTTTGTTATCCCTCTCTTGTTAATACAGTTCCACTCAATAAACTACACAAACATATATCTCTTTTTGATTTTTGAAAAGATAGGACATAAAAAATGCAGATTCACATAAAAAGCACACTTTTAGATCCCTTAGAACGTACATCTATAACTGCATCCTAATAACTAGTCTTATTTTCAATCACAACCCACCCTCCTCTGACCGAATTGTCGATCACTAAAAACCATAATCTACAAACCACATAAAATCAAACAGATCACGAAAATGTCAAAAAAAGACCCAATTTTTCGACTCAAAATTGCAAACAAAAAGTGATGAACATAAATCCATAGAAGGGTAAGGAACAAACCTTGATCGTTACGAGCAGTGAGAAGAATGGATCCAGTTTCATCCCCAACAAGACATTCAGCGATGCGAGTATTCTGTTGAGGGCGTGCTGGAACACGTAACGATGATGGGTTCCTAGGTTTCTTACTGAGTACTGTGTTGGCATTCACAATCTTAACAGTAAGATTGTGACCGGTTGTTCCTGGTTTCAACTGATCCACTTTGGTGAAAACTGGCTTTCTCATCGCTGGCTTCGCCGCCGTGTTTGCTCCACCGGAATTAGCCTGTTGTCGGTTGCCGGATCTTGTTGCCATTTTGGTTTGAGAAATGGTTGAACAAAATTCTTTGAGTTTTTTGGGAGATCGGTTTTTCTAACCCTAACCCTAATCGTGAATTCAGGAATTGAAGAAAATGAATTTGCTTGAATGGTTTGCCGTATGTGGCGTTCACGCTACCAAAGAGGCGACGTCGTTTCGGTCTGCTTATAAGGTAACTACCCCTTTTGGCTTTTTAATTGCAATTATTTCATAAACTCTTTTCAAATGCATACCTAATAAGAAATATTAAGCTAATTTAGTTGGTGTAACCTATAAATTAACAAGTGGTCTCCCCAAAAATTAACGAATTGTTTGATAGCTGGATAAGAATAAAACTATTCATGTATTACCTTTTTATAATTTTATATGACATTTAATAGGTAGATGAAAATTAAATTATTCATGTAAAAAATTAATATTACAAGATTTGATATATTTATTGGGAGAGATGATAAAGTGTGATTTAAAATAAAATCAAAATTGAATTGACCCAAAAGTCAAGTCATATTGTCATTGCAGTAAATACCAACCACCTCAATACTGAAGTAGGTAATACTTTTCACTCAACTCAGCTTTAATGAAAATGAAATAATCAAATCAATAATTAGTACTAATTTATTAAAAAACTAATCTATTTTTATAGTTGAGAATAATGAAACTTTTGACTTACCTTCATAAATGTTACTAGTATATCAGTTTCAATTATTGTGTCGCTATTTTTAAAATTTATTCTAAAAAAATTAAAAAGAAATTTATTACTATTTATCTTTAAAGTGACATTCTTTTTATAACCATAAAAATGACATATTTAAAATAATAAGTTTTGAAGTTATATAATATAGAGATATTATGATGTGTTTAATATTATAAATTTAATTTTTTAAATTTCAGTTTAAACTTCATATTCACTAAAATAATTTTATATAAATCATGATAGAAAAATATAATATTTTTAAATTATAAAATTTACTTAAAAAAAATTAAACGAACTAAAAAGGAAAAATACTTTTTCTATTTCAAAACAAATATCGTCTTAATTCATTTCACGTCCAATAAAAATAATAATCAATACAAGTATAATTTATAAGTTATCCATATTTCGTTACTCATAGATATTACCTGACTATTAAGAAGAAATATTTCTTTAAAATAAAAGTATAGCTAAAATTCATCGGGTAAATAGGGATCTGTAATAATAACAAGTGTTTGAAAAATCTTACAATATATTTCACTACGTAAGACTCCTGCCACCTGTCATGTCCCCTGCAATCTCTTACACACAAATAGTTTGTTTGGATTTATTTGACTTTAGGCTTAAAAAATAATGATTAATATAATAAAATATAAATTGAAGGTTCCAAATAAATTAAGAGAAAAATATTCTACTTGAAATGAAAAATAAAAATATTTGATAAGTAAATCTAAAGGAAGATAGTATCCCTTTAATCTTCTCATCAATGACCAGAACCACCATAACCACTTCCTCCTTAAGCATTAAACAAATGCACAATTATTATACTAAAATAATTATTAAAATAAAATTTATGAGAGCATCACCAGCAAAGAGAAAAAAAAGTCAAAACAGTGTTCTATTTTCAAATTTCAACATCCATAGATAAATAAATTATGGATTAATTTAATTCCATCAATAATATTTTTAAAATAATTAATTTTTATTTTCCTTTTTGTGCTTTTATTCTTCATTTTCAGCTCAAATCCATCTCTCTCTCCCTCTTCCCCTTTCTCCTCTCTTTCTCCATGGATTCCGATTTCTGGACCTCTCGTCTTGCGGCTGCTAAACGTCAGTTAAATTTACAGCAAAACCATTCCTACAATCATCAAACTTCTCAACTGGGTTTGTTTTTTCTTCTCTTTTGGATTTTTTTTTTTTTTTTTCATTCATTGATCTGTAAAAAAAAATGAGATTTTTTTTTCTGTTTATTTAAAATCATAGCAATTAATTTTGTATGATTTGTGTTGAAGTAGACAGGCTGAGCATCGATGATTTCGAGGTTGAAGAAGAGGTCCGACCCGATTTTCCATGCCCGTATTGTTATGAGGATTTTGATATTGCCTCTCTTTGTTCACATCTCGAAGAGGAACATTCTTGCGAGTCCAGAGTAACTGTAAGTTTCTTTCCAAATCATTATATCTAACTAGATGTATCTGTTTTTGATTTATTGTTTGGATTTGCTTATTTGATTTTGGGTAAATACAAATTTGAATATGAGGCTTCTTTCCATTTCCCTGAAATAAGTGGCTTGTATGTAAAGAAGACATATACAGGGTAAAAATCTGGTAAAGGTACAATCTTGGTTGATTGGTCACTGATTACTCTTACATAAGCTATAGGAAGATATTTGAACCATTGGTTTGACAGAAGAAAAGTTTTCTGTTTGCTTAAAATCTATACCAGATTAACTTTCCATCGCTTAGATGCTGGCAGGAATTGGTGGTATATTTTTCCCCGGCGCATCAGTAACAGAGCTTGAGTTAGATCTTGGCACATGCAAGTTGCAACAATGAAACTGCAAGGTCTTATTTTTCTTGTTGATAGGTTAAAATTTTCATTAGTAAACACCAAGTCAGTGTCAAAGAATTTGTAAAAGTTGTGTACATGACTAAGCCTAAATTATCCTTGTAATAGCTTTGTATGAATATCTTTGGTATAACTTCATTTCTTCAGAGTGGTGGTTAGACAAACATTTTTGTATGTGGTAGAGTAGTGGAAAGTCAAGAACGCCCACATTCAGAAGATGAATGTAGTGGAGATGATAATGCTCAGATGAATATGTGGGCACACTAGGAGAGACATGATCACGAATGAAGTTTTATGGGGCAAGGTGGGAGTGGCATCCATGGCGGACAAGACGAGGGAGTGGCATCTATGGCGGACAAGACGAGGTAGATCGAAAATGGCTTGGGAGGTGATTAGACTTAGAGATGGCATAACTTCAGCTTACAGAGGAATGATCCTAGATAGGAAGGTATGGAGGTCGAGGATTAGAGTAGAATGTTAGTAGGTAGCTAAGTGTGGCCGCTCGTTAGGTGGGAGAGGGAGGGGGCTAGCCTCATATACTCTTGTCTGTATTTAGTTGTATTTTGTAGTCACGCAGTATCTTTTTTTCATTGTCTTTTGCCATCTGTTGTTCCATTTTGTTTTGTGGCATGACATTTTGCTGTCATTTCTTTTTCTTCTTGCGACCCTATTCTGAATAACTTCACTTTTTGAGCCGAGTAACTTCATATCTTCTCCGGTACACACTCAAGACTTTATTTGACGCTGCCATATGCTTCCTCAAGGTTTATGATATCATTTAGACACCCCCGGGGGTTAGCTCAATTGGCAAAAGTTAGGGAACTAGCTCAATTGGAAAAAGTTCGGGAACTTGTATATTAGCTCACAAGTTTGGGTCTATGCCAAGCGAACTAAGTCCATATTTAAGTGGAGAAGGGTAGAGGGAATCTCCCATCATCCCCAACTTTCGAAGGCTGTAGTTGGGCTAAAGATTTGGCTCCAGGAAAATTTCTCGATCATAAAAAAAAGTATATCATGTAAAGATCCTGCTTTTTTCTCCTTACACATATATGTTCATAGTAAAAATAAAGCTTTTCTTTTCGCATCTCCTATACGTAAATCCAAATTGATTTTATGTTATTGTTGTAATGTCTTCTAAGTTTACGCATTACCACCCTTTCTCAAATTTTCATCGTGCGTCCATCCAGGTCACACAGCGTTACGGGCATGATGCATTGCACGGAAGCAGCCCTTAGCAGTTCGTATTACTTTTAATATCTTTTTTTTCTTATAATTGGAAAAAAGGCAATTTATCTCCCTTTGCTAGGCATGTTGCAACTCCTTATTATAACATCAAAAAGCTTAATAAGACATAATACTCCAACCTCTAGAAGGCACTTCGCCTAATTTGAAATACATGTAGGTGATGCCAGCCGTGTCGGAGTTGAGCCAAGGTCAGGATTTAATATCAAATATTTTCAGTCCTTTATATAGATATCATATGGCCAGCATGCGTTTGTAACCTTCACAATTTTCATAAGATGGTTACACTGCTGACGTTATTCTAATAGTGGATTTAAGGTTTATGTGTTGCACTAATATTGGGATAACCAAAATTATCCTTGTGATTGTAGTTGAGAAATTAATCAAACAGCCTCTTGGTCTTTGATCTCATATCTCCAATCAGAGGATATTTGAGTTACAGCGTTGAAGTTATTAGTTGGATGTCACTCCTTTCTGTGCTATGTGCTGAAGAAGAACATTAGAAGATTAGAACAAGTTGTCTGTTCCACTCATTTTGGGCATGCTTCATTCAATACTCAATACTTTGTTCTATTAAAGTTGCTTAGTGCCTTCTGCCTTTCCAAGCTAGGAAAATTTTGCTCTTAATCAAGATGAGTCTGGATTTTATTTCACTAAATAATTTTCTTAGTTCTTTAGTCTGCTTAGAGGCTAGATTACTCCTTTTTCTCATCTGCTCTAGTACCCGAGGAATATGTCTGTTAAATTAGGTCTTGGGCCTAACTCACACCCCAAAAGCTAGCTCAAAGGGAGGAGGATTGCCCAAGCCATATAAGGAGTCCACCCATCTCATTAATCACTGATGTGGGACATTTGTCATTCTTTAACACCCCACCTCACGCCCAGTGCTTAGCATCTGGTGCGTGGGCAATTTTGATTTTGGGGGCCCCAACATCGGGTGTGACGGGCCCTGCTCTGATACCATGTTAAATTAGGTTTTGGGCCTAACTCACACCCCAAAAGCTAGCTCAAAAGGAGGAGGATTGCCCAAGCCATATAAGGAGTCCACCCATCTCATTAATCACCGATGTGGGACATTTGTCATTCTTTAACAATGTCGCCTTCAGTTTTTTTTCCCGTTCTTTTCTTACATTTGCATCCCACTTGTGGGACTATATTGGATATGTTGTTGTTGTCTTACCTTTCTAAATGCAATCTCTCCAGACGAACGTGATGATTACAGCATATAATGCTTGCAATGTTATTGCTTTTACCATCTAATTGTTCCTCGTAGCTTATCTTGTGGTGAGTCTAACCTGCTGGATAAACATTTACCTATTCCGTATGCCTTCCATTGCAGGTCTGTCCCATTTGTTCTCATAAAGTTTCAAGGGACATGCTAAGTCATATTACAGTGCAACATGGACACTTACTGAGGATATCCTTTTCGATTTATCATTACTTTATAAAGATAACTTCTTGTTGAAACAGTATGCTGCAAATCTTTCCCTGTAATACTTTCCAATCCGGGTGAAGTTTCTTTAACTCTGAAACACGTGCAGCGGCGCCGTAGATTACGTAAAGTTGCAATTCCTAGCAGCCAGGCGCTTTCTCTACTAGGTAGAGATCTTCGTGAAGCTCATTTGCAGGTACTTTTAGGAGGCAGTGGATATCGATCAAGCACTGCAACATCAACCACTGCAGCGGCAGCCAATGACCCCTTCCTCTCATCTCTAGTTTTGAACTACCCCACATTTGAAGCAGAGGAAATTTCAAAATCTGTTTTATCCAGTGTTGAGGACTCTACTACAAAGAGTGTGACATCACAACATATATGGAAGTTAAGGTAGTGATGCTAGTTATTTGTCTTTACAATTTAAATCTACCAAATTCTCCCATTGTCTCTTTAGTCCTTGTATTTTTCAACTCTGTAGTTGAGGTTATAAACATCTTAAAATGATATATTCAAAAGGTCTTCTATCTTACTGACTTCATTTTCTTCAGTTTTGACCCTTCACTTAGTGCGGAAGAGAGAGAAAAGAGGATTAGACAGGCTACTGGAAGAGCTGTTTTTGTGCAAGATCTGTTTGCCTCTTCTCTGTTAGCTGACTAATTGGAGAAGTAAGTATTGCAATACAAGATAATAATTTAAGTTGAAAATTCAGATAAGGGGCATCTTTAGATAGTTTATCGATTCGTTTTGTTGAAAAATCCAGTATGTCTAATTTGATGTTTTCTTGATGCAGCATAGTGATGCATAATCATCCATCTCCTCAAGTCCTCTCAATCAGAGATTTGGTCCCTGAGAAAGATTATTACCTAGTTTGTTTTTCGCTTTAATGATATTGTGATATTGTAATTTGTAATCTAGGCATTGCAGAAAAGTAGTTTTGTCATGGCAAGAAGGATTTTAATCAGGACAGCAGCACTAGATGTGTACCAGCAGTGTTGCACCATTTGTTTTAATTATTTTTCCTTTATAGTTTTCCTCCTACTCTCACTGTTTTATTCTCTTGTGATACAAAGGAGAAAAAGAAAGTTTATTTCTCTAATATTTGTTGATGTCTTGTTCTTCCTCCCAGTGTGGTACTCTTTCACAACTCCTAACTTGACCTAAAATTATTTTCATGGACATCATTTATTATCTGTCATCATTGTTGGGTAATGTCAATAACCTGGCTATGGTAATGCCCAGGGTTAGGTGGCCCGGATTGGTATCATAATCAAACATGACATTTGCTTGGTGGACTGCTTTTGCTATTAGCTATAGCTTTTGATAAGCGCTCCTCAATTTCTAGCTGTCTGACCATTAATGTCCAAAATTAAATGTGAGGAGTAGCAAAGTTTAATGTCATACTCTACTCAGGTTGTCGGAGGCAAAATCTAACACTCAGATTGATTGCGGCCCAACATAAATGTGGTTAACTGATGGAGAAAGGCTTAAATAGAGCGATATAGATAATAATAATATTAAAAATAGGAAGGTATGGGTTCCAATTTCGAAAGAGTCATTTTGGGCTATCTCTTGGTAGTTGGTACCACTAGATACATTCCCAAAATTTATGTAATTATTAATGATGATGATAATAATAATTAGAGGATAGATCTATGATTAAGACCTAATTAACAAATCATTATAGTTTGAAAAAGATTGGTACCTAATAAAACAAAGTTGCGACAGCCCAGCCAGCAATGGGACGGCCAGCAGTTACACAGGTCGGTGCTGTACTACATAGATAGAAAGCATTATGTGGTTGTTGGATGGAAAAAACAAAATAAAACAAAATTTACTCTTTTTTTTTTCCTTCATTTTATGTCATATTCAGATATGTGGATGCTATATATTTTTTAAAAGATGATAATCTGCTTTTCTCACTTGAAGAATGATGAAAAGTTTCTCTACATATACAAGTGAGTCACAAATAATGGGGAGAGAATACTTGTGGTGGGATGAATAAGATCCCTTGGCTCTTAATTAAGGATCTTTAGTATAAAAAAGTCAAAATATTTTCTTCTTTAATGAATTTTACCTGCTTCTAATTTTAATTAAATGTGAGACTAGAAACAAAAAAGAAAGAAAGAAGAATTTAGGAGAGAGAAGTAGCTTAAAAATAATGGTTTGAGATATAAAAAGGGACAATTAGTTGAAAAGGTATCGCATCAAAAATAAACTAATAGTTTGACATTCATTTTTATTTCCTTTCCTCGTTACGAATATGTGAAGAAATATTATATTAATATACTCAAATAATTCTACACAATAAAAACAGATTAACAACATCTTTATTTATAATAGTACAAAACTTAATTTAACTAGGACAAATTATTATTCCAACTGTATGCTTTACTATTGTTGTTGTGCTCGTTGTAAATTTCTTTCTGTCTGCAAAAGTTTCCTTATCATATATATCGCATATAATTAAACAAAAATGAGAAAAACAAAACACGTAAAGAAAAAATTACATAAATACACAACTTAAGATAACATAATCTCTAAAATTTCCTATCATTTACAAAAATCCCCTCGGATACATCCCTATCCCCTCTCAGATATATCCCTATCTCTTTCGGATACATTCATATCGAACACATCTCTTTTATTAAGTAAATGTATTATTTGCAATGTATCGAACAATGAAGGAATATATTTGAGAACAATGAAAACTTTCTGGATATCATGTAAATTAGCTCCGAAATGTGTGGAATTTTTGTAAGTTAAACGTCAAGGTAAAATATTAATGTGGGCTCAATTGTCACAGTCCAGCATTATTGGGCCTAAACCACCAAGTGGATCAAATAAGCCCATCCAGGCCAGCCTATAAATCTCATTGATTATGAATTGATATTTGTATGTCCACGTCATTTCCACCAAAGATTTATCCCATTAAATAAAAAAAATAAAAAAATAATAATGCATTTTCCCTTGTTCCCTGTTTGGTCCTTTTTCTATTTAAATGCCCCCACTCTGTAAATCTATCATGAACATGTCTATTCTCTTTCATCAAATATCTATCTGCAAAACATTATAAACAAACAGTCCCCAAGTTGTTGTTTAGTTTTATGATCTTTTGGAAAAAACAAAATTTAAGGATGTTTGAATTGTTTGTGCTGGGATGTACTGGTGTTGTGATGTTCCTTCACGGAGCCAATTTCTTCTTCCATGCTCTCTCTCAACATATGGCCATTCGTTCTCTCAGGTACACTTTTTTACTTTTTATCAGATCAACGAGTTTAAATGGAACGATATGAATAATCATCAAAATTTATATAATATGATTTTAATTAGATTTGATCTTTATTATCGACAATCTTCGCAAATTTGAACGTTCAATTACCGTTAATTAAGTTTCCTAGTTAATTAGCTTGTTGATTATTTAATTTTAATATATGGTTTTTGAATTTTTTTTATTGGGTGCAGCTTCTTAGGATTTGTTGGTTGGTGAAGATGATGACGAGCTAAAGTAAGGTTGCACCAACAGCTATGTCATTTTGTAAATATATTTAATTTTTTCTGTTTCTTTTACCTTTTATAAGACAAATGTTACTTATATTGTTGTAGACTTGTAGTCCCAATAGAAAATGGAAGAGAATACCTATGATGAGAAAATATATCATCTATATTGTAATCATTGAAAGGGCTTTTGCCTTATTTTAAGTGGTACAACCACCTTTCAATTATATCTACTGGTTTAGTTGTTTTGTATCTTGTTATTTTACTGTCTTATTCTTATATAATCTTATCTTGACGCCTTTTTTCTTTTTTTTTTGAAAATTGAAGATATATTGAAATCAGTCTATTTTGTGCATAAAAGTAAGTTATGATTTGCATACATTTATCATCTTCAGATCTATGGTTATTGTTGTTGTACAACAACCTTAATTTCAACTCCTTTTTTAAGAGAAAAAAATTTATATTGAAGACTAGTAGATTGACAACATGGTTTCTCTATAAAACATGTTCATGTCATCTCCTGACAGAATTATTCATAAAATTTTAACATGAATCGAAGTGCAATCTGCAAATGGATAAACAATGAATGTAATTGTAGTACCCTTAATTCTTATTTTCATAATTGTATCAGACTCGGTCACATTCATATTGATACAATTATTATAAAAAAATATATATTAATTGTATTTATACTAAATCAGACAAATTTAATCTAAAGAGATACAAATACTATATATAAAAAAAATATTTATTCTAATCGTATTTGTACATAAATTAGACAAATCTAATCTAAAAGAGTTGCAATTTTATTTTATTTTTGTTTACGCAACTACTGGTGCGGCTCATATATTTGCTATATTAGGATTTTTTATTTCATTTGGTCTAGGGAAAGTGGTGTGTACACAGCTTTATCCCAATCTTTTAAACTATTTTCAGAACACCCTCAGTTGAAATAAAGCATCCCAAAATCAAGCAAACTACCAATATCTATTGGAAAAATATATATATATATATATCTTCCCTATTCTTTGGAATGTACTTTAGAGAACTGCAAAATATGATATAAGAGACTTGTCACTTGAGCCAGAACCACAGTGAGATGTTTTCTTGACGTCCATCAACTTGGAAACATTTTCAAGCACAAATATATTATCCGGAGAGCAATGATGAGAGAAATAATAAGAGTGCATTTGGGAACGTTAAATGTACACTCAAAAACTCTTCGTTTTCTTTCAACAAAAGTTCATTGTTTCTTTACACGCTCAACTGGCCAATTTGACCTTGCTATAACACCATTTTGCATATCTGGCAAATATAAGATGAAGAAGTATACACAATGTCCTATAGAGAAAGATAGATAAAGCATGAAATGCAATCTTTCAATCCTTTATATCAACAATGACTCCTCTGTAAGTATGGTTAAGAGGGAGTACTTCACTTTCATTCTTATCCTACTATCTTCTACACACAGCTTTACACCAGTAACCACCCAGTAACCAGGTGACTCCTCGGGACCTCTTACCATTTCTGTTGTATCAACAAAGTGCGACATCTTTGGTGCTCTTGCTGGTGAAGGTGGACCACCAGGATAAACCGCGGAATTCAAGTCCACCTTTGTTGGCTTCTGGGGTTGGTTTAGCTTTGTACTGAATGGGGTGGTGATCAGCATTGAGATCAAACCTGATTTTCGACATGTGGTTGCTGGTCCTTCCCACTCTGACCGACGGATCTTCGCTGAGGCGACCATTGAGAATCCCAGCCTCAGGAAGAGGACCTTCTTCATTCCAATAACCTTCACCTCAAACCAGGCCTTCGTCACAATAGAAGCAGAGTCATCGATCCGTGTTCCACGGTATTCTACTGGAGCAGTGCAAACATGTGAAAATATGCTCCATTTGACAGGTTCAAGATACCCTCGTTCAACTGGTTCATCGACAGGCTCATAGCTAAGATCATCTGTTAGTTGGATACTTTGAGGAAGTGCTGATAGATGTTGAAGATGGATAGCCAGGTGATCACTCCTTTTACCTTCCAAGTATAACCGAATTCCAGTTACTGGCCTGTTTCCAGAGTCAACCTGCAAATATTAGCAAGAGGAGAAAAAGAAAGATCATTCAGAGCTCCCACCTCAACTAAGATGTCCCCAAAATAACAAACTATCTAATTATAGTTACGTTAATCTTCAGCTCTTTAAGATCTTAGAAATGCTGATCATAGAACAAAATCAACAATAGTCACACCTTTTGCGAAAAGTTTATGCTTATGTAATGCAAAAAGAAAGTTGAAGCACAGGTTGCTCTGTGGGGGATAAAGGAGGTAGATTACATATTCCCCAAACACGAGAGTAGAAATTTAACAGGCTCTCAAGGAATTATTTGATAGGTCAAAATCACCAAGTCGAGAAAATGATCATCTCTACTACTCCAAAATAGATCAATGAGAAATAACATAAAGGTATGCCATCAAATCAAAACACACTATAGAAGTGCACCGTCCTTCTGAATTTTAAAACTAGTACAACAAAACTAGTCAATGCACATTCGAAAAGCATAGGAAAGAACTGCTCTTGCTGCATTTCCTTTATTCCTTCCAAGTAAGGGGAAAAGGGTAAATTTTTAACTATAATTGGGTCTCTCTGCTGATAAATATAAAACATCAAAATGCTGCTCTTGAAAATCCTGATTAGAGAAAAAGCTTTCTTGATGTTCTTACACTCTTTAACACATGAAGATATACCTTTACAGTGTTAACATATAGCCTTGGACCCATCAAAGTGAACTGCAAGGATGGAGAGGCCTGTTTTCTGCGGCGATGACCAAGAGGAAGATCACCATATGCTGGAGCCCACTGCCGAGGTAACTGAAATTCTAAAAATTGTTCAAGTTCCTCGATTGGCGGTTTATCTGCAAAAAAAGAATATTCATTATCAGAGATAAGAAGCAGTTTTTAGTCATGTAGCTCTAAATGAAATAAATGGAAAAGAACTTCACAACTGTTGACACGAAAACAAATTTGATCTTCCTAAACATACAAGGAAGATAATTCTTTCATAGAAGTCATATATGTTTAAACTGTGGGAGGGCTTCCACAGAATAGGAGTGTAATAGTCACATGTTCTGCTCTCACAAAACTGAAGACATTTGCAAAGATCAAGCAAAAAAATGTAGGATTTGTAACCCAAACAATTCTACAGAAGCTGGTGATGGAAACTGAAAACACACATTGAAGCAGGATAACTTCTCCAATTGCCAAAATGCTTGACCCAACTTCTTATAAGATCGTGTGTGTATTTTTGCTCTTTGTCCACGTGATAGAACTCTTCATCTGGTTTTGTGCTGTTATCAATCCAGTGATGTTTTGTTTTTTTCAATAAACTAATGCAGATAGACTAATTGTATTCCAATACATTCTTATATTTATGAAATACATGAAAAATAGCAATAACTACAATTCAATCCCAAACTTTTTTGTTTAACCAGCTGGTATCCAGAACTCTGACCTGACTAAACCTGATTCATGTAAACATAGGGTCCATTTAAGAGGGAAGCATTCCCTACTAGAAATTTTTACATTCCTGGTGCTCGAACCTGAGACTTCTAGTTAAGGGATGAGGGATCCATCCCACCAATATCCCTATGTGGTGAAATCCCATACTAGTTAATATAAATTATATGTATTCTCAATAGCCATTTCTTTCATTTGGAACAGTCCCACTCCAATATTCAATAGTTCGTTTAGGCAAATTAGGGTTCTCTAATACAACAACAACAATAAACCCAGTGAAATCCCACAAAGTGGGAAATTAGGGCTCTCTAATGGCTCATTAATATCTTTTCAAAGACGATCTGTATCATATAGAAAAAAAACAAATGGTTTTATGTCAGCATCAATTACAACAATCTATTCATTGTATAAGGCTGTATTGCTGCTCAAAAATCCAAATAGATAAGAAGGAAGAGTTCAAAGCAAAAGATAACTGGTAAGTTAATTATCTGTCTGCCTTTATCAGGTAAACTAAGGCTCAGAGCTGATTCTAAAAAGAATATCTCAATTGAAATGCTGTGCATATTATTCCCTTCTCATTTTCCATTCTTTCCGTCTGTTCGTGCTGGAATTTGTAGGGAGAAGAGAATAAGCTAGATCTTGTTGATATTTTGGTTCTCATTATATTCACAGGAATAGCCAAAACCTCAGGTATACACGGTGAAGAGCATCATTTCCACCAGAAGAATAAAGCAACAATGAAATAGACATACTCACATCGCAGGTAAAGATTAATTGCATGGCTTAAAAATCCACTGCCCCTTACACCACTCAACAGTGAAGCGATTGGCACAAACGACATTGATATGGCATTGGGAGACTGTGATACAGTTGGAAGCCACTGACTATGACTTTGACCAAAATCAAGACCTCCTCGGCGGATATGAATACTTAGTAGATCCTGAGTGAAGAATTCAAATCCAAACCCTTTACAAAAAGCTTATCAACAGAACACATAGCAATTCATTTCAGAGGAAACAAAACGAACTTACATCAGCTTTCGAGTGAGACATAATAGATGGTCTCATTGAGTTTGCAAATGGTAGATGCGGATCTGAGAATATTGATTTTTCGCCCTGTCATGTGTAAGAAATTGGAACTCCTGTCAGACTATTTGTTTTGTTTGATCTGTGTAAATAACTTGTAATGAAATTTTACAATGAACATAGTGTTTCCATTTTGCTTGCCTTTCCTGGAGAAATCCATGGGCATGCCATTATTTACCTTAAGTTTGTTTGACTAACCCATACATAACTTTGTTCCATCACAATTATGACTTGTGGGTTGTAGATTCTCAGTTATATTAAAACAATAGATTTCAATCCCTCAGCCCCATTTTGCTTGTGTCCAGCTTTCAGTATTACGTTCTCTTGAAAAGATTGATCACTAGCAATAAATGTTTCTACAAGAATCGGATTTAGCATTACATTGTACCACGACACTATTTCTTTATTAGCCCAATCCAAAAAGGGTGGCACTTAACTAAATTCGCCTCAATTCAGTGCCTAATTTCTTCCACAGCACCCTCTATTTGAAGGCAGACTGTTGTCTTGATTGGGGTAAATTTGGAAAAAGTTTAACTTGAATTTCCCATTTTATCCCCAATGACAAGTCATTCGTAGCAACACAAGTAATAGCAAGTTTCAAAAGTCTTGTGTCCACACAAATGTAATGGTATATTTAAGATCACAAGTTTCAAATGTCTTCCTTTCTATCTTAAACTTGGTGTACATCCAAACTATGCATACAAATCGGAACGGAGGGAGTATGGTGTTACAATTAAATTTACAGTAGCTCTTTTTACCATTTCAAGAAATTCTAAAATCATATTGATAAATCTCAATTGTAATAGCCTAGTTAAATCATTCTCGATCTTAGAAGAGAGTAGACTAGCTTAAACTAATTGGAGGAAGGCAGTGAAACACTCTGAATGTCCTTTATCAAAGAGAACTGACAGACACCATAGCTAATATTATGCAGAATTTTATTGCTTCAGAGCCAGCATCATTCTCAATATATATGAATCTATAGAGGCTTATTCTGAATTGCAGCTTATGTAGTACACCAATACATGGCTTCTACATGCCTGAGCAGCCATGAAGCACATCAATCATCAAAGTCTCATCAGTAAAATGGGATAATTATCCTCCGAAAGATTTCGGAAGTGACAGAATTAGCTTAGCAAGCAAAACACATCCTCAAGTGTGAGGGTGATAGTTGAAAGGAGAAAAAATGCTGCCATACCCAGATCCTGAAGTAAGTCACAAAATCCTTTCCCGATATTCTCTCTTTCAAACTTCATCTCTGATCGACACAACCTCATTTTCTGACACGACCCAGCACCTCCCTCTCTCTCCTCAGAAACATTCTCCGATTTTCCCTCTTAATACTTAACTCTATCTGGCAAGCACACTCCCTGAGCATGGCTACTGAGATCCCCCTCTCCTACTTCCTAGGACTGTAGATCAACATTTTCCGATGCATCTGTACCGAAACCCCCCTTTTCTTTTTCCTAAACCCAAAGTTCACCCACTGTGAACTACCACTATAGAACTTCAGCCTGAACTTTCAGAATTCTCACATGGGAGAAAGCAGCATTTACTTCAATGCCGCTTTCAAATCCTTTGATATCACAAGGTGGACTTCCAACAATGAAACATGAATCAATTGGGTTGAAAGGAGTCGTAACATAATGAGACGCTTGACGATGAGCAAAAAGACTACGAAATGGGTATTCTTTGCTCTCAAAGACGCCTCAACAAAGCTATTTTGAACTGGGTTTCACAAGCTGAAGAACCTGGTCGATAGATATGGTTCTGCCGACATATCTGATACTTGATCCAGTGGAGTTAGGAAGGAGTCACTTTCACACATAACATGTTTTATTATGAGATAGATCTGACCTAGTTGCCAAAATAAATGAGGATCTTGGAAATCTTGCTCGTTAATGTGAAGTCCAAGTTCACAAGGAAGTAGAGTCAAAGTAGGAGTTGTTTTAAGGAAAGTTATGTGTTTTCTATAATCCTTTCTTTATACTCTAGGGTTTGAAGATTTTATTCGATTCATGTTATCACTAACCCTTGTTGACTTGTGTTCTATATATTGTAGAAATTGCTTTCTTGCAGATTTATGCTCTTACATTGAGAGCATCTTGAGAGCAAAAGCAAAAAATAAAGTTTATGTGAGCAAGAAGAGATAAAACTGAAGAACCAAAACTAGTGTTGAAGTTCCATCAACTTCTACAGTTTGTCTAGTTCTTGTAGCAAGTGTTCGGATTTGTAACATAATTTCCTTATTCTAGAAGCAGTGTTCTTAGGTGATCTTTTGAGAGAGAATTTTGTACTTTTACGCTCGAGTTAGCTTGTAGGTGTAGCTACGGTCAAAGTGATTGTTGGTTGTTCATGGCTAGAGTTAGTCTCCAAGGTTATAGAATTATAACCAAAAGTCCAAAACTGCTCATTTGTTTTAGTGAAGTTTTGAAAGTAGTACTACCAATGTGGGTCTTGTTTTTTACTTCCCTTGAACAGCAACTTTTTCCACGTAAAATATTCTTACTTATTTGCTTCCGCAATTGTTGATATAGAAGTTGGTTGAACCAATACAATCCTTGTACTCAAGTTCAACTATTTACTATGAAGTTGGGAAAAATATTACAGGACGAACATTAGTCAAAACATTATTCACCCCCTTCCCACGCTTATACTGTCTAGAAGGTGCACCAAAACAACAATCTATATATATATTAAAAGAAAAGGTAGTTGCACTACAGATTGAAATATAAGATGTGAGATACCTTTGATTTTTCAGTAGATCTAACAGATTTTGCTATCTGGCATCCATTTACGTCTTCTGAAAATTTTTCATCAGCTAATTGCTTGAGTAATTTCTGCACCTCCATTGGCTGAAGAATGGAATTTTGCAGCTGCTTTATGTGAATTACATCTTTACCTCCCATCTTTACCCCAACAACAATATGGGTGCCATATTTTTCAATAAACCTGGAAAATCATACAATTGGTTTCATAGTTAATATTTTTCACTATTTTCCACCTTAGTATATAAGGTATAATAGATAGAAAGTTATGTCAACCTTCGAAGTTGAAAGAAGGCATAGAAAATCAGTGAAGGAGATAAAATAAAAATCAGAAGCAGTAAAATTCAAAGATTTCCACAAACTGTCTTAAGGTAAAGAACCTGCTTTTCCCATGTCCAAAGTTCAGGGCCATAGCGACTCTCTAGAGTTCTTCAATCATTCTTTATCCATTCCCTTTTCCCTTATTCAAATTTTTACTACTTCATGATAGAAAAAGACGGAAAGCATTGACAATGTTTTTGGATAGAAACAGATAAGAGAGAATATCTTGTCGTTCGACTTAGGAGGAGAGAAAAGAAAATTAAGGACGAAACAGATCTTTACTCTAAATAAATATCCTAATGTAATTCACCCAACCAAAAGAAACAATCTCAGATCTCTCTCTTTCTCCATGATATCCATCCTTTTCAGTTTTTCTTCTTTCCTTTCCTTAGTTTCCAAACACAAAGCATAATATGGGGAAAAGATGCTTCTGTAATAAAATTTGCAGCCCCCTAGTTCAGACCTTCTGCGAATCTAATTCATCTTATGTCATATTTCGTAAAGGAGCATGTACCAGATATATCCTTGAGATTTTGAACATACACAACCTTTATCTATAATATCCTGGCGCGTCAAAAAATGGTTGTTCAAATGACTATGGATGAGAAATTCTTACTCTGCAAGTGCAGGAGGATCCCAAGAAGAAGGAACGTCTTGTTTTACTTGCTCAGATAGTGTTAGATGGGATCTCACCAACTCAATATTGTACAAGGTAATGAACCAACCATCAAAAGCGAGAAGCTTTGTCGAAGCTGCATCTTTTTGCCAGCATCCCTTGTGACCAAACATCGCATTAAACAACCCAGAAGGTATCTTACCAGACAGGGACAGCTCCTGATTCAATTGTTCTGACATCTGAATGCAATGAGCAGATGATCGGGCAGAAAAGGAAAGATTAGTCAGATATGCACATCGAAGTATGAAACATTAGACTGAAATGAATTATCAAAAGACCCATAATAATTGGAGTTTTGCAAAACAAGTTTTAACAATCTGACAGGCACCAAAAAGTCATCTTTCCCAAGCAATTATCAAATGGAAAGCATAATGATTGCTCATAAATGCACAAAAGAACTAACAACGCCCCAGAGGAAGAGGGAAATAACCTCTTAAATAAAAAATTTCTTTAAAAAGAAACAAAAGGGAGATTCACTCCACCCCCAGAATAGGTAAAAACAAATCTCATTTTACAACTCCAATCACCATATTCATTTATCAATGTTGAATTTGAACTGGACTGTGACAAAGTTCCAGAAGCCAAAGAGATTGATGTACGTACATGTCCTACAATAATGAATAAACAATACTTCTAGAAGACCTATTTTATGAGTAAAAGGGTACCAGAAACCTTCACACGCAACTGCGTGACTACGCGAACTGGACAAAATATTATCCAATAACCAACACTTCAAGAAGACCTATTGTATGACCAAACATTACCAGAAACCTTCACATGCAACGACGTGAACAGGGAAAAACTTTATCCAAGTCTAGATAGCTTAACGCCTCTATCCATATTGTACTCAACTCACCAGAATGTAACTGCATTACTTTTTCTTCAAGTATGAGACTTGAAATAGCAACACTATTATTTACTGTTTCTCTTTGTGCACATCAGTTAATCAACAACAACAATATACCTACTGTAATCACACAAACTGAAACAAAGAAGGGTGGTATTTATGCAGCCCTATCCCTACCTTGTGCATGTAGAGAGGCTATTTCCAATAGACCCCTCGGTTCAAGAACATCAATTAATCACAAACATAAAATTAATCCAAAATCTTCAAACTCAACTAGTAGGAAGAAAAACACAAAAAGTTTCATTCTTTTCATTAGAAAAGAAATTCCAGTCCCATTTTGAAGCAAATTACATTTCCTAGAAATGAAATTTCAGTCAAACCATCAAATTGAAACTGATTACAAGCTCTTCACCATCATTTTTCGGATCTTTTTTTCTTTTAGAACAGCAGCAGCTACAAAATCCTTAGAAAAAAAAATCCACAATTACCCAATTCCCATTTTCCATTCATACCCATATCAAACACTTGAGGAAAAGTATATACTAGTAAAAGAATTTGAAATGAAAAAACTGAAACAAAGAATTTACCTGACTAAAAGAAAGAGCATCAGAGCGAAACCTAGTTCGTTCCCCTTTATCGCACTTGATAGAGGTGGAAACATTAGAAACCACCACCCCACCAGGCACCAGCAGGTCCTTGGTCGACTTCTGATCAACCTCTATCAAACCCGACCCATTCGGTCCGATTTTACATGCTGTCAACCGGATATCACTTGTCAAATCATAACCTAACCCGATCACAGAGACGGCTCTTTCTGCAGCCGTTTGTGGGTCCATTCTACTACTAGGATTTAACGCCATCTCTCAAGAAAAACCAAACCCAATTCGAATTTCCCAAAAGGGTGTCAGAATCTGGAACTATATTTTTACAGTGATTGTCTTCTTCATACGAGTCTTTGCCCTTTTAAAGTGCTATTTCCAGAATTAGAGCTGATGAAAGAAGAAAGCAAGTCTTTCTATTTTGTCTGTATTCCTTTGTTGTTGTAGAAATGACAAAAAAGATGAACAAGTTGAAGTGGGTGGGTTGTTGAATGAGGGGATAATTTTGTCATTATTACTGAGTTTAAATATTGGAGGAAAGTCATCTGTGACGAAAAAGCCAGCTTTTTTTGGCGGTGTTGGGTAAAAATTCTATGGCGTGTTTGGGTGAAGAAGATTTGACTTTGACTGACTGAAGATGGTATAGTTGGATTTTTGTGGGCAAATGTGAACGGAGCTAGCGGCGCCTGGCCCTACTTACACACATAACTAAGCTTATCTATTTGTATTTCTCTTTTACACAATATTTCTCTATTTCATATCGTATTAATTATATATGGAAAATAGTTTATGATGTAATATGTACTTATTAAGAAAAATATTTAAAAATATAATTTTTTTTTATTATTGTCTTTAAATTTTACGAGTAGTGTAATTTATCTCCTAAAAATATCAAATTTTATTAAAGGAAAAAAAACAAATATGAAAAAAAATTTAAACATTCATTTTAAACTTTGAATAATGAAAAAAATGCAAAAATTCAATTAATATGGAATATAAAGAGTATTTAGTAATAAATTATTTCTTGTATTTCTCTTTCTTACGGTCTTGAGTAGGATTGTTCAAAATTGAATCGAAACTGATAAGTCGAATTGAAAAAAATTATTAATTTATCGGTAATGGGCTATTGATTTAGTAGTTTTGATAATGGTTTTGCTTTTTTTTTGTTATCGATTCTTAACGATTTGATGTTTTTTTATTAACGAGTTAACCGATAACCAATAGTAAATTAAATAATTATATTTATACCATTTTGTATATAAAATCCTTGACCGTTTGGTTTCCTACTTGTATTTCTGGTTGACTCAAACTCTTGGTTATTCTACAATATAAAAATGATTACTTTTGAGCAAGATGTAACTTGTGTACTCATGTGCATGGTTCATTTGGTTTGTCACCTTGTTTCTAAGTGATTTTCAATGTTTTTTTTTATGTCAAATCTTAGTGGTCAAACCGATAAGCCAATATCTTAATGGTTTTATAACGATTTAGCATATCTACAAATCGATAACCAATAAATCAAATCGATAAACTTCAACACCGAACTGAATCAACCAATACGCAGCCATAGTCTTAAATAGTAACAAAATGTAATAATTAAAGAAAATTTTGATAGTGTAATTTATCGACTATTTGAACTGTCATCTGATGATACCTAGTAATTACTTATCCATTTATCCTTTTTCAACCCCAATTCCTAAAAAATAATAAATTATTTTATACTCAATTATGTGTTAAGATATCAATTTATAATTATTTTAAAAATTAATCCCCGCAATTTTGAAAGAGAGGGAGTAATCATTTTGTTTCTCTGTTTATCACAATGCAAATTACTCGCTTTCTTCTCTTTCCCACTTACTTTTTTTCCCGCAAATTTACCACTAGAGAGTGTATAGTGGTTTTTTTATTAAACATAAAAAATATCAATAGGGATAAGTGCAAGCAAGGGGGGCTAGACCTTACCTTACTAATCCTAATGAAGTACCTAACAAGCATGAAGAAAATAAAAGCTAGAGAGAATTAAGTATTTTCTGATCACCACAGAATTTGTAATGCACTCCATGATGATATTACAAATGAGGATGCTTAAATAATGTAAAAATATGTCAATCAATAAAAAAGTTGAGTTATCAGCCTATCTTCCTCATCTTCATCAAGAGAATCCTCGCCCAAATCAATTGTATTTGACACTAAGGCCCTTGACTCATTCTTCTTTGCAATCATACATTTCGGAACAAATACGAGAGCTTCTGGACTTAATTTGCTATTCAAAGTAGGTGGTAAGACCTGCTTTTCTTGGATCAAATCGTTGTCATTCTCTGTTAACTTTACTTGCTTTCCAGTAGTCTTCGATAAAACATCAAAGTAATTCGAACATAATAGGTCTCTTAAGGCATTACTAATATCTTGTCTCTTCTCACTGTTATGAAAATTTCCAGTCGCACCTTTTTCATTACATGGAGAATTATTTTGACTAGTCCGGGAAAGGCTTCGATTACTAGTTGAATTTGTATGTGCAACTAGTGTCCAATTTTTAGTTGCATTCTTGGTTTCAACTTGCAAAACATGCTACCCAGAATTTTCAGCATCTTCAACATCAGATGTATCCATTAGTTTGTGTCCTGAATCCATTATTTTTTGGCCTGAACCAACTCGCGACGCATCAACCCCAACTCTTGGTGTTCCCCCTTTGTTTTCGGTAGTTGTTTGAACACCAATATTACTTGTAACAACATCCATTGAGTGTGCACGGTTTTGCTCAGAAGTGACAACAATCAACTATCAATCTAAAAAAGTTAGCTTTACTTTGATCGACATCTACAACCTTTCTTTTTTCATTTAGTATTTCTCTCGCATCACCTTGATACTTTTCACTATCGATAGTACCTTTTGAAGCAACTTCAATGGTATTATCAATTTGTTTGTTATTTTGTTTTCTTTTCGAGATCAAACGACAATTATCTTCATCGTGACCTTGGAGCTTACAATAATTACAATACAAAGGTAGATTATCATATACAATCTCCTGAAAAACCTCGATCAACTTACTAGATTTTCCATCCACAAACTGCAATCTTATACGATTTGGAAGCTTTTTCATTAGATCAAGTATAACCTTGACCCTAGTTGTGCTAGGTCTTGACTTGATTTGAGTACCTTTATCTATAGCTATTGGTTTCCCAACTGCCGATGCTATAGACAACAAAGACTTCTTTGCAAACAAATCTGGAGATAGGTTTGGTAAAGAAATCCAAACCGCAGCTAACGTCGTTTCCTCCTTAGGATTATATCCAATGGACCATGGAAAAACCCTACATTGGTGCTCCTCTCCATTGTAGAGAAGATAATTAACTGAGCGAGATAAAACTAGTACATAATCAAATCTCAACAAAATTTATCTTGGAGCAAGTAAGCCAATTAAACAATTTCCCTTGGTACCAAAATATTTCGGTAAAATTGACCTTAATACCTTCAAATCTGGCGCACCATGGGATAATTTAAACACCACTGCTTGATGCAATCCCTCTTCAATCATAAAGTCTTGCCTTTCCTCTATGGAAAACGTGATAGTAGGTTCTCCATGAATTATTTCAATTGATTTTGTGATTATTTTTTAGTTAATTAGGGCTGATTGTTTAGGATTTATAGTATTGGAATTGAAAAAGATGCCGTATGTGGTGGTTTGGGATGGTGGGATGGGCTGAACAACCTCAAAAAGAAGCCGTCCAGTGGCCGTAGCAGCCATGAGAGCTGCGCAACTGCTGGCTAGGAAGGAAACCCTAGGTCAACCGTTTTTTTGAGACGAGTTGCAAAACCAATAGCCACTTTGGTTTGATAGTGAAGTTCAGTTTACATAATGTTTTTTCCCACTTACTTTTTAAATTTGTTTAGAAACCAAAAAAAAAAAAAAAAATTATCTAAATGTTTGTTGCATTTTTTTAATTTTCGTTTTGAAAAGAAAATTCTTCAACACTTTTAGCAATCAAACATCATAAAATGGGACGAAAGGAATATACCTGCATTCCTCTTTATTCATATTGATTGATAAACATTTTAAAACCCTTAAAATAATATTACCTTTTTAATTAGTATTAAATTATTATTTTTCTTCTTTCTCTGAATATCATTTTAATAAATAGTTTACTGATTGAAATAGTGAGCATTGACATGAAAACAGATAATACATTATTTTTTTATTTTTAAAAATAAAAAATATTTGGAAAATGAATTTACTTTGTCAGTATTAAAAGTAAAACTTTTTATTTTCTTTTTTAGTTTAATTTATGATGGCATTCAATTGATCGTTGGGTTTAAGAGAGAAAAAAAGACATAAGAAAGTGATTGTAAGTGCAATTTTTGAAATAAAAAGTTCTAAAATGCAGAAAGAATTATATATTTTTATATTAAAGACAAAAAAAAAGTAAAATAAATGAGAAGGGAAACGTTTTGCTTTTGTTAACATCATGGTAAAAGAACTTTTTGACCAAGTATTTGTTTATTTGGTATTGAAAATATAGAAAATAAGCAAATTGACAATAATAATGACTTCTTCCACTTCCAAACAAAAGGACAAATTAAAGGAGATACTATTACTCCTTCCGTCTATTTTTAGTTTATCATGATTTCCTTTTTTAGAGCTAAATGATTAGAACTTCGACTAACATTTTATAATGTTTTTTTTTCATTATATTAATATGAAGAAATTACAATTTATAGTATATTTCGTATAGTTTTTGAATATCAAAATTTTTTGTTTAAAATATCAAATTAATATATTTTAATTTAATTTTGAAAATTAATAAAATTAACTTTTAAAAATACAATATAACAACTAAAAATGGACCGAGAAAATAGTAAAGAAGCTTTGGAAAAGTTTGGAGAAATGGAGAAACAGGGTCAACTTATACACTGTACAAATGACAGCTATGGTTACATAACTAAATACTGGACTGAAAGAAATAAAAATTTAACAAGAAACCTTACGAATGTACATGTTAAGAATATTTTCAATGGAAATTAGTTAATTTCCACAAATAAACGACAACATAAAAGCTTAAATAAATACACGATGTATAATAAAATTTTAGTAAATTAATATAGGTGGAACGATCATGAAATATTATTTAACTGATAAATTATTATTAATATTTATTAATTTAAGGCAAAAGAATTTGGTGAAACCTTATACTTGTACAAATTTATATTATGAATCCTTCTATTTAATATTTTACCAACGAAATCCTTAAACTCAATAATGTACCGTATATCAAACCCTGTCATTGACTATGCTGATGTGGCATTAAGATAGTTGAGTTGGCGAGAGTGTATAAAAAAATATTAAAATCATACAAGAATAAAACTAAATAAAATAAAAAAACATTTTTCTTCACCCACTCAACCCTTTTTCAACCATTATCATCCCTGCCCAACCCCTTTTTCATCTAATTCAGATATCAAAATTGGCATTAACGCATCCTTTAGCCTACTGATTCATCGATGAAGGAGAGAGTGACGATGTTTGCCGGAGTTCACTGATTCGGAGTGGAGTGATGAGAACGAGAGAGAGGTGGCGCTGGCTCCTTTTTCTACAAAATGGGAGGCGACGAGGAGGTTTGCCGGCCGGAGTTGATGGTGCAGTAGTGGATTTGTGGAGTTGGAGAAGAAAGAAAGGAAAATGGCAAGGATCTGTTGGAGATGGAGATAAGTGAAGGAGAGAATATGTTATTTGAGGAGTGGCGGCGGCGACGACGACTTTCTCCGGTGATAGTTGGCCGTTTCACCATGGGAATGAGGAAGATGTATGGCGGACTCCCAAATTTTAGTTTGAAGAAAAAAATTAAAATTTTATTATATTAGTACCTTTTATTTAATAATATTGGTTAATTTTATTTTAAAAATAATTAATTAAGATTAATATGACATGTTATTAATTTATATGACATGGATTTGACATGTCATCTATTTAAGAGAGAGTGAACTACACACATGGTAGGAGGGGTTTAAAAATCTTCTTTTGATTGAATCTAAGGATTTAGTTGATAAATGGTTAAATAGAAGGGTCCATAATACAAGCATGTAAGTATAAAGGTTTACTAAACCATTTCGCCTTAATTTAAAGAGTGTTTTGAGATTCAGTATAGGTTAATTTTGCCCTTTGCTTACATCAAAAATCATTGTATCTGACTAAATGTATCATATTTATAGAATTCACATAAAAAATAAATTTATCATACATAAAGTTCAATTAATACATCAAAATCATTGTATCTTATTAAATTATGTATCATATTTATTAAATTCACATAAATATATTAATTCATTGTAACATAATGTACAATGTATGTGTATGATTCAGTGTGGTATTATTTTTTTTGTTAAATAATTCATTGTAAAATAAATTCAAGAATTCAGTGTTCATTGTAAAAATAATATCATTATATATAATGTTAATTGTTTCTTAATAATAAAATACTATTCATTGTATCTTTACTAAAAAACATTCAATCTATGATGCAGAGAGAATAAACTATATAAGTAACACAAATAATTTCTTGTAATCATATTCAAAATGACTTCTCATTTAGAAGGTGTCACAAAATCAACAATGACAAAAAATATAAGTAAAGTATTATGTAAATACAAAAGAAATCATTATGCACTCAAAAAGATTTACAGTCGTGGTATCTGATAATACCAGAACTTTTGAATGCAATAAGAAAATTAGAGACGAGGTTAAACTAAGTTCAAATTTAACAAAAAACAAAACACAATAGAAATTATATTTCACTAAATTGTCTTAGATATATTTGTACTTTTATAAAGTTATTAATTTATAATATTATTAGGACCACATATTTATATATGAATTTTCTGAAAATATATTATCTTATCGAAATGAATGATTTCTTCCATTGATCCAAGTTGAAATAAAAAAAGATTTAACTTAAAAAGATTATTAATTTACTGAATAAATGAGATTTTACTGTAATATTATACAAACACTATATTCAAATAAATAAGCATTATATAAAGTGTCAATTTTATATATAAAAATGTATAAAAGGGGTTCATGTACAAATTGTTGGGTTTTAAAAGGTGTGAATGGAAAATAAAGAGTTGCGATTTTTATGAAAAGTTGTGACTTTTATAAAAGTTGTGACATTTATGAAAGGTTGTGACCTTTTCGAAAGATTGTGACTTTTCCAAAGGGTTGTGACATTTCCGGTAAGGCACAATAAGAACCTTTTCATACTACCCTTTGTTTTCTATAAATAGAGAGATTTCCTCTCATTTCAAGAGAACCAATTTTCTGGACTTCTCCTACTACTACTAAATCTAGTATTTTAAGTGTACTTTGCTGCCGTTGAGTGGTTCACTGACACCGTGATTTTAGGTACCGATACACCGGTGAGTAAGATCATCAATAATTTCTTTAAGGGGACACTGTACATTCAATGGGCTCGATTTTCTTTCTTTGAGAAAAATATTTTGTATATTGTTTCTAATCTGTTTCTGATTTTGTTTTCTCTACTAGTTTTAATTTTCTAGTTTTGAAAATACTCTTTAAACTTTGTTGTTTCTTATCAAGTTCTTCAAAGTTTTGTTCTAAGTATCTTAGGAATACAAGATGAACAACAATTAGAAGAAGTCCAGAAAAATTAGTTTCCTTAAAATGAGAGGAAATCTCTCTATTTATAGAAAACAAAGGGTAGTGTGAAAAGGTTCTTATTGTACCTTACCGAAAAAAATTACAATTTTTTAAAAAAGTCACAACCTTTTTATAAAAGTCACAATTTTTTATTTTCCATTCACACATTTTTAAAACCCAACACAAATATAGACTATAATATTGTATATTAAATTACATAACATAAATATTTCAGTCAGTAAGAGAATATAAGTTATAGACTTGTATAGTCAATAGGAGAGTACACTTCTTCGTTTATTTTACGAATTAAAAAAAATACCCCCGCAAAATAATTACTCAGGGGTATTATATAACAATAAAAAAATATATCATACTTTTTTTGTTCAAAAATACTTGTTCACTATTGATTTTGCACAAGAAAATTATAAATAAAAAAATGTAATTTTACTATATCACCCTTTGAATATAAAAAATATAATGTCTTGAAAAATATAATAGAGAAATAACTATAATTGACGATAAGGGTAAATTAGGAACTAAGTGTAAACTTATTCATTGATTTCATATTTGTAGACAAATATTGTTGGACTTTCAAAATAGTACTTCACCTGTCCCTTTTTACTTGTCATTTTTGACAAATCAAGAAAGGACAATACTTTTTTTACCTACTATACCCTCAATTTATTTAGAGACTTAATATTTTTGAAAAAGGTAGAACATCTTTAATGAGTAGATTGATTTTGAAATTCTAATAATTAATATGAGTAAAATGGTCAATTATTATTTTCTTAATATGTATGTCAAGTAAATAAAAAAAATAAAATATAATGAACAACTATTATTGATCGAAGGGAGTAATTATATTATCGAGTATCATGGGGGGTTATTGTAACTTGAAACCATTTTAAAAGTACTTATATTATCTTGTTGTCTATAGATGCTATAATTCAATTCTCCAAAGGCATGTCGTAAGTAAGGACAAAATAAGTACTACTAATCTACTATATATGAAAGTTATTTTAACTTTGTGGAATTGACCAAATCATTGTAATGAGTGACGCTTTAAAAAATTGGCACAATATTGTGTTAATCGATAATTCACAAGGCATGATATGAACCAACATCGTGCTTTGAAGTGCCTATGGTTGATAATCAACTAATACAAATATAAAATTACAAGTAATTAAATCATATGACAAGTCAACAACTATATATGAGAGTTGGCAGTTTCGGAACCCAAAACAGTCATAGTAATTTTGGTTTAAATTTTCAGTTTCCACTAATCTTAATATTAACTTCAAATTCTAAATATACATAGCCATCTCTAATGATGCATTGTATTTAATCTCTCACTTACACCGAGACATGCAAAGTTCGTAAATTTGTTCAACACAAATGTTTCTTTAATATATTTCAGAGAGTTAACAAAAGTAGTTCTTTACATTTGATGGTTAATTAGTAAAATAGTCCATCAAATGTATACGTAGTTTTATTAAAATTGAGCATTTTTTTGGTCTCTATTATATTTAAAATACACATAAATATTTATCTTTAGTAAAATTTGCTTTTGAGAAGTACGTGAACTGTTTAAATTGAAGAAATCATCGGAACAAACTTCTCACGATTTATTTGTAACTTAAAAATAACTATATTTCAACAATTTATACTCATTATAGGCAGAGGCGTATCCAGGATCTCGGCTAGATGGGTGCACGATTACGAAAAAATGTATCTCTAATATAAATTGATCGATTTGACTTTTAGTTTGTAATATGAATCATTAAAGTTTAAAAATTATAGATAAAAAATCTATAATACTACTAGTTTTAAATTTTAATATACACATTTGATTTAATTATATGAAAAATTTACAATGCTAAATTTTTTAGGAATTCTCGATGTAACACACTTGAAAATTTTGAAAGAATAAAGGAAAAAAACGAAAGAAAAATTAGTTGAAACGACAAAAGTGTAACTGATAATCACTTGGAAAAGTGTTACTCAAAGAAACAAGATAGATATAAAGATTTAAATTTCTATCTCTCACTTAGAGAAGTACACCCAATCACCATTGCATTTTTATATGATACTTTAAACATGGGTTCACACATCTATATTTAAATATTTTAAAAAAATTATAACACTATTATATATGATCTAGCGAGGGGAGCATGGGTTCACGTGAACCCACGACACCCCCTCTAGATACGCCTCTGATTATAGGTTTCCTTCTACTTTATACAATTCCGCTTTTATCAATAATTTACCATTCATCTTTTTTCCTTTTTAAGAACTCTAATTTTTAAAAATCTATTTCAAAGAGGCGTACAAAATTCAAATCAAATGGTGATTTCCACTGAACACAATATCCCAAATATGTACTCCATAATTATATTCTAGTGAAGGTAGAGAAATGACCTATTTGAAATCAAATCCTAACTTAAGTTCTTGATTAATCTTTTTTTTAAAAAAGAGCAAGTGTAGACTCCAAGTTCATTAATTTGATTTACGGTGCACACCATAACTTTTTATAGATTAAGAGTTATACTCGTTTAAAGTATTAAATTTAAATTTAATTTTTTTTTGAGGTGCTACACATGTATATAAAGAAATGCTGCTTAAATTTGTAATAATGACATGTGTCATTATGAAAGAATAAAAAAAGACAAAAAGACATGCACTCATATAATATCAGTTACAAAAATAAATTTTTATCATATGACCAACTAAGAAAATTCATTTTTTTCAAATAAAGTATATCCGACTTCAACTGATGAGCTTTCACGTGTCACCTTTCTTATTTAAGTTCTTGATTAATCTTAAAAAAAGAAAGAGCAAATGTAGACTCTAAGTTCATTAATGTGGTATACCGTGCACACCATAACTTTTTATTGATCAAAAGTTATACTCGTTTAAAGTATTAAATTTAAATTCAGATTATTTTTCTGAGGTGCTACATATGTATATAAAGAAATGTCTCTTAAATTTGTAAGAACGACATGTGCCATTTTGAAAGAATAAAAAAGACAAAAAGACATGCACTCATATAACATCAGTTACAAAAATAAATTTTTATCATATGACCAGCTAAGAAAATTCAATTTTTCAAATAAGGTGTAGCCGACTTCAACTGATGAGCTTTCATGTGTCACCTTTCTTATTTTAAATCAATAATATCAATATCATTCCATCAGTGGACTAATAAATCATTGTTACTAAAGATTATATTGTAATTAGACTAATAAATTTCATTTTTAGTGATTCACTTACCATGAAAACAATTTCTGATTAGTAAAAATGGTGAACCTGAAGAGAATTCTCTTGTCAAAATTCATGTACGTAATATTAGCTTTTAGGTAACCAGTAAATAGTTAGAGTAATAACTACCCATTTGTTAATTGTTGAAGAATTATTTTTTCAAAAACGATTTTTCAGATAACTATTTAATTAAAATTATATCTGATTTCTATGTATGATTGTAATTGATATGCCAAAAATTGTAGCTAAATATATTTTGTATATAAATATATCAATACAAAATTATTTCTACTTATAAAATTATGCAATCTTAGAAACTTTTTTCTTGTCGATTTTTGAAATTTTGACTAAATTAAGATTATTTTTTCATGTTTATAATTGATAAGTAATGAATTTCCTTTCTATTAACATGTTTTTAATGCATCTTATTTTATTTGACCCTTGCATTTTTTTTTAAAATCAATTATTTGTTGGCTATTGCATTATTCCTAAAACTTTTTTAAAATATAACAAGCACAATTAATAATTTATATTAGCTTATTATAATATATAAATCATGTTTTCAGTCGTTTAGTTAACTATTTTCTGATACGTGCATGTATGACCTAAAAAGAAATATATTGTAACACCCCAGAATTTTTTTGAACTAAGACTCGAACCCTTATTTGTAGTGAGTGAGATTTTTGCAAGGAATTAAAAATTTCTTGAGTGTTAAGGTCACTAGACGTAGCACCTTGAATTCCAAAAATAATCGAATTGGAAATAGCAAAATTTGAAATTTTGCAAGTTAAGATAAGTATGAGTTTTGGGTCGACTCCAAACGACTCTGAGTAAAAAGTTATGATGGATTTACTAACGTCGCGCAAACCTGGCAGCAGCTCCGCGACGCGAAGCCAACACGGACCTCACTGCCTGGTGAAAGATCTTTCCCACTCCCAGCTCGTTTTAATTATTTCTTTAGGGGTATTTTAGTCCTAAAAACCCTTAGGAGGTCGTCTAAATTGTCCTAAACGTGTAGAAAATCAGTTTTCTTAAATCTAAACCCTCTCATTCACTCCAAAGATTCTACGCTCAAGAAATTCAAGAAAAAACTAAGGCTAGGGTTCTCCTTTAAAGGTTTTCCTTCAAGTTGCTTTAAGAGGATAATTCTTTCAGGTATGTAAGCTTCCATAGTGTTGGGTTTGTTCACCCACACGCCAATCATGTAAATTTTAGCGTTAAGTTCGTTCTAGAAAGTTTGAAAATCTGATGTAATTGATATGTGTTCTTGAATTTGCTTTCATTCTTGAATTGGGCTGAGATTTAGGAGTTCTTGAGATTATTGTTTTGATTTATAGAGTAGTTTTGAGTTAGATTCTTGTGTACATGTGATGGTTATCTGAATCTAAAGAAAAGTTGAGCAAAAGAATCGAGTTTAGGCAATTTGGGGTTAGAAAACGAAGAAGAGAAAAGTCGAGCAAATTTGGTACTTGGCTCCGCGTCGCGGACCTGCCGCCCCATTTCATAACATTGTCTTCGCGTCGCGAAGGGGTCACGGACCTCTCTGCCTCAAAAGTTATTTCACGACCAATTATTTTAATGCGTCTCCGCGTTACGGACTAGTTTCCAAGCAGTGAATTTTAGATCTTTTCTCATGTTTAGCTATCTAAAATCAATCCTAAACATCATGAAATTTTTCCTATCACAAATCACAACCTTGAGTCCATGATTCAAGTTCAAGGTAGAGTTAAGAATTAAGTTTTTGAGAATTCTTTCGAAAATTCTAAGAAAGTCCTTTAAGTCCTTTTGAGGAGTCTTCTACAGTTTCTAATAACTTATTTCAAGACTCGAGCAAGTGAGTACGAGTGAGGAGAATGTATTCATGAGTCTACTTTATCATTACAAGATTCTTCATACCATGAAACATAACTCTTGAATTCATAATTCATAATTCATATTCAAGAGAGAGTTAAGAGTAGAGTTCAAGAAAGCTTTTGAGTTCAATTGTGAATCCTTTGAGATCCACCATCGATTTGAGTTAAGTTTTGAGAAGTAAGTATGAGAATGAGAAATGTTATATACCTGAGTTCCTTATTGATATTTTGACCCTTGAGTCAAGTCGTTCATTCCCATAACTTCCACATGAACTCCATCAGTTTAGTATCTTTGAAAGAAATAGTATCTTCAAGTTCTAAGTCTTGAGTATCGAGTTCCTAACCCTTCCGAGATTATAATCGTAATCATGGGACTATTACATATTACGCATGAAGTCCATGAGTTGAGTTGTTCATGCCCATAATCCCGTATGAACATTATAAGTCGATCAATCTTGAGATGAGAAGTATCTTTGAGTCCTTGAGTTGAGTAGTTCATGCTCATAATTCCGCATGAACCCTCTGAGTTGAGCATTCTTGAAATTAGTAGTATCATTGAAGTTCTTGAGTTCTAAGTATTTGAGTCTATCTATGGTTATTGAAAACTTTGCATTCAGTCGTTCAAGTTCATAATTCGTCGTGAACCATATTTTTAAGAAGTTTTTTACAAATATTTAAACTTTGTTTTAAGACTTAAGCTTTGAAGTTGAGTAAAGAGTAAGAGTAAAGTTCATTTTCTTTAAAATGATATATGGGAACTAAGTATTCCCAAGAGTAAATTGTTTTTCACATTTAAGATGAAAGAAAACTGAGATTTCCAAAAGAGTTTTGAGCAAGAAAGGGAACATCAATTTCAAGAAAGCTTTTAAGCTAAGTTTTGAGTAGTTATCTCAAACCAAAGAAAGAAGTTGTTTTAAAAACATATGAGCTAAGTATATTTTTGGGAGTAGTATTGAGCACCGATATAGGGATGCGATTTCATGTTAACTCAAGTCTCCATAAACCATGTAGCCATCATAAGTATTAATGGGTCTTACTTTTTAGATGATCACATAAGTTAAGCTAGTGGATCCACTAAGTTAAGTAGTTCTATATGACGGCAAAGTATATGACAGTCTGGCAGTGTGATGGTAAGAATGATGTATCACCACTTAGGCTCATAGTGACGGTTGTCGGTTAGAGAATCTCCCACAGAAACTATATTACTTTATTATATAAGTAAAGTTGAGTTTGTTATTGCATTTTCTTTAACGAACTGAGTTGTTTTTACTGTTTTATAAAGCTTTCCATATATTGCATGTGTATTGTTGCTTTATATTGAGTTGAGTACCCAGAGTCGAATATTATATCTTTGAGTTGAGTATCTAATTTCTGAGTTGAGTATCTTATCCTTGAGTACTTCTGAGTTGAGTAAGTTGAGTAGTTTTGAGTATCCTTGAGTATTCCTTGAGTTTAGTTAGTTTGAGAAGAGGTAAGTATGTTTCCTTTTTATCAAGTTTCAAGCTTATGTTTATGTTTTAGAATTCTCCTTACATGCTCGTGCATTCCACGTACTGAGCAATTTGGGCTGCATCTTTTCATGATGCAAACACAGGTATTCAGGATCATCAGCAAGAGATTCGTTGATATATCCGAGAGTTCGAGTTAACTATGGTGAGCCTCCTTATTTTCCGGAGGATTTCATTTACTTTTCAGTTTAGTCAGAATGTCGTGGGTCTTGTCCCGACTTTCATCTTTATCAGTTAGAGGCTTCATAGATAGTCAGTATAGTTGAGAAGTCTGTATTATTCATTTATTTTATTAAATGTTTTAAAGACTTAAATGCCTATTTTATGACGAGTTGAATATATTATTTTTACTCTAATAAGTTGTTCATTTGAGTTAAAGTTTTGAAAAGTTGAGTTTATTGAATTTTATTCAGTTTTAAGCTTTTGCATGCTTAAGTTAGTCTTTCGCTTGTAGTTAGCCAGGATGAGGGTTCGCTTGGGGACCGGCAATGTTCTTAAGTGCTGGCCACGTCCAGGGTGTAGATTTGGGTCGTGACGTATATAGTCTATTGATTATATAATAACAACGCAAAATGACATAATACTTTTTGTTAAACTAAAACAACAATTATATTTATCGTATATAATATGTAATTTACGGCACCAACTAAATGAACGGTTATATATTTCGTGTACATATAATACGTAGTCTACTTACGCATAAACTAAACATTCTATTTCTGAAAAATATTAAATCAACAAAACCTTGCTTTTAACCTATCAACTACAAAATGTAAAAATATTTTTGAATCAAACTATTGAAGAGAGATATTTTTATTTAATTGTATATACTAAATTTAAGACTATTTAAATCATTTTTGAAGAATAAAGGGACGAATTAGATAGCCAAAGGAAAAAAAATTAATTTTTTTCTGAGGGGGTGGGACGTGGCCCGTTATAAAATAGAAGAAGATAATTGAACACACAGTTTCACAAGAGTAGAAAGATACAAATATATTTTTACCACTCTCCACGTAAGATAAAAATGCCTCTTGTTTTAGAAGTTGTTTTTCAAAACAACTCACAAATCCCTTGAAAATCATCTATATAAACCACTCCTCCTTTTCCTTCTCTATTCACAAAAAAAAATAATCCTTGAGAAGTGTCTATACAAATCACTCTCCTTCTTCCTTCTTTGTTCACTCATTCTTCTCTTCACAAAAAAATAAAATAAAATAAAAAAATCTTGAGAGACCTCTATACACAGAGCACTCCCCCCTTTCTTCTCTGTTCACTCATTTTTCTTTTCACAAAAACAATTTCTTGAGAGACATCTATATAACTCACTTTAACTCACTCCTTTCTATTTATTCTTTGCTCTTTTTATTTTTAAGATGGTACAAAACAATAATATCAACGTGACAGTTCCTTCAGGTGAAATGCGTTATAAGGGTGTGAGGAAGGTTCCTACAGGGAGCTACATAGCTGAGATCAAAGTTATCAGCTGCTAGGGCTTATGATGCAGCTGCCCGACAGCATCTCGGCCCACGGACAGTCATTAATTTTCCTCCAATAACTAATCATAATGACGTCAAAAGAACCAAAAATTATCTTCAAAAGCTTAATCGTAAGGATGTCATGATCAATTATGCCAACAACAGTACTTCTGCATCATCTTCTTTGATGCCAAATCAGAGTTCTGATCAGGAGTTTCGTCGTTTTACAACGATTACTGGAGCTTCTGTTATGATGTCAATGGTGCGAGATAGAAGCTTATTAGAGGCTTTAATGAGAGAAGGAGTGATACTTCCGGACCCAGAGATCATCGATGCTAACAATACCGAGCCTCTCAATCTTGAGCTCACTCTTGCACCGCCAGGTAGCATGTAAAACAAATAGCGATGCACTCTGTATTTTTTATTTTTGAGAGTAAAAATTTGGCATGTTGTAATCATTTCTTGTGTATGATCTCATGTAATATGAATTTAGAAATTTCTATTTCTGTTGGATGAATTTTTGTTTGGTTGTTCGATTGGAAACGGAAAAGACATAAGGAAGTAACACGTAGAGTACATGGGCTTAATTTTGTCATACTATACTAAGTACTCAAGTGTTTTCTTGAATTCTCATGAAAAGTGTGTGTTTTGTGAATGAATAATGTGATAAAATCTAAGTAGTTAATTATTTTTTAAAAATTTAAAATAAAATTTATGTATTTTAAAACTATACAAAAAAAAAAAATACAAATAATCATAGTTAATTATGATTCAAAATATTCTTTTAAATATTTGAGAAAATTGTATACAGAAAAAGAAAAATTAATTGACCCTAAACAATAACAGTTAGCTTAACTCACATAAAATTGAATAGAGGAAGTAACTTTTATGATGTGCATAGATGAGATTTATTATTGAATTTTGAAGCAACTATTTATTTGATGAATTAATGTCTTCTGTGATATAGACTTGAGTGAATTGAAAGGGATTGGAAATTTTATTCTTTATTTAATCTCATGACTTATTAGGTTGATTGCAAACATTAGTACAATTACACTACGTACCATTGGTACTAATGGTAAGCATGTGTTGATATATAGGTTGATTAGTCAATTACTGATTATTATATTCACAAAAGAAAAAATATTGCTTAATTGCTCAATACATCCACTTTTAATAGACATTTTTTCATCTATTTCCCTTAATCTCGTCTTTGATTCCTAAGCAATGTAAGACATGTTTGTTAATATTCCTGTAATGCCTAATTAAACTCGTCTTCTTGATATGATAATTATAAATAGGGAAAATAATTGTTTTCGTCCATATGATATGGTCCTATTATGATTTTAGTCCTTGTGGTATTCGATTCCCCATTTAACCTTTAATTAAGCAAAGAGAATAGTTTTGTTCCTTCTATTAACAACAATTAAAAATATAAACAAATCTATCGTTATCGTCGAGAGAAATTACGATATTACATGGTACGAAGTGCTAAATGACGCTGATTCAATTGGGATTAATGATATAAATGATGAAAAGTTTTATTTGACGAACCAGCCTCAATATATATAGCGAATGATTAAAAAGGACTATCACGTATTAGTAGGAAGAAAATTATTCAAATTGTAGGAAGTAATGGATTCCCTTTCCTTTTTAGTGATTCACTTACCTTTAAGTATTGTTTACTGATTATGAGCTTATAATTAATGAAAACATTCTTTTTGATAAGTAAACTTAGTGGACCTTAAGAGAATTTTCCTAGTCAAAATTTATGTAATCTTAGTTTTTAGCAAACTAGTAAAAGTATTGACTATATATATTGTTAGTCAATAATTCAATAATTATTTTTTTCAAATATATTTAATAATTAGTTGACCAAATTAAATGTATCCCTTTGAGAAATCGCTATATAAAGTACTCTTTCTCTTTTTTTTCTCACTCACTGAGTCTTCTCTTAATACAAATTAATCTAGCGTGGCCACCACCACAACGTCCACCATCACCGCCCTCACCTCCACTTTGGATACACTCCCTAGCAAAGTGGCCAAACTCGCCACACTAAAAACACTCATTTCTTCCTCCACCACCTCTTCCGCCATCATAACCGCCGCCTCCACCGTATCCACCTCAATAGCCACTGTCTATATCATTGTATCCACGGATACCACCTCGGCCACCACCGTAGCCACCATCTTGGCCACCTCCGCTACTGCGGCCACCAGATCCTCAAGAGACCGGTGCTCTATTAGGCCCAGTAACATTAACAACCTTGGTACAACCATCATTCCCGGAGTCAATCTTGTACTCGACAGCCTCACCATCAGTTAGGCTATGAAAACATTCAGATCTATTCCGGATTGATGAACAAATAGATCATTAGAGCCATCGTTGACGATTCAGTGATGATGACTCTAACAATCTCGTTGTTCATTAATCCGAAATCAGATCTGGAAGTTTTCAGAGCCTGACTGATGGTGAGGCTGTCAAATACGAGATTGAGTCTAACATTGATAGTCTTACCAAGGTTGTTTATGTCACTGGGCCTGATGGAGCACTTGTATGTTGAGGATCTGGTGACCGCGGTGGTACTGGAGGTGGCGGAGATGGTGGTTATGGTGGCTACGGTGGTGACCAAGGTGATAGCCATGGATACAGTGGTGGAAACCGTGGCTATAAAGGTGGATACGTTAGAGGCAGCGGTTATGGCGGTGAAAGAGGTGGTGGAGGAAGCGGTTGTTTTCAGTGTGACAAGTTTGGTCCCTTTAATAGGAATTGTACCCAAAGTGAAAGGGACGGCATCGGAGGTGGTAGATACTCTGATGGTGGTGGTTGTGGTGGTGGTGTCCACGCTATGTTAATTAATGATATTATTCTTGAACTTTTAAATGTTTACGGGTAAAGACTCTTGAAAGTAAATTTTGTTTTGATTGTATTCAATTTATAACATATTATCTATTACATGATGAATTTTTTTTATATTTCATGATTATTCATATCAGTACCAAATTAGTAGTGTTGCACTATTATTTAGTAGTACTACTACAATGGTATATCCCTTTTATTTATTTTTCCATTTCAATTTATTCTAACTATTATATCATCACTACTCGAACAACGACAAAGTAATTTCCTATCAATTGGTCTCGACAAGCTGCAAAGTTTTCATTGCACAACTTATAAAAGTACATATATAGTCCTAATTAGTTGATTGACAAATGTAAAAATATATTAGCCATTGAATATAAATTTTGGAGATATCACATTTTCTAACAAAAGTTTTATTGTGATTTGAAGGTTTCATTATTTAACTCTCTTAAAAAAATTGGTTTACCTATATGTTGGGATAAGGATATTTACTTCCCTTTACTTGTTGAGGATGGGTGGGCATCTGGTTGGAAAAATAGAAAAAGATAATAAAACATGCAATTCTATAATGTCAATCATGTATTAAAAGATTAAAAAAAAATTAAATGTGAATATATGATCATTCACACTTATCAGAATAAAATATAAAAATATTGCTTAACTAAGAGTGTATTTGGTTCAAATGATGAATTTTATGTTTGTTTGTTTTGGAAAATAAGTTAATTTAGTACTTACTTACCTACTTTTTATTTGGCAAATAAATTTAAAAATGTCACCCCAAAATATATAAATGTAGCCTAACGAGTAATGAACTTGGAATGAGATTTATTATTTCTACTATTTTGTTTAGAAAAGTCAATTTTTTTTCATTTTCAAGCTACTTATATGTACAAAGTATTTTACGAAAACATCCCTCTGAAAAACGACTATATAAATCAATCTCCCTCTTTCTTTTTCACTCACTAAGTCTTCTTTATACACAAAATATTCCTTCTGTAATTTTAGATTAAATTCCTTTTATATTCTCAGATTGCAAAGAGAGAAAATTGCATTGTAGTTGCAGTAACCCCAACTGAGGATCAATATAAGGGTGTGAGAAAGAGGCCAACTAGGAAGTACAGAACTGTAATTACAAACCAAAAGGTGTGTGTCTGACTTGGTACCTTTGACACAAAAGAAGAACCTGCAAGAGCTTATGATAATGTGGCAAGGATGTTGACTTGGTACCTTTGACACAAAAGAAGAACCTGCAAGAGCTTATGATAATGTGGCAAGGATGTATGGCGACCCTAAATCCAAACTCAATTTTCCGTAATCAAATGAGAATAACCTAGATAATGATAAGCTCAATCTTGAACTCACCCTCGCTCTGCTAGGGAATAATGAAATTGTATAGCACATCAAGTATCGATTGCAGTTATTAGAAGAAACAGTTTCATTTCCATTTTTTGTTTTTTAGAAGAACAAAAAAATACAGGAAACTTAATTATGTCTTGTTCATTGTATAATGAATTTTTTCTACGTTCATGAATATTCATATCAGTATTCGAACCACGACAAAGTGGTTTCCTATCAAGGTCTAAACAAACTGCTATGTTTTCATTACACAACTCATAAAAATTACATATATAGTCTTAATTAGTTGATTGACTAATGTCATGCCCCGAGACTACCCTCCGGACATGGCTGGCACTCGGGAACCATTGTTGGCCCCAAGCGAACCCTTGGCCTGGTTTACTTAACTTAGCGGAAGACTATGCATATTTATAATGATCAAAAACACTATACTCACTTGAATAATAAAATAATGAGAATGCTTAAAAGTCAAACATTCAACTTGGCCAAAATGACAACTCAAGTCTTAACATATGAAATGATAAAGTCAATGAAAAGACTAAAGAACTAACGTCTGACTGTCTATGAAGTCTCTAAAATAACTGAGACGGATGTTGGGACAAACCCCACGACATCCTAATGAAAAGTAACTGAAATCAATAAAAGGAGTCTTCTGAAATGCAAGAAGGCTCACCAACTGACTCTGGAGTGCTCACTAGATCAACAATGCGTCGGATGTCGATCCTAGTTACCTGTGTCTGCATCATAATAAGATGCAGACCAACTGACATCAGTACATTGAATGTACACGTATGCGAATTGGAATGCTAAACACAACATAGGCTTGAAAAGAATCTGAAGAACTTACATGGCTCAACTCAACTCAACATAACTGAACTCATTTCAATATAAAGCAGTTTAAAACAATTGCAATATAAAAAAAGTTGCTTAAAGCATGATGTCAACTCTGTATGTATGCAAAGATACATATAACTCTGAAATGTATGTAAAAATACAATAAACTGTGTATATAAGAATACAATTACTTGTGTGGGAGTTTCTCTAACCGACAATCATCATGTAAGAGCTATTGTGATGATACAACGTTTTGCCTCACGCTGCCAGGGCCATCTTATACCTTGTCGGGGGGTATAGAACCTGAACTACTAAGTGGATACACTAGTCTATATTAAAAAGCACTGAAGGAATCATCTAAAAAGTATGACCCTTTTCTACCCATGATGGAGGCATGGTTTATGGAGGCTGTGAGTTGTCTGAACTCTCCCTCATATCAATACTCAATACTACTCCCAAAAATACAATATTAGCTCTTATATTTAAAACAGACTTATTTCTGTTATTTGAGATTAGTGCTCAAAAACATAGTTCAAAGGCTATCTTGGAAATCAAAGTTTCCTCTCTTGCTTCATTTAGAAAGCGATTACTCTTTTCTGAAAACTAGTCCGAAGGCTCTTTGGAAATCGAGGTTTTCCTTTCTTGTTTAAATGTGAAAGCATTTTTAAACCCTTTGGGAATACATAGTCCCCACTATATTTTTGAAGAAATGAACTTCAAACTTTACTCTTTAATCTTTACTCAACTTGAACTTTAAGTCTTAAAACAAAATTAAAACATTTGGAAAAGACTTTTTGAAAACTTTAAAGAACTTCTCTTGACTTGCTTCTCAACTTCTAACTTGACTCTTAACTTTCCTTGAATTGAATTATGGATTCAACGATTTGTGATTTGTGATAGGAAAGATCTCATGATGTTTAGGAATGATTTTAGATAGCTAAACATGAGAAAATATCAAGAAATCACTGTTTGAGGGTGGGTTTGCGACGCGGAGAAGTATTTAAATTTTTGGTTCGAAAACGAATTTTGAGGCAGAACGGTCCGTGACCGCTCCGCAATGCAAAATGATTTTTTCCCAAATATGGGGAGTAGGTCCGCGAGGCGGAGGCACTGCCCAAATTTTCCCGACGAAAATTCCTTCTTCGTTTTCCAGCTCTAAACCCTCTAAACTCCATTGGTTCTTTCTCCAAACACTTAGAATCATTTATACCCTCAGATAACATCAGATTCTACTCGAAAACGCAACTAAAAACGTGAATCAATCTCAAGAAAACTCCAACAACATAACCCACAAGGATTCAAACGAACTTCATCAAGAATTCAAGGGATTTACTTTCAAATTAATATACTTTGCTGAAATTGAATCAAGTTGGGCGCGTGGGTGAACTAACCCAATGCTATGTGATCTCACAGACCTTGTAGGGATCACCCCCGACGAAATCCACAAGTTAAACTCGACGATCTTGACGATTCTTGCTTCTCTTCTCCTTTTTCCTCTTCTTTTCTCTTTTCTCCAAGCCCTAGCGTATTTTGGTAAAAGCGTAAACTAATCTAATTCTGATTAGACCCTAACTTAATTACAAAAAACGAAATAAAATAGTTTGGCAAGGAAAAGACCAAACTACCCTTTAAAAATCCGGATTTGCTTTCCTTATTACAACAACCCAACTTCCAAAGGTCATAAATCACTCATACAAACTCAGAATCGTGCAAACTCAGCGGCGTTGGAAAGATCATTCCAAGACCTTTCCTACCATATCTAGAAGTACCTCTAACTCATACTGATCTAGAAGTTATGGCTATTTGAAGTTTGCCAAAACTCAACTTATTCTACCTTAACAAAATTTTCAGATTTTCATTCTTTCCAAAAATGACTTTCCAATTATTAGCTTCTTCCTAGTTATTTCAAATTGCGAGATGTTACAACTAACTTATTGTAAAAACATTAGCCATTGAATATTTATTTTGGAGATATCACATTTTCTAACCGAAGTTTTATCGTGATTTTAGATTTCATTGTTTAACTCTCTTAAAAGATTTGGTTTCCATGTATGTCGGGATAGTCAATTTGACGACAGTTGTAACCCTAATTGAGGTCCGATATACGGGTGTGAGAAAGAGGCCAAAGGGGAAGTACGAAACTGATATTACAAATCCTGTCAAAAAGGTACGTGTCATGTTAGAATCCTTAATACGAAAGAAGAAGCAGGAGCATATGATAATACGGCAAGCATGTATCGCGGCCCTAATACCAAACTTAATTTTCCGACATCAAATGAGGATAACCTAGAACATCCTAATAAAATTGATGAGAATCTTCATCATGAGCACAATCTTGAATTCACCTTTGCTCCCTCAGGGAGCATGTGAAACTGTCCACATTTGTTATCAAGTATCCCATGCATCACAGTTAATAAGAGAAATAGTTTAATTTCCCTTTTAGATTTTGGCAAGGGCAAAAAATAATACAAAGATTTTTTCTTATTTCTCAAGATGATAGAAGTAATGTTATGTTAATTTAGATTTTTAATTATGTTTACTTTGTTGTATTTTTTTTTTCTTTCTTTTATAAGAATCTCACTTGAATGAATTTTAATTTGGTTGCATTGTTCTATTGACAAGGGAAAAGATGAAGGGGCTGTGTGTAGTTTATTTTTTTTTATAATTGTGCATCTATTAAGTAAAACAGAGGTAGGATATATATAAAATCGCTTGAACACAAAATTAGAGTTGGTTCAATGATTTAACATATTCAAAATTCACCTTAATGTTTCAGATTTAATGTGATTCAATCATCTTGACCTACATCCATAACTAAAAGAGGAGCATATTAATTGACACCAACAAATGCAAAATAAAGTACCAAACTCAAAAAAGTATAAAATTAAAGTAATTAGATACTCTATATCAAATCAAAATAAGTCCAATTATTTTCTAATTTTATATTAATATAATTTATTTATTTTTTACTTAAAAAAGGACCTATGATCCTTCCTGGATAGTTAAAATTTAATAAATGTTAAAGAGAAAGTTAAAAAATAAAAATACAATAAAAAAATTAACTTAAAATGAGAAAGAAGGATAAATATCCTGCGTGAGAGACAAACAAGAAGGGAGATAAATTACTTTTCCTAACATATAATGTATTTATCATATAAATTATGATTAAGAAATTACTTTGATAAATTAAATATTAGTCATTACATTTAATTTATGTCATATGTCAATAATCCAAGCAAGAAATTGAAAAAACGAGAGAAATTTGGTCCAAAAAAGAACTCGAAGATACAAGGTAATTACACTACATGTCACGTTACTTATTTTTTAAAAAAATTTATTGTTATTGAATATTATATATGCTGTAGCTAAACTAATTAATAAATTTCCCTTATAGTGATTCACTTACCTTTGAGTATTATTGATTTGGCATAATACATAAATATGCCCTTTAACTTGGCTTCAAATCACATTTATGCCTTTCAACTTTGGGTATGCACAAGTAGACACTTAAACTTGTATAAAATTGAACAAATAGACATACATGTCCTACATGGCATCCTACATGTCATTTTTGTCCTACGTGGTGTCCTACGTGTATTGTACCATGTAAGACTCATGTGCTTACTTGTTCAACTTTATACAAATTTAAGTGTCTACTTGTGCATATCCAAAGTTGGAGAACATAAACGTAAAATGGAGCAAAGTTAAAGGGCACATTTATGTATTATGCCTATTGATTAATTATGGACTTATGATTAATGAAAATATTATTTTTGATAAGTAAACTTAGTCAAAATTCACGTAATCTTAACTTATAGCTAAATAGTTAATAGTATTGACTATATATATTATTAGTCAATAATTCAATAATTATTTTTTCTAAATTTAATTAATAATTAGTTGACCAAATTTAATGTATCCCTTTGAGATACGACTATATAAATCACTCTTCCTCTTCTTTTTCACTCATTGAGTCATCTGTACATACAAAAATTCCTTCATTTAATTTTGTTTTTAGTAGCAGTCAGGACTTCAAGTCGTGATCAATGACCACCATTGGTGCATTCACAGGCATAGTGATCGTCCTCACCACACTTGAAGCAGCCGCCACCACCACCGCCTCGTCCATCACCGTCGAAGTGTCTACCACCTCCGCCGCCATAGACTTCACTCTGGGTACCTAGCCAGTTTGCTAGGGAGTGTACCTAGAGTGAAGGCAATGGCGATGGAGGTGGTGGATACTCCGACGGTGATGGTCGTGGTGGTCGTGGTGGTCGAGGTGGTGGTGGTGGTTGCTACAAATGTGGTGAGGACAGTCATTATGCCAGTGATTGCACCAATTGTGTCTGGCTATATGTTTTGGCAAGTAAACTAGTGGAAGAGAACTGCCCAATTCAAAATTCACGCAATCTTTGCTTTTATGTAAATAGTTAGAGTAATGACTATATTAGTAAATCATTCAATAATTGTTTTTCCAATTGAAATTTTGGATGCTATTTGAAATGACTATTTAAATATTGTCACGCCATGCTTGCATCATTATATTTGATTTCTTTGGGCCATTGTAATTGATATGCAAAAAATGTAGTATAACCATATCAATTCAAAATTATTTCTGTTAACTAAATTATGCATTTTAAAGATTTTTTGTGTTGTGGGTATTAGGAATTCTGATTCAACTAACTAATTTTATTTTATCATGTATATAATTGACAAGTAATGTAATGGATTTCCTTTCGATTAAAAATGTCATAAGCTTTTAACATGGCTTAATTTATTTAATCCTAGAATTCTTATTTTTAAAAGAACAATTATTTGTTGAATTATTTCCAAATTAAATATGATTGTACTGTCACGCCCCGAGCCTACACCCTGGGCGGGACTGGCATTCGAAAACCATTGATGGCCCCAAGCGAACGATTGGCCTGGCTAGACTCTCAGCGGAAGACTTACTCAACATAAAATGTACTTAAATACAATCTTAAATAAACTGTCTGAATAGATAAACTGAGAATGTTTAGAAAATAACATTCAACTAGCCAAAATGGCAACTCAAGTCTTTAGATCAAACAACTGAAATATCAAGACTAAAGAACTCATATCTAACTGTCTATGAAGCCTCTAGATACTAAGAGGGACATCGGGACAAAGACCCCCGATCAACCTAACAACTGAAGTAGGCAAAAGCAATAAAACAAAATATAACCAAAGGGATCCTCCAGAAAGCAATGAGGCTCACCAACTGACTCGACTAGATCAACGAGGCGTTGGATGTTGATCTTGGTTACCTATATCTGTATCATAAAACGATGCAGGCCAAATGGAATCAGTACATTGAATGTATAACCATGCGAGGGGAAAACTAAACACGACATAAAGCTTGAAATAAATACTGAAAGAAACACTTACCTCAGCTTTACTTAACTCATGAATACTCAACTCAATGCAGAAATAAACAATAGTAAAGATGTAGTTTATATAAAGCATTTAAAACAGTAGGTAGCACCTCAATGTGTTAAAGAAATACAATAACAACTCAATATATATATATATATATATATATATATATATATATATATATAAAAGTAATATAATTATGTGGGAGTTTCTCTAACCGAAAACCATCACTATGAGCTAATGTGATGATACAACGTCTCGCCCACGCTGCCAGATTTGTCCTATAACTTGTCGGGAATTGAACGCCTCAACTAAGTGGATCCACTAGTGTAATGTGGTATACCGTGCACACCATAACTTTTTATTGATCAAAAGTTATACTCGTTTAAAGTGTGTATATATATATATATATATATAAAGAAATGTTGCTTACATTTGTAAGAACGACATCTGCCATTTGGAAAGAATAAAAAAGACAAAAAGACATGCACTCATATAACATCAGTTACAAAAATAAATTTTTATCATATGACCAGCTAAGAAAATTCAATTTTTCAAATAAGGTGTAGCCGACTTCAACTGATGAACTTTCACGTGTCACCTTTCTTATTTTTAAATCAATATCATTCCATAAGTGGACTAATAAATCATTGTTACTAAAGATTATGTTGTAATTAGACTAATAAATTTCATTTTTAGTGATTTACTTACCATCAAAACAATTTTTGGTTAGTAAAAATGGTGAACTTGAAGAGAATTCTCTTGTCAAAATTCACGTACGTAATATTAGCTGTTAGGTAACTAGTAAATAGTTAGAGTAATAACTACCCATTAGTTAATTGTGGAATAATTATTTTTTCAAAACGGTTTTTTAGATAACTATTTAATTAAAATTATATTTGGTTTCTATGTAGTATGATTGTAATTGATATGCCAAAAATTGTAGTTAAATGTATTTTGTATATAAATATATCAATACAAAATTGTTTCAATTTATAAAATTATGTAGTCTTAAAAAAAAAATCTTGTCGATTTTTGAAAATTTGTCTAAATTAAGATTATTTTTTCATGTTTATGATTGATAAGTAATGAATTTCCTTTCATTAACATGTTTTTAATTCATCTTATTTTATTTGACCTTTGAATTTTTTTATATAAAAAATCAATTATTTGTTGGCTATTGCATTACTCCTAAAACTTTTTTAAAATATAACAAGCACAATTAATAATTTATGTTAGCTTATTATAATATATAAATCACGTTTTTAGTCGTTTAGTTAACTATTTTCTGATATGTGCATGTATGACCTAAAAAGAAATATATAGTCTATTAATTATATAAGGCAAAAGTACTCATTACCCCTTGAACTTGAAGCTTTTTATACGGTGTACACCTAAATTAAATTTCGCTTTAATTACCTCCGAACTTGTTTATTCCTCCGTCGCGTACACCTTTATTGTCCACCTGCTCCTATTGTGACTACACGCGCGCGACAGCTGACAAAAGTGGTGACGTGGATTTTCACCTGGATAAATAATAGCCACCTAGATAAATTAATATGCATGCAAAAATAAATATCAAACCTTCTCACCTTCTCACCTAGGCTTCTCACCTAAAACTTTCGGACTAAACTTCTCACTAAAACTTCCGGACTAAACCCGAAAATCTTCAACAAATTAATATTTAGTACCGGAGAACTCAGATTAAATGCCAGCACAAGACTTTTATTGTTGGGAATAATATTTATTCATTGGATAGTTCTTCTTAAATTTATTCATTGTTTAAAAGTTATTTTTGGATTTGGATTTTTCTAGACGTGAAGTTGGTCAATTAAATTTCAAATTTGTTTGAAATTCTTACCAAGTAAGTGTTAATCTTTGTTTCCTTTATTTTAATTTACATTTTGCCCTATTTTTCGTTTAAAATATGCCAAATATTAAAGAAAAATGAAGATTTTACGTTTTTTTTACCGCTGTAACGTTATGATGTGGCAAAAAATCACTTCCTCACGCGCCTAGTAGAATGTGTTGTCAATTTCTACGCCAGGTGGATAATAAAGGTGTACGCAACGGAGGAATAAACAAGTTCGGGAGGTAATTAAAACGAAATTTAGTTTTAGGTGTACACCGTATAAAAAGCTTCAAGTTCAAGGGGGTAATGAATACTTTTGCCATTATATAATAACAACGCAAAACGACATACTTTTTATTAAACTAAAATAACGATTAATTTACGGCGCCAACTAAATTAACGGTTATATTTTTCATGTACGTATAATACGTAGTTTACTTATGCATAAACTAAATATTCTATTTCTGAAAAATATTAAATCGATAAAACTTTGCTTTTAACCTATCGACTACAAAATGAAAAAATATTTTTGAATCAAACTATTGAAGAAAGATATTTTTATTTAATTGTGTATTCAAAATTTAAGAATATTTAAATCATTTTTGGAAGAATAAAAGAAAAAGCCAAAGGAAAAATAGCCAAAGGAAAAGAT